>NC_034613.1:139711365-139725269 GCF_900095145.1 Mus pahari | reverse complement strand
AAGAAAGAAAGAAAGAAAGAAAGAAAGAAAGAAAGAAAGAAAAAAAGAAAGAAAGAAAAGAAAGAAAACTTCATATTGTTTTAAGTAAGTTTCTAATGCTGTGTTTAGCAGCATTTATAGCTATGCTTTGGGGCTGTGGATTGACATGCACTGGAGTCTAAAATATACTGGTTCTTAAGCAGGAGTCAGAGAAGGAATGCAAAAAAAAAAAAAAAGAAAGAAAAGAAATCCCTTCTAGCTGGATCTCAACTAAAAAGCTTGGATCATTCAGCACACTCAAAATGTTAAAAATAATTCTGACTTCCATGCCATTGGAGAAAAATAGGAGCTGAGAACCATTACTAACAGGAAATTGGGATGACAGCAACCAAACAACCAAAGACCATGTCTGACACGACACCATTTTCCTTCTGTACATTGCTCATGGGCTAATGGCTCCATCGGTCACGTGGTTTGAGTGATAAGTCTTTGGTGCTGAGCAAAGCACATTAGTTTCATCTATTCTACTCTCTGTGTTCCTGGGGCAGGGAGGGCAAGACTAGAAAATGACGGTGAAGACAGTAAATTTTTGTTATTTATTGGCAGGACTTTCTCTGCCCTTTGCTAAAAGCTCTCACTAAGAGAAGCGAGCAGCTCGGAAGAAAGTATTTCTTTAGCATAGCTGTCATTTTTCAGTGAACAGAATGTAGTTTAAAAGGTCATCAGTGCTGCTTCTATCTGTTCACAGAGTAGTATCATGGCAAGTGGCAGTATTTCATATTGAAGTTAAAATCAATTAATTCTTTGAAATTTCCCGTTTGCAAGTAAGTGGCTACATTGGAGCTACCTTTCAGAGTGTTATTAATTGTAGTGCTAGCAATCTTTAGGGGCTCATTTAAAAATTAGCATCCTGAGGATCACAAGTGGTGGCTCATGCTTTCCAAATTATTGAAAGCTTGTTTCATGTCTGGCTGTAAAAATACAAATTGGCCATTTTTAGTCTCTGCCGTTTCAGAGAGCAGCTGTTTATGATATAAAAAAAATCATGGCTGGCTGGTTTACAACATCAACTATAAATACAGGAGTATTTTATTCATCTGAAGTAAACCATGAATTGGATCAAGACAAGCTAAAGAGAAAGATAAAACCTTGGGTTTCTATTTGAATGAGTACCACAATACATGGAGCAGGTGGAAGATTTGCACTGGAGGCTGATTTCTTGGCAAAATCCTCTCTCTTTCCCCATGCCCCACTGACTTCTAGGATACCCCAGAGCCATCATCTGCTCTAAAATCCTCTTCTTCAAAATGAGAAAAAGAGGAGTCATTGTTGTGTATAGAAGATTTGAGCCAGAGAATTCTATAAAATCAGGTTGCCAGAAGCTGCCTGATAATTTATCTAGCATTAAAGTAATTTACATCATGAAGTGTCATGTCAGAATTGAACAAACAAGGTAAAGAGCCAATTCCAGTGTCAGAGAAAGTCATCACATTATAGGGTGAGCTTTGTCTTTTCATTTTATACTGTTTGCGTATTAGGATGAGGTTTGATCCCCTATAACCTGATTTCATTGTTATTGTTCTGGTCCATGTTAATTCAAATCAAATTTGTTTTGAGGAAGCTTCTGTGGACATCCCTATATAAGGAACTACAACTTATTTAGTATATAAACAAACTGAACATCTATCTTTTTTTTTTTTTTTTTTTTTTGGTTTTTCAAGACAGGGTTTCTCTGTATAGCCCTGGCTGTCCTGGAACTCACTTTGTAGACCAGGCTGGCCTCGAACTCAGAAATCCGCCTGCCTCTGCCTCCCAAGTGCTGGGATTAAAGACGTGTGCCACCACGCCCGGCCTGAACATCTATCTTAAGAATATACCTTTTTAACAAATATCTGAGTCTCAGCCAATTACAGCAGTGAAGCTTCAGTCAATCACAGGCTGCCAACTGTTCTGTTCAAACTATGTTCAAATGCCTAGCTATAACCAATGCATCTGTCTTTGCATTTCACTTTCATTTTCTGCATGCCACTTCCTCTACTCTGGGTATAAATATAGCCTGTACATGTGGTGGGGCAAAGCATTCTGAACCACTTTTGGTTCAGACTACTCTCCAGTTCTAGAATTTCATGTAAAAGCCAGATAAGATTCCCCAGACTAGTTTTTTATAATTTTTTCATTAAAAAATAAAAACACGTTATTTAAGAAGAAACATTAAAAAAAACAGAATAAAGTGATGACCAAAATTAGTGAAATTAGTAACCCAATTGAATGTAAAAATGTATTTCATATAGTCTTACAATGTTGTCAAAAGGGATGGATCCTGAAATGTGGATCTGTATTTCCTAATATTTAAAGCAAAGAGACACCGGAGAGCAAGGATATGTGTAGATTTTGTCCCCTGTTGCTCCCCAGGACCTAGCTAGGCTAGTGCCTAGAACCTAGCAGGTGTTTAGTCAGTTTCATAGAATGAATGTTGAATGAATAAAGAATGTAATGAACAAAAAGAAACAAAACAAAAAAGCAAACAACAAAAACACCCAGTTTTGATAAGACAGAAAGAACAAATAAAACCTGAGGAAAAAGGTGTCCCAGTTTCCCGAATAGAAAAAAGACTGTACTTCAGCAAATTTCCTACAACTGGTAAATGAATGCATTTCCTCCTCTCTCTTTCTTTCAGTAATACTCAGCATAGATAGAAGTGTGTGTCTTCAGAGGTTTTCAGCAACAGACCAAGAAAAGAATGAAAGACACCAAGTCTAGAGATGTTTTACTCCAATCATTTTGGAGGTGAAAATATACATCTCTGAAGAGTTATTTCTCTATAGGGGTCTTTTGAGTATGAAGTCACAGGTCCAGCATGGTGCATCATATCCAGATGTTAAGTTTACTGGAAAATGCAGGCTAGAGCTGGAAAGGCAAGTACATAGTTTTGTATTTCCAATTCTCCTCCTCCTCCTCCTCCTCCTCCTCCTCCTCCCCCACCTCCTTCCTTCCTTCTCTCCCACCTCCTCCTCCTCCTCTTCCTCCTCTTTCCTCCTCCTTCTTCGAAGTTTGCATAGAGAAGCAGCTTTGTTTTCACCTAGGGGGTTTGTTCAAGACACAGGATCTCTAACTCTCCCCCCAGATCCAGGTAACTAAAACCTGCATTTTTATATGATTTCCACACTATTCCTACACATAAAATTAGAAAAGTACCCACTGAGTCCATCGTTCATATTTTCAGAGATGCATGGGTCCCTTATGAAATAAAATGTGAGAGCATACGTTTCAAAGGTAACAGTAGCAGTATGGACTGACAGTCTCAGACTGCCTCTCTGGATGGCGGAGAAGGTTGTGAGTGCTGCGAGTATGAGAAGCATTCACATCATTTGCTTAAAAGGAAAATCTAAACTGTAATCACTCCCTTTTCCCAGATCCTCAGCCTCACTTTCAGCATTAAGATTATTACTAGCCATAGGGAAAGAAAAGATGAAAAGGATAGGAAACAAATGTTATACTGAAATCTTTAATCTGTGAGAAGTCCAGTGCTGTGCTTGAGGTTCAATGACCCAAGACTACTTTGGGCCCTGCCATTATCTAACTATATATTTCAGGTAAATTCTTAACTTTGCTGTGATTCTGTTTCCCTGACTAAAAAACAAGAGGCATTTTCCTCTGTATCTCATAAAACCATTAGAAGGAAATCTCCATGTCAATTCATGAAAATCACTTGGAACCAGTGTCTAACATCAAGGCAGCTGCCTGTACCTGCTTGCAGCTAGCACTATTCATCTTTGCCAGTCAGAATACCCAGGGGTGTGAATCTTCCATTGTTCCTTCGCTTCTCCATCACTGTTCTGGGGACCAATTGTGGTTCTATTATCTCATCTGCCTGGCCTTTCAGTGACCTCAGCTACAATTTGCCCAGGTTTAGAGAGTCTTGGCTTATTCAAAGGAGCCAGGCTTTAAAAATTGCTGTCTAATATTCTTTCACTTCCCTGTCTAGCAGATGAGGACTTTGTACTGAATCACTATTGTTGCCTCATGTTAGAATCTGTCTTGGTTCTTATTGTTACTTTAAGATTTAGGGTTGTTAAGGAAAATTGCAGGAAAAAATTGAAATTGGCATATTTGGTAGGCCAGAAAAACAATTTCAAGCAAAATATTATATATACAATACATATACATATAATCAATATATATAATAATTCACATATATAATCCATCTACATAAGAATTCATATATAATCCATACACACACACACACACACACACACACACACACACATATATATATATATATATATATATATATATATATATATATATCCTTGCAGGACTGGAAAGTATGTTAATTAATAGGTCTAATAGATCTAGTTATCTTGTTTCTCCTTATCTGTCAGGGATAGATATTGAATAAGATATTCTCCATACCCAATCTACTCAGGACTCCAACTATTTGCCACAAAAGGCTGTTGAATGTTTAATTGACATATGCTACATATGCACAATACACACCACATTTTAAGGCTTAGTACCAAAAGAATGATAATATTCATATTTTAGATATCATGTTTAAATAATGATATCTTAGATACATATTGAACTAGTGAAATGAGTCAGTAGATAAAAGTACTTGTTGCCAACCCTGGTGACTTGAGATGTATCCCCAGGACCCACTGCCCTCCACACATGCATTTCACACACACACACACACACACACACACACACACACACACACTCACACTCACTAAATAAAAATACCATAAAATGTTAAAGGATACCATAAAGCATTAAATAAAGTATTATTAAATTAGATTCACTTTTTCATTTTCAGTTTTTAAATATGGCTACTGGAAACTTTTAAATTACACGCATGGCTTCTGTTAGACTCCCATCAGCTACTGTTGTTCTACTCTGACTCCCCTGCTCCTGGAAGTCTTTTAGTTAGTAGTATTCTGCTTGGCTGCTCTGGTAGTGCTTTTCAAATCGGAGGTGGCCATTGATGGAATAACACACAGACAATAAAGTTTCTAGTAGTATTCTTGAATGATTTTCCTCCTTTTGGAGGAAAATCTTTGGCTTATAAAAATGGCCTTGTTCCTAAAGATGAATTACCAAAAAAAAATATCATAAAGTTCCCATTGTGTCTTGCATCCTATAGTAATGTCAGCTGTTCATAAATGTAAATCATCCTTGCCTCAATTTTCAAAGGAATGTAGCAATGACATTTACAACTTAAATTCCCAGTGAAGAATTCTTTAACTTACTTGAAAAGTATCTGACGGGTTATATCCTGATTTGCACTGGGACCACCTAAATGAGAATGAAATTTTCGAACTTTGGTTTTGGGAGCTTGAAGTATTACAACAATGCTATATAAACAGGTAAATATCATTTATTTTAAAGACACTTATATAACACCTATTTCCCTCACATATAATCAAAAGGAGGTCAATTTATTTACAAAAGGAGGCCGAGAACAGGTGATTAGATTTCTCTACAAAGAAATTCATGTCAAAACCATTGGGAAAATCAGTGGAGAAGATCATAACCTAACAAACTACTTGAGCAACAATGAAAGTGGGGACGAAAACAAGAATGTATGTCTGTTTGTTAAAGAGAAGGGGTATGCGCATACACACACATACATGCACACATAGAGATACTAAATATAAAAATTTCAAAAGGCACTAGAAATTAACTTAAAATAATTAATACCAACAGAGACCTGAATTCTTTTGTGTTTGTTTGGGGGGGGGGTGTTGGGATATTTAGTGTTTATATTTTAGGACTCCAAAAATGAAATTTTAAAATAAGAAATTCCCATATTTAAATTATGTACCTGGGACCTTGCTTTGTTTCTGAACTCTGTTCTTTTCAGAGCTGAGGACTGAACCTCTGGCTTTGTTCTTGTTAAGCACATGCTCTAATACTAAGAGAAATCCTTACCTATTGATTCTGAACTCTTCGATTACATTAAGCTCCTTGCCAAAACCGGTTAGATCTGGATCATGTTAAAGAATACTATATTACAAAGAAAGAACACTACAAAAAGGAGATACATTTTAAAAATGTTCAACTAAACTTTTCTTTTAAATAATCAACATTAAAAATAAGTAATCTACAAGGAACCTATCATTTTTTATTAAATCACCATCTTGACAATGAAATTGTATACATTTAGTGTGTAACACACATTACAAACTATTTTGGAATAATCTCAACCCTATAGTTAGCATTGATGAGTGTGCAGGGCGAAATCATGCCACCACAGCTGGGAATATATAGGTTCAAGTCATAAAAGGAAACAAAAAAATCACAACAATTTCCTGGTTTCCCCAAACAAAAGACATTTTGTCTTTTGCTTTTGGGTTGAGGCTGAAAGTAAAAATGGAGAAGGGAATAGAAACAGAGAACAAGGGCCCTTAAAACTAGTGTTCTTCTACTTTAAAATGCTGCTTTGAGCTACTAAAAGTCTTGCACATCAAATAAAATGATTATATTCTTTTAATTGACATAGTATTAGCTAAGCTTGTCCTAATTTTTGACATTCAGATTCAATAAAGCCTTCCCGGGGAAACTACAATCCTCTGAACATCAGTCACATAAAATGTCAACCAGGCCTTGCAATTTGCTGGGCTTACACACAGAAGGCCATTTGCAAGAGGTCAGAGCACACATATTGGATCACTGAATGCCCCGGGTAAAAGACATTCTAGGTCCTGTTTATCCTTTGGGAACTGTTTGCCTTGCATTATTTGCATGGGTGATTATCTTTGTCATAAAACCCTTTTGTTTGCTTTCTAGAATCACTTTATCACCAACTACAAATATTACAAAGCATTTTATGTGGGTAGGATATTATCTTAGGATCTGGAGCTATAATGTGAAAGGAGACATAGTTTCAGCATTCAAGAAATGTATATTGTAGAAGAGGAGAAAAATCAACTGAAGACCAAAAAACCATAAAGAGTAATCTAAGTATGTAGAAGATGGAGGGCATAGCATCTCAGTGGGACTCAAATGTGCATAGCCATGACCAGCTGTCCAGGTGAGTGAGCCCACAGGAAACCTGTTACCTAAGTGCTGGGTAGCTATTTTTAAAAATGCCTCCCTAACAGAACTTTTAAAAGAAGCCAGTAATTACACATTCTTACAAGCAACAAAGCATAAGGAAATCATGTTGAGTAAGACATAACAGCTACATTTTCAGTAACTTGCCCCCAAGGAAATGTTGCTTGCATTCTAGGAAGAAAGAAAGCTCTAAGTAAATATTTGCTTTCAGTATAATTCTGCAGAACATTTAGGAAAAAGCATTCTTGAGACCTTGATAATGTTTATTAGAGCCTAGAAAATGGGGAGGGGCATATGATGGCATCAGTAGCCATGACTATTAGTCTCCAAATAGCAGCTAGGATACAATTTCTGGACATATAAATTAAGTTATATTTCTTGGGGACCTTATGTCTGGATGATCATAGTAGCTAGTTCTGACATGTAGACAGATGTACACAAGTGGTAAAATGTTTGAAGATCTATGATCCTCATGTAAGTACCCAACAGAAAACATCTACCAAGGAAGAGACACTGATGAGCCACATGGAAAAGGATAAACAAACTACCCAGTTAGTAGCAGCTATCCTTTGTCATTCGATACCACAGAATTGGCATCTTAGAAACAATAGCATAGCTGTGATAGTACAGGTAAAGGTAATGAATGAGCCCATCAAGAATATTTTACTGACACCTGTCAGCTACATAGATCAAATGCAGTTTCTAATATGGTACTTTTCCTTATGAAGTCTGTTTTCCCCTCTTATAGCAAGTGACTTGATTAAGACCTTCTATCCTTGAAAATCTAATTCATTCATAAGCAAGTTATTCCAGTATATTTTTTCTCTTTTCTACTTGCTGATTCTAAGGAGGCACCACTATGGAAGTGCTTATAAAGAATCTTATGTAAAGAGGTGGGACTGCATATAACAGAGCATCTAAGCCAGATGCTCCATTGCACAATGGACAAGGTAGGCAAGTGAATCCATGATTAGGAGATCCACTGGATGGGTTATGCACTGCACCATCCATGAAACAATGAAATTGCCTAATGAAGGGACATTTGAAATGCCAGTTCAGAGACAAGACTCTGCAAGGCTGGAGTGTCAGCCCCCAGGGTTCAGTACACAGCATCAGAGACGTCTACACAGTACTGTATTCCCCAACCCTCAGCAAGAATATGAGTCTGTGAACCAAGAAGTAGAAATGAGTTATTTCTATTATCCCACATGATGAACTAGAGGAATTTTTGTTCCTCAGCCTTCAACTTCAGGGTCTACAGGATTAGGATGCCTCAAATGGGTAGATGCTTGCCACTCAAGACCCATTTCAGAGGATACAGCAAACTACAAGTTCTACATCAATATTAAATAAAACAGTTGCCAACTTTTAGGATGTATTGATTCTGAACAGAAAGAAAAGGTGTAACCATATTTTCACAGGGGAGCAGAAGTGATTCACTTGGGTACCTCCTAGTTCTCCTTTGCTCAATTATGTTTGACTGGAACCCCCATCTACCTCAGTCTGAGACTAGAGCCCTGACTGGGGGTTAGACTACTCTGGAATAATTTTTAGATTACATCACTGTGCAATACATTGACACCAGCAGAAGTGGCTGATATGTTTATAAAAAGATAAAGAAGAATAAGAACATGTTCTATGGGGGTGTGGTAAGGTATGGGGGAAGGGTATGTCTTGATGACCCCATGCCAAGGCATCCCTTCCCCCTGAAGGACCTGCCACACCATGTTATTGTACAGAATAGAGTTTATTCAGGGCATGGGGAGGGGAGTTGAGAGTAATAGAGGCAGAGAAAGGCAGAGAGAGAGAGAGAGACAGAGACAGACAGAGAGAAGAGAAATAGAGGTCAGCCATGACCATGTGGAGAGAGGGGGAAAGGAAAGGAAATGGGGAGATAGGTGGAGCAAGAGGGCAAGAAGCAAGAGAGGGGGGCAAGCAGCCCCTTTTATAGTGGGTCAGGCACACCTGGCAGTTGCCAGGTAACTGTGGGGAGGAGTTTAAATAGAATGCTATCAATGGTGGCTAATAGTGAAGGAAATTAAGAAACAATGGTGGATGAAGAAGATAAGAGCCATTTGAAGGCTAGAATTAAACTGTGGTGAAAGAATTGCAATCCATGCCATTAATATCTCCCTCCCTTCTTCTCTCTATTCCTTTTCCTTCAGAATAAAATATCATGGTACCCTGGAGTAATGGATTCTTGAGCTTGTATGGAGACATGGATGCATATGTCAGTCATAGCAAGTAGTCTTTTGATTGCCCAGAGACATTTCTCTGCTACACATAGCCCAGCCCCTACAACCAAGGACATAGAGATTTCTACTCTGACTTGAAATCTTCACATTCAGTGAGCACAGCAAGATCCGGAATCCCACATTGCCACTGGTGGAACCAGTAAATTAAGCTCTAACCCCCTATTTGGTTTTTGCCTCTGACTCTTTAATATCACCCCAAGTAGAAGCTCTTCTGGCATCTTTTTTAGCTTGGTTCTTTTTATATTATACTTAATCTTTTCAAAGTTGGTGTATCCTTTATCCTAAATTGTTCAGACTATGAAAGATACAATTGAGGGGAATGTCATCTAAGTCACATGCTGAGTCATAAACAGTCATTAATGTGGACATACCTTCATACAAACTTACAAAGGACTCAGAAGTGTTAGCTCTTGATCACATATTTTAAAAACCTAAACATGCATACTCATATCCTTGCTCACATGATCCACAGGTCCACAAATATCACAATTGGGATCCCACTTGACTCCAGTTTAATTTGTAATTAGTCACCTAGAAAAATGTGGAATAACTCTGGCTTTCTTCAGGTATAGCTAGCCTTTTATATGAAGCAGTGATATATGGGCCTAGAACCCAGCTTCCATGAGCCTATCCTCTTCATGGCTATTTATGATACTTGCCAATAGCCCCAAAAGAAGAGACCTCCTCTCTCCCTTCCCTCATTCTCTCCTTCTCATCACCTTTCTCCCTCTGTGCATGTATGTGTGTTTTTACCAGAGAGAAATTATTTGGATCACTACCTATGAAAATGAAGCACTTTCTTATGGTATTGATCCATTTCAAATTTTAAATGCTAAGGTAATGCTCCTGGGAGTTGGGCAATTACCTCTACTTGACTCCTAAGAACTAAGAGAGAATTGTACCCAAATGCATACAATTCACCTGTGATTCAATATGTAGTGATACAGAAATCTGAAGAGACAGAGGAGAAAAAGTTGTAGAAAAACACAGAAGGCTGGGAAGAAAAAGCTATGAAAAAATAAATAGGGATACAGAAAGTTATAGTAAAATATGACAATAGGGAGCTGGTTCCAACAATGACAGAAAACACATCTGTGTCAAATACAGAAGAAAAAAAAAAACACCAAAAGTTTTCATGGGGGAGATTATCAGGCATGTGTCAAAAAACTTTAAAAGATGGAAATTATTTATAATATATTTTCCAATCATAATGATTTTAAGCTACAACTCACCACTTCAACAATGAAAAGGCTATTAGAAAAATTAACAACGCATTGCAAAGTAAACAGTATACTTTCAAAGAACCCATACGTCAAAGAGGAAATAACAGTGCAAAATAGAAAACTATTATATGTGAAAACTCATGGAGCTGGGGAGATAGGTCAGTCAGGTTAGTGCTTGCCTTCTTAAACACCCAAGGACGGAAGTCTGATTCCCAGAACCCACATGAAAATGGCAGGTGTGCTGGTGAGTGTAATCCCGGCACTGGAGAGGTGGTGCTAGCCAGAGGCCTGGGGCTCACTAGCCAGCTAGTCTAGCCTTTTAGACAAATTCTAAGCCAGTGAGAGAGACCACGTCTCAAAATATATAAACAAATAAAACAGGGGAGATGGAAAGTAACCGAGGAGTGATACCAAAAGTTGTCCTCTGACTTCAACAGGCATGTGTGCACGTGCACGCACACACACCACACCACACCATACCTAACAGCATCAGGGATACAGTTAGAAAAGTACACAGAGGGAAAAATCAGTACACATGTATTTTCATATAGGCTTAATATCAACAATATGTTTCTATTTCAACAAGATAGAAAAAGATTAAATAAATCAAACCTAGAGAAAGTAGATCAAATAAAGATGCAAATAAATTAGAGAAAAGTAATGGAAGAAAATCAATGAAGCCAAAAGTTGCCTTGTAAAGATCAATAAAGTTAATAAAAATCAGAGATACTAGAGAACTTTATGCATCCTGGTACCAGAGAGAAGCATTGAAATCTCTTTTTATTTCTTTTACTATTTTTTTCATACATACATCCCCCAGCTGCTGGCTGTCCAAGCATTTAACAAGGACAGATCATGAGATGTGAATGTTTTACTGTATAATCACAGGGTGGTCAGGTCCTGGGGTTTCAGTAAATGTAATCCTTTAAAGTAAATCAAATATTTTCAGAGGTCTCAGTCTAAATCAAAGAGTAAGGTGGACGCCAGGAACGTCATGTTTCACCTCCGGCTCCAGCTGGCTCCATCTTCCTCTATGGGATGACCATAACAAGTCCAGATGGGGTATAAAGACATTAGAAAGCCTAAGCCAAGAAAGGGTTCTCTTTTCATATCTTTTTGGCCAGCCCTCTTGGTAGAAATTTCTGTCTTTAATCTGGGTCTTCAAACTAATGCTTAGTTCCACTTAATTTGAACTGGCTGTTCCTCTTCCTCCAAAACTCACATGTTCACCTCACCTCTAAGTTCCAATAGGAGGGAAAGTGATGTCTCTTCATGTCTCATTGGCCAGACTTAAGACAAATAGTCTTTCTTAGATTACTTTCTGATACAGAATTATCATGGTTGGCTAATCCCAATTAAAAAACACATTTAACTAAAGTATAATATGCCTCAAAATATGTGTGTATCTTCTCTTATCATTACAAATTGAGGCTACCTATACAAACAGCACCTGATAAAGGAGCTTAAAACTTTGTTTGTGCCCAGACTTTCTTTGGCAGTATGACAAAACCAGGAAGCCCCTTCTAAGAATGTTGTAAATATTTCAAATGAAACATATAGGATTATGAGGGAATATAGTTATTTGTAAATGAAATTATTAGTATTTCAATGCATTTGTTCAGGCTATTTAAAATTTAATTTTGTCATTCAACAAATTTGTGGTATAGTTGTATATGTGGTTTTTGATATATTGAACAGCAAAATGTAGTAACAAGCATAATTACTATCATAATTATGAATTGATTATGATCATGAAAGATCCCATTAGTGATGCAGATATAGGTCTTATAATGCTATTGGGGTTTGTTGCCTATGTTCATGCTGAAGCAAAAGGTACATTTCAGTTTAGTCACAAGCAAAGAAGTATTTTTTTCTCATGCAGTCAAAGATCTCTTGAATTGTATCAATGGACCAATTAAAGACCAATGGACTCAAGTGAGGGATCCTCGGAGCTTTATATACCTGGATATTGAGGAATTGAACACCCTAGTAATCCATAGTAGATGAAGGAATCTGGAGCTGTAGGGCTCTGCAGTTCTATGTACTCCCTCTCTCCCTCCCTCATGCATTCATTTCTTTATCATACATCATCTACATGTTAGAAACCATGCTACATGTGGATATTCAGCATGGCATTCATTAGATGCTATCTCTCCCATAAAGCAGATTATAGACCTGTAGAAGGAAGGGACAAAGTAACAAAGGTAAAATGGAAATTCAGAGAGATTCTAAATTGACCCTATGAACTGGAATCCAGAGAACCAAGTCATACTAAAGGCTGGTCAAGTTGCAATTTTAGCAAAGAATTTGGCAAAAAAAAATTTTTTTTGGACAAGAATTTCTCCTGGGCAAAGCAGAGTTTGAAATTAGCCCACTGTGGAGTATTGATGAGACAACATAAAGTTACCTTGTGTGTCTTTAATCTGGATTTTTGAACTAGTGCTTAGTTCTACTTAATTTGAAATGGCAGTTTCTATTCCTTCAAACCTCACATGTTTAACTCTAATTTCCAGGGGGTTAGCATTAAGAAGTAGAACTTTGGGAAATAGCCAAAGTGAATAGGTCATAAAGACAGAGCCTTTATGGAAATGCCTCTCCCTGTAAAAAGGGGATCCCAGAGAACTCCCTCATCATTTCTATTATATAAAGACACAGTGGAAAGTTAGCATGTATGAATCAGGAAATAAGCTCTCCCTAACTACCAAACCTGTTGCCAACTTAATCTCATTTCACCCAGCTTCCATTAATATGAGAAATAAATAACTGATGTTTAGAAGCCACCAAGTTTAAGATATTTTATTATGGTGGCTCAACCAAGACATTATCTAATAAAATCCATTTGACTCTCTTTCTCATGTTGATGTTTTCCACCAAAATGTTGTATTAAAGCCAGGAGTTGGCTATTTCAGTGATTTACCTCAAGATGCTATCTCATATTGGTGAGATGTCTCAGTAGGTAAAGTCCTTGCTGTGTAGATGTGAGGACCTGAATTTGGAGCCTCAGGATCACATAAAGCCTGAGACAGTAACACACATTGATAATCCTACTCACTACTCCTACAGCAAGATGGGAGGTGGAGAGAGGAAATTTTCTAGAAGCCCATGGGCCAGTTAGCCTAGGGTACACAGCAGCAAACAAGAAGGACCATGACTCCTTCAAGGTGGAAGATGAAAATAAACCAAGGTTATCTTCTGATCACCTCATGTGTACCATGGCACATATTCTATTTACACACATACACAAACACACACACACACACACACACACACACCATACATATACACATGTATATCCACATACACATATACACAAAAGATATCACCTATAAAATACATTATATCTGATGTTGAACATTTTTTTCAGGTGTTTTTCAGCCATTCGGTACTCCTC
>NC_034613.1:139698293-139710175 GCF_900095145.1 Mus pahari | reverse complement strand
AGCCTTGTCTAGTCCCAGATTTTAGTGGGATTGCTTCGAGTTTCTCTCCATTTACATTGATGTAACACAGATATTCTAACGAGGTAGAAAGACATATAAACCAGTAAGTGTCATTCAGCATCTCAGATGCAAGGGCAATGCCTGTGTTCAATACCTGAATTTCAGGTAGTTTCTACATGACATCAAAAAATTGCCCCTCCCTCCAATGGGTCAAAATGTAAAACCCATTCTTTGTTTGCCAGAACTATAAAACCAAGAAGCTGCCAGTGTTGTAGTTACCACCCATGAAGAAGAAAATGGAAAACTTCCTTTGCCTCCTTGATGAAATGTCAACTCAAAAGATAAAAACATAAATTTCCGGGCATCTCTAACTTATCTTGTATTGTCTCTCTAAACTCAGGTATGTTATTATACACATGGCTATAATCACTTCTCATTGCATTTCTTAAAAGCAAGCAAGTAAGGTGGCCAATATACAAAAACAGTTTTCAAAATATGACTCTATAACCTTGTGCAATATCTAGCTTCAAATTGCCAATATTGCAAGCCACTTTGCAATTTCATCAAACAAGCAGAAACAATTTGATGGGGCTGGAAAGTGGTACCTTGCCAAATGTTGCCTGAGCCAGCAGAGGCTGAAAACAGTCTTGCTGATGAGGCTCTGGCTTTGTGAGTGTGCACAGCTATAACCAACCTGTTCTCAAGCAAGTAATTACCTTCTCCCTGAGAGAGCACGAATGCTATTTTAAAAAGCAGGAAGACAACACACTGTAGGAGGAGAGGAAGAACAAGGCAGAGAAGAAAAAGGCAAGGAAAGATTGAGAGAGGAGCAAAAGGAAGTGAATCTCTGAAAGATAAAAGCAAAGATGAATATAAAGGGAATTGCTAAAACTATCTGTGTAAATGGTTCAGGAGAGGCAAAAGGAAACTTGGAGGGCTGGCAGGTGAATAAGCCTGGCTTTTAATGGCTTAATAATAGGGATGTTTTGTAACCAATGAGGTTAATGCAGGAGTGACATAAAGCAGCATGGGGCCTTGCAGGGAACTGGCTGCACATACTAATTGAAGGACATTTAATACTGGATAATGGCAGAAAGATAGGGCTGCAGCCGAGTCTGCTTCCCTTCATTCACAAAGGATGAGCTGACAGAATTTAATGGCTTGGCTCTGTCATTTAAGAGGAGCAGCCTTATTGATTGAAATAAAGTCTTTTTTTTTCATGTGGGAACCAATGTAGGGAAGGAAGCAAGCAAGAAAGGAAGGAAATGAGAGAGAGAGAAGAAAAGAAGGAGGGAAGTTAACAAATGAAGCTAATGAGAGACCCTGTGGCTGTGGTTTCAGGATTAGCCAGATATTATCTGCCATTCATTAGAAAATGCCCTGTTAATGCAGTTGATCACTAGGCTGCCTTCTCATACTTTGATGTGCAAACAAATCACCCCAGGAGCTCATTAAAAGACTGGGGCAGGTCCCAAGATTCTGTATTTCTAGAAAACTCACTGTGTCGCTGTTTAGTCCAAAGATCACACTGAGTAGCAAGGCTCTATTCAGCAGAGTAGCCACTAATCACATGGGGCTGTTTCTGCATTTGCAATATGACTGGTCCACGGTAAGGTATAGATTATAGATTTTGCAAACTTAATAAAACAGAATCTAAGAGTTCACATATCGAAATGATAATATTTAGGTTGAATAAATTCCCTTTTTAACTTTTAATTGTACTTTCTAGAATGTAACTAGAAGAAAAGATACAAATGTCAGCATGGGCTCAAGTTGTATTTTTTTGTTGTTGGTTTTTTTTTTAAGCTAGAATACAAAAGGTTGTCAGCTCTAGTCACTTCCTCTTACTGTATCCTGTGGCTTACATCATAAAAGCTGCCCTGAGCCATTTGCCTTGCTAACCTTCTAGTGATGGGCAATGTAGTCTTATTTTCCTTTCTCTTCCCCCTCTGTCCTCACAGATATTGCTCCCTATGCCCATTTAAAAGAGGAAAATAAAAGAAAACCTTAGATATCTTAGAAACACGTACACAAAGGTTCACTGTCTACATTAACTTATCGCTCACATAAGTACTTCAGCCCAGCTTCTGTGTCATTCACTAAAATAAGTGTAACAAATAAAAAAAGGACACTAGAGACTATGCTCATGGTCTAACATGACACAAGACAGACATATAATATACCACAGTATGTTCTCAAATCTAAGGAAATATAAAAGACACCAATAGAGGACTGATTTAAGCCAGACAGATTGGACAAGTCGTCTCTTCTTTTGTATAATAACTCATAAGCAAGGGACATAGCCAATCCATGCCTAAGTTTCTGCATTCTTAATGGGAATAATTATGTAAACTATCTCTAATAGATTCATGTTTATTAAGTACTCAGGGTAATGTTTGACACATGGTAAGTAAGCTGTATATGCATTCTAGGTGAATAGGCTTGATTGGCTCTTGTCAATCAGTTGTTGAATGATTTTTGTTTTGTTCTTTTGAGACAGGCTCTCCTTATTTATCCTGTTGCTTTGGCTTGCAGGGTTCTGGGATATGGGACTATGCTATTATATCCAGCCCTTGGTGGTTTGGTTCGGTTTGGTTTTATGTTACAACAGTTTAAATATATTTGTGATCTCATCCCATCTCAGTGACCTCCTCAGAGTCAGCACTAAGACACTGAAACTGACTCAGCATAAAAAAAACACTGTAGTTGTTCGTGACTGAATGTTTTACAGAAATAAAAAAAAAACAACTAGATTGCTATTCACAGAACAAATGAGCCCCCCAGACCCACTGTGAAATAAAGCAAGACACACACACACACACACACACACACACACACACAGCACATGCTGTGTCATTCCATTTATATGAAGTTCAAAATTGGGAAGGTCATGTGTATGAAAAGACTGTCATTCCTTTGAGGGAGGTTGCGATGGGGCAGATCTGAAGACGGCTTCTTGGTGCCCATAGGATACACCTTTCCCTTAGCGGTAGTTACACCAGTGTGATCCTTTCGCTGTGACTCATGGAGCCGTTCTCTTGAAATTTCTATACTTCACAGTATGTGTTTTATTCCCCAATTTAAACAAAAGACAGAAAGGGAAGCTGCAGGAGAGGTCTTTCTCAGTTGGAAAACCCAGCCTTGAACACTGGGTACATAGATGTCAAAAACTACTTAGCAGGGAGAGGTCAAACTGCACACTTTTACAAAATTAGGAGACTCATTTTGCTTCTGCTCTAATCCTTTTGGTCCCTGACCCAGAACTAAAGTAGGAAAATAGGCAAGGGAGGTGAGATGATCAGAGTAAGTGGCAAAGCTTCCTGCAGAGCCATAGGTGCCCTGGAAGCCCCCGAAATATCACACGATCAATCTACAGAGCTCAGAGAATAGCAAGTGCCTGGAAAAATACTGGCCAGAATTGCTACTTCAGGATTGTTCCTGAACCTCGGCTCCATCTGTGGCCTTTCTTCCATTTCCCCATTGAACTATCATGTTTTATAAATTCTTGCCCCACTGCACTGCATTTTTTTAGGGTGCTTGGTATTTTATGTTTTGAATTAGAAGCATTAAGCAAAAGGCCTCAGAGATTATCTAAAGGATATAGCAAAAGAACTCAGAACTAAAGACAGTCTTGTTTTCAGATGTGGGGAAATCGTGTAACATCATACAAGATCCATGTGCTGAAAAGAATATCCATGATTGTGTTTTGTCTCATAATTGGTTTATTAATTTTAACAATTATATGTTATTAATAGTCACATAAACCAAAGAAAACAATGTTTTCTTACTGCCCCAACAATTTAAGCAAGCACAAATCGATTATTTTTAAAGATGTATTTATTTTTCATTTGCGTGTGTATTTGTATGGATGTGCCACATGGATGTGCCTGATACCCACAGAGGACAGAAGAGGGTATTGGAAACTTTGGAATTAGAGTTAAGGCTGATTTTTGGGCTGCATGTGAGTGCGGAGGTCCTCCACAAGAGCATCAACTGCTCTTAACCACTGAGCCATCGCTTTTGCTCCCCATTACTCATCCTAAGTAACCTCCTATCTTGTATGGGCTGGTAAGATGGGAAGGTGGGAAAATTACGTTGTCATTTCAGTGAGCGCTTCCTAAGTGCTAGACTTGTGTCTGTCTGGGCCATAGTTCCTTTGATTACAAGAGGAAAGAGAGGACTAGAGTACTTTGTGTTACTGCAACATTTAACGTTCCTGTCTTAGCCGATTTTGTGCAGCTAGAGAAGAATACTACAGATTGGATAATTTATATAAACAGTGGTTTATTTAAAACAGTTCTTAAAGCTAGGAAGTCCAAAGTCAAGGGCCTTTTTTTTTTTTGCTACATTATCCCATGGCAGAAAATAGAAGGGCAAGAGAATATCTGAAGAACAGTGAGAGGGGGAGTCAAACTTCCTTTTATAACTAAATTATTCCACTTCTACAACGATGATATGCGATATGATATGTGACCTAATCACTGCCTAGAGGCCCTACCTCTCAAGACTATTGCATTTGATATTGAGTTTTTAACACATAAAATTTGAGGAAACACATGGAAACTAAAGCAGTTTCCTAAATAATACTAATCTAGGAAAGTTAAATCTCCCCATTCTTCTAACATACAAATGTCAGAAGCTGTACTTCTTTGTCTTTGGGCTACCTTTGGCCATTGGAACCAGGTTTAACGCACATGTATGGCAAGCCAGGCATACCAGGGAATTAAAACCATTTGAAGAAGACTAATAATACTGGAAAGCTGGAGTATAAATGTCTAGGCTCTCTCAGTCACAGGTAGAAGCTATCAATCAGAGTCTCTCTGGTGAGATGAAGCTCCACCCACCCTAGTAGTAATTTGCTAGATAATGCACATTTTATTTCCTGACTCCTGTTCACAGCTCCTCTAAGAATGCTACCTTCCCCATGAAAAATGAACATTTTGTACTCCACATATTCAAATCTTTGTCCTGGTTGATCCTAGATAAAATTAAATAAAGATAAAACCTTACTAAGCAGTCATTGTAGGCAGTGTGTAACTTGAAAGTAGAAGAGCCAAACTGTTTCATCTCCAGACATGAATTCAAAGGAATCGAATAGATAATGTGAACAGGAGAAAAATCATTATCATTCAGACACAAAGTTGATGGCAAAACCACTTAACCAACTGCTCTTCCCTCCCATTAGAATGATACCCCATTTAGGTAGTTTAACTGCTCAAAAGAATTATTAGAAGGATGGAAAGTTGCACCATCTGGTTAAATCTAGTCTAGTGTCTGTGACACACAATGAATTTGATGTACACTCTATTAATGAAGATAATGAAATGACCATTTTTCAAAGATTCAAATTAAGCCATTGGTTAGGAATATATATATATATATATATATATATATATATATATATATATATCCTTCAAATTTGATAGAAGAGACTTTCAAATCTGCTGTAACAAATACTTCTTGCTCTAACCTTTATTCGACACCTTCTTTTAAAGGGATCAATGTTAGGCTTTTCTTTTAAATCTTAAAATATTCATTGGACACTGCTGATCTCAAAGGAGGCTTTCTGTTCATTTCTGTTCTGTTCTTTCATTTCTAATATTGAAAGTTAGCCAATGTTCATTCTCACCTCTTCTCATCACGGCCCACAGAGGCTGGAAAAGTCAAATATTCACTTCTCCGGATTACTTTAATGGAGGCTGCCAGCCATTTTACTCAATTCTGGTGAGTGTGACTAATGACAAAGTTGGTTGGGAAGGTTTATAAAAGGAGAAGAGATGCAAGTATGAGGAGGTAGGTGTTTTTGGCAAAGGCTCACCTCATGTTCACTGGATGGCTTCTAAACCTCAAACCACCTTATCTGCATAGGAGGGGTGGGGAGAATGGTAGGAGAGGTCTCCTTACACTGAAAACTCTTATCTCCCCATTAAATAATGATGATTGTCCCTCTGCTTTAATCCACTACTAATAAGATTGGTTTTCCTGCCAAAAGCATTCCAACATGACACATTATTTTTTTAAGGTAGATGTTTTATTGGAATACAATATACATACAGGAATCACAGGTTTACAACTTGGAGACTTTTCTCAAAATGTTCTTTATTACTAAGTTCCTACCACCAAAGTATTTTGGAATTTGGCATATGGTTAAGAGCATAGACCTTGGAACCAGATCATGAGAGCTCAAATCCCAGTTGCACCACTCACTAACTCACTAACTCAATGGCTTTGGCCAAATTAAATCTCTGCCTGTCTCCATTTTATTTGTTATACAGTAATGACAACCTGATTTCATGAGGTATAACTAAGGATTTAAATACATTAATATTTAAATTCATGTGTCTGGCACACAGTAAGCACCAAGGAAAAGCTATTCATTAGATAAGAAGTGTTGACTAAGCCCTAACTCAGGGGGAAGATTGAGATTGAGGGTGTGAGAGAATAAAGAGTTATTTGGGGGTCTGAGATGATCTTGGAAGTTAAAAATATATTATAACGAGCTAGAAAGCACTAAAACTATTTTATATCCTAGAGTTACATGATAGAGCTTGGGTATAGTTTCTAAATCTACAGTATAGCAAGTTTTAACCGGAACCTATGGTTTCTGCTAGAACACTTAAAATTAACATAAGTAGGTATACATATATTTAATTGAAAAGCAATCCACAGTTTTCATCAGACCCACAGGGGATGCTCATAATCCATAAAATGTTAAATTCCTGATGGACTCATCTCCCTGACATCGTAACTATGGCCCAGAGATAGGCCATGCAATACTTCAATAGGATTGTCACACTTATTCTTGGGTCCATCTTCCCACAAGAAAAATGAGGTCAAAGAAAATGAGACTCTACTTTTTAAACTGTGGTGGTTAATTTTGATGATCAACTTCATTAAATTAAGAAGTACATTAGGGAGGCACTTCTAGTGAGGCATACCTTTGGGTGTTTCCATGGAGACATTTTCAAGGAGGATTAAATGAGGGGGAAGTCTCAGCATGCATGTGGTACCAACCCATGGGCTAGGATCCCATTCTGAATCAAAGGAAAAGGGGAAAGCTAGCTGAGCAAGGCAATCCTCTCTCTGCTATCAGGTTCACCAAGATCTGAGTAGGCAACCTTGCTGGTACTGATGTCATGCTTTGATGGACCATACCCTATGTCAAAATAACCCCTTTTCCCTTTAAGTTGTTTCTTGTCAGATATTTAGTGAAATCAATGAGAAATGTAATAGAATAATATTGTAACTTTTCATCTGAAAGGACTCAGTAGCAGTCTGCATAGAATCTTGCTGCATTTACAGATGAGTCCATGTTTCTCGTTAGGGTCACTCTCACCTACTCCATATCCCAGACATATCCAGAACCCTGGCTCACCATGTATCCTGGCTTACCATCTAATTGTTATCCCACAGCAATATTTTGGTGGCTAAAATGTCCTACAGGCTCATTTCAACGTATCCCTGATCATAATGCTAGATATTCTGTACTGGACCCCTTAAATGTGGTTGCTAAGGGGATCCAGGACAAAGGCACTTCAAGTTTGAGATTCCTTTCTTTGCTACAAACTTCAGAGAAACTGTAGCTAACCACATATCTTGTATGTATCCTAGGATGAAAATGGGAAAAGTAAGCAAATAATGTCCTACCAGCCCAATTCATGCCTCTTCTTCTTCTTTGATAAAACTTTAAGAATGATTTTCTTATTGTATAAATATAAGAAGCACAAGACAGCCATTAGACATAATTCATATAAACCTAACGAGTTTATAAATATACACTGCTATTGCCAAGGTGGGAGAAATGATGATTTCAGATGGGGACACATTGGGTGATGCTGATGCTGAACACAACTTTTCAGCTTCACCCATGAAGGGATATATGGAGTCCGGTATCAGTTTCTGCTTAATCAAGGTACATACACACAAGCATGCATATATGTGTGGTTTTGTCCATATGTGCTAGTCTCCGGCACATTCATTTAAAAGATACGGGGCCAATGGAAACCTGGCACCTTCTCAAAGAGATCCAGGCTCATTCTTCTTCATAACCCAGAAAGTTGAGTGGGTGACCTTTCTGCCTGAGCCAAGCAGAGCTCATACACAATTGGATGGGAAATAGATGGCTGTCAGGCAGGATGGTCAGTCACACATAAGTGTAGGACCAAGAAATACACCGTGCCTTCTCATAGGGAAGATGGTTTCTCCCCACTGCTCAGTTCACAAGTCAAGCTTGCATCCACCTGCTCTTTCTCTAGTTGTAGGCAGAGCTAGTCTAACTGCGTTAGCTAAATTAGAAGGGATAGACTGAAGTAAAGGGAGAGGAGAGAGAAGGAAGTAGATGAAGAACACTGTGCTTACATTTATCTCTGGGAAAAAGAATCCCATTCTTTAGAAATTTCCCCCAAAGTGGTAACAAGTAGTTAAGTCTAAGCCACTATCATCTACCCTCCTCCAAGCTGACCAAGCAGGCAATTTTAAGGTAGTTTAGCATAAAAGTTTACCTTTAGTTCTTATGAGTTTTTATAAAGGTAGATCATATTAAAGGCAGCAGAACACTCCAAATAAGTTAAATTCATTAATCATTGAAACCTTTTCAAAGTCCAGTCAAGTCTAATTCCCAGGATAGCTACTGCTTTGTCAAAATGAAATGTGGTTAAGATAGCACTGCCAGAGATGTGTTGGCAACTGAGCTCATGAGACCAAACTCAGGAAAGCAGTCACAAGAAGCCCTGGACACCTGATTCCATCTCAGGATTTGTTTACTTTTCAGTGCTTTAATGGCCAGAAGCAGTTTTGCAAAATAATCTAAGTAAGGGGCAGGCATGGTGATTAGTATGTAACCTATTAATCTAGAAACTGGGGAGACTGAGACAGGAGGATCAAGACTTTGAGACTAGTCTGAGCTACAGCCCAAGACCCTGTCTCAAAAAAAAAAAACCCAAAATATCTAAGTGTAGGAGGAAGTGAACCTGCTGAAAGCTCACAGAAGCTTGCTACTCCATGAAACACTGTTCCAGCTAGGCAATTCTGAGTCTATCTGATGGATCTTTTTACTCTATCTTTCCAGATGTCTAAAGTCCAGGGAATCCTGAGCTTGTCTCTTCTCCTCTGTGGCCAGCAGGCCTAACACATCCCAGAAGGTTTCCAGAGCCCTCTGGTGCTGCCTGCCTCCAGTGAACAGGGAGAAAATGCAAATCCAAGTCCAAGAGGACTGGGATGGGGAAGCAAACGACTCCTATAGCAGTGTGGTAAAAGAGTCCCGACCTTGCCAAAAAAAAAAAAAAAAAAAATTACCTCCTTTAGGAAGCTTCCACACAGCCTCAGAATAAAGGCTTTCTTTCCGTCCCATTTACTCAACAGTACAAGGTTTAAGTTGTGACCAAAAGATGACCTCTAATTACAGCCACTACCCCTCCTCCTACACACCATTCTAGCACTAAACGGCAAAGTGGAAACAAAAGACATTTTCCTTCTATTTTTAACACAGCGTATATTAGCAATAAATTAATGTTCTTCTTTCAGCACCTTTTAAGCACCAGAAGGGGCCAATTCTTTTTGCTATATTGTCTTCCACCGAGCAGCTGATGGATCATGCTGTCACAGAAGGCAACGCAGTAAAACAGTCCTTGAAGACTCATTTTCACAGTCTCATGCTGCACATCTTCTGGAAGCTATTTTACAGTGGGGGAGCCACAAGTCCCCAGTTGTGGCATTGTATGTGATTTTAGGAAGGTGAGGGTGTGCACATGGCTGTTCCTCCAGCAAATCTTCTGTTCCAGCTAAAGGAAAGGGGGTGAGATCAATATAAGGGCTAGCAATTCTCTCTCTTCTGTTTATAAATCTCTGTTGTTACTGTTGTTGTTATTTAGTAGAACAGAAAAATCTGTGTTAACTCTTCATTTGCCATGTTTTGGGGCAGAAACAGCACTCCTCATGGTCTTATTGAATAGCAACAGCTTCCTCAGTCTGATAGCCATCAATGATAGAGAAAAGCAAAAGTAAAGCTTACCTATTTTGATTCACAGGGCAAGTACCTGACCACTATCTCTAAGACCATTTATTAGCATGCTATCTCCCAGACACTTTCATTCTGAGACACTGGAGAGGAATGGGAAGTTGGTGACATTTGAAAATTCAGAGTAAGGAATATTTCCTGAGCAGACAAAATACTTTCACATTAGTAACCAAGACTATGTTAAAGGTTCAGGTTCTTCCAATGCTGTGTTAATTTTGTTTAGTTATCTGGACAGATCTTGAAGCCCTGTAATACTTATCATGGTCCCGTGGACTTATGTGTTCAAGGAACGCTGAAGACAGTGGTCCTGACATCTCTCTAGCAGATAGCGGTGGAAACCTGGGTTCATAATGCTAAGAACTGCTAAGCCATGTAACTCACTACTCCTTGGTGTTCGTGTTAATAAAATGGGACATATTCATAGTGACTGTCTTCTAGGGCTGTTGTGAAGATTAATGTAATCAGTACTTATGAATTGTTCAAAAATTAAAATCAGGGTTGCCATATAAGTGCCATAAACAGCTCTGAGGGTAATAAATGAATACACATAGTTTGTTCAGTATTTCATATATGCTTTGTCACCACCTGTTTGAATCTCAGGGACATCACCATGAGAAACTCTCCTGTCCTTCCCCCCAAAGACTTGGTGTGCAGTCATCAGACCACTCCTTCAGGGAGTGGAACCCTCCATGAATAAAGGTGTAATTTTTGTTTCAGTGGCGTTTCTGCCCTAAGATCTGTGGTGGGGAAAAAAACCCCACAAGTCTTCCTTATGATGTGGCTAAGTAATAGTTTCTACAGAAGTCAACTCTATTCCTTAGTGAAATCCCACACAGCTGGCCTTTGGAGAATGCTTGTCTTTTTAGGGTAGACCATGGGCTAACCGTGACCTTCACATTCCCAGGTAAGAGGCAGATGCTTCAGATGGAGTCTGAATTCTGGCCGAGCTGCTCTGAGGAAGCCTGTGAGAGATAGTGAGTCAAAGCACAGGGAATTTCTGAATGGCAAACAAGAATACAGTGAGGGGCTGAGCTCCCAAGGGTACTGAAATGGAACTAAAGGGCTTTTTAGCCTAGAGGGATTTTTCTCTTCTCCTTTTCCTTTGTTCTTAAAAAAAAAGTGTAAGAAGGCAGTCACTGGAAGGAAATCTTCTAGAAGTCAAACAACATGCCATCTGTATTTCCAAATCAGAGATCACAATTCCCATCCCCTTCTTGCCCTTTCCCCAGGGACATTTTGACTAGAGATCAAAGAAAGCAACAAAGAGATTGCCAGGGCTGTTGAAATCAAGTGGATTCTGACCAAGTAGGCTTCCCTATCACCCCTCATAACAGTGGGGAGTTCTTCAGCTCTGATGGACAAATGCTCCTTTGCATGATAGGAAGGGGCAGTCTATAAGTAGGAGAGCAGCTCAGAATTTTCATGGGGGTATTTCAGCAAACCAAGACAGTAAGGGCAAACTAATAAGGATGCTAGAGAATGGTATCAAAGGAACCCAAATGTTTCTGCTCTGTGAACCATGGGACTGGGTAGAGAAGTTCCATAGCAGATACAAATTAGGGAGGCCCCCAAAGCCATCTCTTAATCTTGCTGTTGATCAGTTATCCATGCCATACATAAACTGCATTAAATCACAAGTGACACTGTTAAAATAACATTCTAGGTCTGGTTAAACCTCCAGGTGCCGGGGAATTTAGAGTTAAGATTCCCAGACTTGGGGACTGGAGAAATGGCTCATCGGTTAAGACCACTGACTGCTCTTCCAAAGGTCCTGAGTTCAAATCCCAGCAACTACATGGTGGCTCACAGCCAACCACAGTGCGATCTGATGCCCTCTTCTAGAGTGTCTGAAGACAGCTACAGTGTA
>NC_034613.1:139693673-139698009 GCF_900095145.1 Mus pahari | reverse complement strand
GAGAGAGAGAGAGAGAGAGACAGAGACAGAGACAGAGACAGAGACAGAGACAGAGAGACAGAGAGACAGAGAGACAGAGAGACAGAGAGACAGAGAGAGAGACAGAGACAGAGACACAGACACAGAGACAAAGACACAGAGAGACAGAGAGAAATTGATAGCATATTTAAATAATGGAGTCTCACCATGTACCATGGCACACACCCATCACTTAAGAAGCAGAATTAGGGCAATCAAGAATTCAAGACCAAATTCTGCTACATAAGTTTGAGGCCAACCTAGACTATATGATACCCTGTCCTTAAAAAAAAAAATTAAGTGGAGTATCATCACTGACTGGGGTGGATATTTCCTGCCTTCAGGCAATGATGGATTAATAAGTGTCCCTCAAAAACTGAGATGGACCCTTTTAGTTCAATTTGACTGGTACCTTCATAAGAAAAGGGAAAATTTGGACAGAAAGAAAAGATAATCATACAAGAACAGAGACAGAAATTGGAATCAAATCAACGAAGTCTCAGAATATTTGGGCTAAGAAGAGCTGTAAGGAGCAAGGGAGTACTGGTCACCAAAACCTTTTGAGGGGCCAGAGCCAACATCCTGATCTCTGAGCTCCAGAACTGAGAAGAAATCAACATCAGTTAAAGCTACTCAGTTGAGTATTTTGTTAGTGGACTTTACAGATTAAGGCAGTTGGCGTCAACCCTTTCCTTGGCTTCCTTGCCCTTTGCCTCCATTTAGACTGAGCTGAAAGATCAGTGCTATGGTTTTGAGTGAGAACTAAGCATCACAACAGAACTGACCAGGACAAGAGAATATGATGTCTTCTTCCCTAATGTCTAATAGGGCCAAAGCAAGAGCGGTCCATCTTCCTGGTAAAAGTCTACAGCCACCTCCCTGAAAGTCACAGTTTCCAGGATTCTACTTGGCTGTTCCCTCTCTCTATCCCCCGAAGCCCCAGGCTAAAGCAGCCCAGGATTGCTACATGAGGACTTGATTCCCCCAGGACTTAGTAGCCCAGCCCAACATCGAAGATCCAGATGCAGAGGGAAGCAGAAGGCAGGAAGATAGGACCCAGATTGGTGTTTTCTCTCACACTGGCTGCAGAACCAGAAGGCTGTAGAAGAGAGATTAAAACAAAGACTGTTCTACTTAGGGAATTAAATGCTACAAATATTTTAAAGAACCCAACTGGACCTCATAATTGTGTGGCAAAGGCTGCAAAATGTACAGTTGGGAGACTTGGCTCAAATGAAAGGCTCTCTGAATAACAATTTATTTTAATTTGAGATTTCTCATACTATCCATATGGCATGTCTTCATGGGAAAGCAACTGTCTTGTAGTTGATTGGGACATCTGAAGTATGTTTTTTTGGCATGCAGGGTTTTTTTTTTTCATTCAAATCAGTGGCTTGGTTGAGAAGGCGAGTTTGAAAACATCTCCTTAATGTTGCTAGCATTTCTACAGCTGGAAATGTAACAGCTGCCCATGGAGTTACAAAGTCAAACTCATTTCCCAACCATATTGCCGTTCTTTTAGGCCAATACCAGTTTGTTACTGTGGAGTTCTGTGGGCATTCATTTGAAAATGAAAAATATTATTGGATGCATTGAAATAATAATAATAATGATGATGATGATGATGATGATGATGATGATGATGATGATGATGATGATAGTGATGATAATGATAAAAGCATGCAAGCAATATTATGTCCTGAAGAAAGGATTGCCTTGCCAAATATCCCAGGCTCACATTATACAGATAATCTTAAAATATTACATAACCAATCTCTGAGAGGTGGGATTTCTAGCCAACTCTGGGTAAAGCCCTGGTGCCACCAGAGAAATGCTGACAGACTTTTCTATTCAAACCACACATTAGGTCCCAAGGGGGTGTGATGTTGGAAATGCAGCTTCTCTCTCTCTCTCTCTCTCTCTCTCTCTCTCTCTCTCTCTCTCTCTCTCTCTCTCTCTTGCTCTCATGTTCTCTCATTCTTTCTTCTTTAAGTCCTCAATAGATGCTCCTCAGAAGATGAGGCAGGAGAGAGGAGATGCTAGCAGAATTTCAATTTTGCCTGAATTGTGGCTCTACAGAGAGAATGGGAAGTAGGTGAGGTATCAGGAAGTCACCATAAGCATACTGTTAAAGCCATGTCACATCCTTGTACAGAAATCTCACCATTGAGCCATCACATTCTCAGACCAGAGAGATGACTAAGCGGGCAAATGTGGTTGCTGCCAAATCTAAGGACCAGAATTCTATCCCAAGGAAAGAGAGAAATGACACTTGCAAATTGTTCTGTGACCTTAACATGCACACTGTGGTGCACGTGTATGTGTGTGTGTGTGTGTGTGTGTGTGTGTGTGTGTGTGTGTGTATGTGTGTGTTATTCCATGATTTCAAGGACAAGATCCATGAATTAGTGTATGTATGATTGAACAAATGTGGTTTCATATTCCTTGCACTTTTCTTACCCACGTCTCCATGGGCGCATGGGTTTTTGTGTTTTCCTCATACTGGCTAGAAAAATCTAAACTTTCTTTTGCACACATGTCTGATTTATTTTATCTTAATCAGTTTCAAGCTTTTCCCTTTCATATCTTCCTCAGAAATGCTTTTTAAAGGAACATTAGGCCAAGCTTAAGTGCTTATAATCCACCTGAAGAGACATAGTCATAAAACAATCCTCTTATAACAACACTTAATCCAGCTGAGAAGCTAAGTCTGAACCTCTCTTTAAAAACGTATAAGCAAGCAAGAAAACCACTGCTCAATTAATGGTTAAATTGGAGAGTATTTAGCATAAAATTTTCTGGTAATGAGGGCTTGTGGGCTTCAGGAAACCTCAAACTGTAGCAGAGGCCTTGAATTTTCTTTCTTTTATCAACTGCCTAATTTGTAGGAGTTAACTATAGAAAAACTACTCACCCTTGGCCTTTAGCACTTAGAATAAGTAATTTTATGTCTTCTATGCATTGGAGGATGTTTTACAGCATCTCTGGCTTCTACCTGTCAGATGCCAGCATCATCACTTTCCTAACTATCATCTCCTAAAACGTGCCCAGATATTACCAAATGTCCACCAGGAGCTAAAACCTCCCCAAATTGAGAAGCACTGGGAAAGATAGGGAAAACAAACAAACGAACAAACATACAAAAAAACAAAACAAACACACACAGTCAAATAGTGACTGATCAAGGGTTTTCTCACCTAACCAGGAATCCTAAGTAGATCCACAGATCAATCAGAAGCTCGACTTACTTGAGGCATGTTAATGAGCTTCATGGACCTGCTTTGTACATGTCCCAATAAACCTACATCCTGCATGAAATTTGAACTATTGATGCAGTTTCTAAGTGTTTTAGTTATAGAACTAAGCACATAGATACAGAAGCTTTTGTTGAAGCCAGAATATAGAGAGCCATACCCTCTTTACATATGTCCCAACTCGACACAATGGTACAAAAATTCCTGCTGTGCTGTGTGCTATGTTGGATGCATGCTGAAGACAAAGGTGACATCTAACACTACTATATTGGGTATAATATTCTGGAAAAAGAATTGTATCAGGACTAGCAAGACTGAGAGCTTATCTGAAACGTATTGCTAAATGACTTAGATCATGTCACTTAACTTCTCAGAACTTGTGGGGTTTTTTTTTTCATCATAATCCTTAAGGTCTCTTTAAGCTTCCATATGTTATGAGTGTAATTGTTATACATAAACTGTAGACCAAAACTCTCGATGTTGATAAAGAAGTTGAGTCCCCTATAACTTCCCTTTTAGGATCAAGAAGGCGTAGGAAGGGAATCTGATCTCTAATATTCTCATTAACTGGAACTTTGATCCATGCTAAATTCATGTACACTTGAAATTCAGTAGCTCAGTGTGGATGACTGTTCTACAAAAGATAATGCTGTAAGAGCTCAAAAATAAAAATGTTCCAGTGATTTTTTTTGAAAAGTATTAATGAATGTGAAAGACTCAGACTATAACTCAGTGTTTAAAGTGTTTGTATAGCATGTACAGAGTCCTGGGTTCTATCTCCAGCACTGTTTAAAAGGGACGTATTGAGATTAGATGTGGCTCTGGGGATATAGCTTAGTGTGGAGGATACAGACATAGCATGAAAGTCTTAGATTCATCACCAGGGCTTCATAAAATAGAATATGCTAGTGCAAGCCTGTAATCCTAGCACACCAGAGGTAAAGGCTAGATTATTACGAGTTCAAAACTATGACCAGAAATGAGATGCATGGGACCCCATTGAAAGGAAGGAAGGAAGGAAGGAAGGAAGGAAGGAAGGAAGGAAGGAAGGAAGGAAGGAAGGA
>NC_034613.1:139688301-139693648 GCF_900095145.1 Mus pahari | reverse complement strand
GAGGGAGGGAGGGAGGGAGGGAGGGAGGGAGAGAGAGAACAATAGATGGATGGATTAGAAGAGGGAGAGCCCACAGAACATTTCATTTCATCACTACTTCAGGGTGAATTTGTGTCTTTCCTAAATGCTACACAAGAGAGTATAGAAACACATGCCTTTACTGGCTGCTTTTGTTCTTTATCAAAGAAGAACTTTTAATCTCCCTGAAACATCAAACCCCACAAGAAATTAGCACAAAGTCATAGCTACCAACCAATAATTCTAACATCCACAGCTATGTTTCTATCAAAATGGAATATCATGGGTACACGTTCTCTATTCTACAGATTTGTACTCATCTACTTTAAACATAAATGAGATGTTGCGATAATCACAGACAAATGATGACTTTTCATTACAATGCAAAAATATTTTCAAATAGTAACCTGATTCTTAGGGACAATATGACTGGCACAGGGACAACTTTAGTGATTTAAAAGAATATTCCAGCCGTGGGTGTATATCAGTGCTGAAAGGACAGTGGAACCCTCTCTGGCCAGTGAGGGTAATTCAAAATTCTGTAGTATTGGTTGCTGCCAGGGGTGTAAATTATTTCATGGGATTTCTGTTTCCAGAAATAACTCATCATATTAACAGCATGACTAAGATTTAAGTTTAGGCCTTTGCTTCCAGCTGACTACTATAAGCATTCCAGTGACTGCTTCATTGAATCAGTCCTCTCTTGCTGGATATTATAAGTTTTTGCTATTGAAAGTAAATTATAATACCTCCTCTTGCATGTGTGTTTTTGCACATGTACAAGGTGATATTTTTAAGCAAATTTAAAGATGGTTAGATTCAGCTTATTTTTATGAAGAAAAAAAAACATTGCAGACACTGAATGTCAGGTGCATGCATTGTAGTCAGGATAGAGTTCCAGTCTATTTGGCACTTGACACTTAATTCGAGAAACTTCATTAAGACATATGAGATCCTAGAGACTCCAGAGAGAATACTTACTTTCATTTGAGCTCCAAGTTGGCAGACAATAAACTAACTTTCCTTGGATTATATTGTGCCATAATGTATATTTTCAAAAGAGCACTCAGGCATCTGAAAAGGATAGTTGGAAAGTAACCAATACACATTGACCTGTGGCATGTAGAAAGAATCTGACACTACAGTCCCTGCCATTTCTAAGGACCCAATTGACATATTCATAAGACACATGTGGACAATTTCATGACCACCAATCCCTTTGAGCATCACTCAAATGTAAGTAGAGGGGACATAGCCAGTTTTCAAGACTCTTCGTCTCTAACACCCCTGAATTGTGCTATTGAAAACAAAGTATAATGTCTCCCTTTGCATCTATTTTTCTATATGTGCCCAACATTTTAAATGAAAAGTAGTGATGGTTAGATCTAGCCCATTTTCCTACAAAAAATAAGTGCCAAAAATAGGCACAGAGTTTCAGGTTCTATCTCCTAAGGGTTACAGGTAAGATGGAAGGTACCCACTCCAAATTTTGAACTGCTATAAGGGCCCCAGAATCATCCCTTTCTGGTTGTAAGAAAGCAGCGAGTAAAGCAAGTTCTTAGCATTTGAATGATAACAAATTCTACTTATCAAAATATAAAAAAAACAATGAGTGATAATGCCATAATTACTTAATTGCCCTATCAAATGACACTTAAGAACTCTTAATTCTGTTCCTACATATTCTGTTTCTAGACTACTAAAGCCTTAGTGGGGGAACATGACATACTGTCTGCCTTGTCTACAAGAAGGCTGGGGAAGTAGCTTGTTCAATGTCTTCCTTGCAAGGCGAAAGAAGCACAAAAGATATGTGTGACATTCCTTGGATATGCATGGTTAGTATACCAGTTGTCCTTTATCTAAATGATGTGCATAACAAATTGCTTCAAATTTTAGTGCCTTAATACATTCACTCACATGCCTCAACTGGGTTCAGATTGGCTTGACTCCAAACTGTGGATTGCGTCCATGGCTTCCCTACTGGACTGGCCAGAGTTTATGTACAATGTCAATGAGCACAAAACCAAACTTTATCATGTAAGCATATTTGTTTTTGTTTGCAATGGCTGCTAACAAGTCATTGGCTGCAGCGAATTACAAGCCCAAGTCCAATGATGTACTTTCTAACTATAGTATAGGGAATTATAAGGACATAGGGCAATGAGCATGAATCCATGAAGGAACAGAGTATTGGAGCACTGAAGAAACCTTCCACAGTTGACCAAAATGAGAAGAACTCACAGTCCTTGACCCCTAGTCCAATTTTACAGTAGTATTTATAAACCAGTTTCACTCACCATCTTACGAACTCTTTCTATAACATAATGAAGGGTTTAAAAAGCCCCAGAAGGACTCAGAGAGAGATAATAAGGAAGACAAAATAGCTGTGGTGCTGAAGAAGACTGAAAATGGCAGACACCACTGTCACTTTTCACCACTTGCTGCAGCCATGGTCAACCCCACCGTGTTCTTTGACATCAAGACTGATGACTAGCCCTTGGGCTATGTCTCCTTCAAGCTGTTTGCAGACAAAGTTCCAAAGACAGCAGAAAACTTTCGTGCTCTGAGCACTGGAGAGAAAGGATTTGGCTATAAGGGTTCCTTCTTTCACAGAATTATTCCAGGATTCATGTCCCAGGGTGGTGACTTCACACGCCCTAATGGCCCTGGTTGCAGGTCCATCTATGGAGAGAAATCTGAGGATGAGAACTTCTTCCTGAAGCGTACAGATCCTGGCATCTTGTCCATGGTGAATGCTGGACCAAACACAAACGGTTCCCAGTGTTTTATCTGCACTGCCAAGACTGAATGGCTGGATGGCAAGCATGTGGTCTTTGGGAAGGGGAAAGAAGGCAGGAACACTGTGGAAGCCATGGAGTGTTCTCAGTCCAGGAATGGCAAGACTAGCAAGAAGATCACCATTTCTGACTGTGGACAACTCTAGTTTCTTTTGAATTGTGGGCATTTTACCCATCAAACCCATTCCTTCTGTAACTCAGGAGAGCGCCTCTACCCCATCTGCTCGAAGTGTCCTGTAATCTCTTCTCTCACTGAAGTTCTTTGGGTTCCATATTTTCCTCATTCCCCTTCAAGTCTAGCTGGATTGCAAAGTTAAGTTTATGATTATGAATAAAAACTAAATAAGAACTGTTAAAAAATAAAAGACTGAAAATGGTACCTATTACTGCTCTTTTCTGTAGAGCACATCCTTTCAGGCTCTTTGAAGACTAGGTCAATAGATCTGTTGAGAAGTTCCTTCTCTCTCTTCGTGGATGCAGCAACTAAAGCTAGTGGCCAACTTTGCACTCATTTTCAGTGGTATTTGAGTTCTGTGTACAGTGGGCTGAGGTCATTAATCCTGGGATATGATTTATGCAGAAAAGACAGGCATTAGACAGAGCTGATTGTGCATCACATAACCACCACTGCCTTAGTTGTATGACTTAGGACAAGTCACCTTTTCTCTGAGCCTCTGGTTCCTTCAATACAGCATCCTCCTGCTCTTTGCTTTTTACATTAGTGCACACTCAGTACCTTTGAAAGTCATTCTAAGAAGCCTGTATTCTCAAGCCTGTAGTCTTTGTTTAGAATACCCACATGCAAGTATTTTACTATAGGTAGGCCATCATGCCCTCCCAGTTTTCCCTGTTGTAACATCTGACATTACTATAGTGAATACAATGTACTTTTCCCTGTCACTGTGATGAGGAATCCATGGCTTACAAAAGCCAAGTAGCTTTCCCACACAACATATCTATTAATTGGTAGCTCTTAGTGATACATGTGGCACCAGAACATCTGATTTTTAAACACAATACTTCTCTGAGTCTTATTGACAGTTGGATCAATCTTCAAAGGTGGTCGTATGGGATAAGAATAAGAATAATTAGCATGTCCTTGGCATGGTGTCTGTCATATAGGAGTGCACAGTAAATGTAAATTTTGGGTTCAAGGTGATATTTCCTGATCACATGTAAGACAATGTTCACTTCATGTTTAGAATAGGAAGGGGACAAGTAGCCCTTGAAATGTTTGCAGCTAGTATCTTCCATCGAGAGAGTATGTGAGATAATACTGACCATGGTAACACACCGCTATATGCCATAGCTTTCATTCCCATACATGGCTCTCGTTTCATCTTCTCAGACAAGCCGCCCTGATGTGTGTCAGCTAAGCTCGATCGTACCTAAAGCATGAGTGTGAATGTTGAGGCTCAGGGGATATTCATGTGGCTAGTGACAGAGCCTACACTAGAAGCAGTATCACACAGTTCTCACCCTCAGCTAAGCAGGCCACTAAGACGACCTTGTCATAGCCTAGATTCATCTGTCTAGAAATATTAAACAAGCCACAAATGTGAGCCACAAGTATAATCATTCATTTTCTGACAGTCTCATCTTTAAAAAGTGAGTTTCAGGTAAGATTAGCTCTAGCAATATACTTTATTTAACCATAAACATTTGTATTTCAATGTCATATAAAATATTAGCAAGGTATATGCCTTCCTATGGAAGAGCAGTATGAGCCCTTAACTGCTGAACCACCTCTCCATTCTCTATATGCATCTTATAGAAATGTTTCTGAAATACTTCCACCATACTCCTACTTTCTTAGATTATACAGAACACATTGAGTCTGACTTCTTGACTTTGGGACATTATGAATATCCTTTTGGGTACATACGTTCAGAGATCACTAAGTCATATAGTATTTTCCATGTGGTTCATTGTTTCATTGTGATGAGTTTGTAAGCATTTTGAAAACATTTGAATGTCTAAAGTTATCTCATGAAATACATGTATCCTGTTTTACAGAAAACAAATGTGAGACAGTTTATATTGGCAATGTATCATGTGTTGTTTGAGCTCACTGAAAAGCTGGCTCTGGAAGCAGAGCCCCTCCTCCATTTCAGACCCTAGCATGTTTGTCTCAAAGTGTTTCCAAAGACAGTTTTGTTAGATGAGCTGGTCCCACAACTCTGTAACAGGTGCAGAGAAAACATCAAAACAGACAAAGTAAAATTATTGTGTCCTTGAGAATAGCATCTATGCAGTACCTCATATAGAACAGATGTTATTATTTATATCCCATGATATAAAGGTTCCTGTAGTGGAAAGAGAAGCAGAAGGTCATCTATGGAGTTAAAGCTCAGTTGCGAATACAGCTGACTATTTCAGTGTTTCTAGTCAGTTTCTACTGTGTGCTGCAAAGGTTTCTCTTTCTTTCTTTCTTTCTTTCTTTCTTTCTTTCTTTCTTTCTTTCTTTCTTTCTTTCTTTCTTTCTTTTTTCTTCCTCTCTCTCTCTCTCTCTCTCTCTCTCTCTCTCTCTC
>NC_034613.1:139670274-139687856 GCF_900095145.1 Mus pahari | reverse complement strand
AGAGAGAGAGAGAGAGAGAGAGAGAGAGAGAGAGAGAGAGAGAGAGAGAGAGAGAGAGAGAGAGAGAATAATATTTGTTTTTTTTAACTTTGGCTTGGTATATATAGTCAGTAAATTCATTTATTAAAGAGTGAAATTATATCTATCATAGATAATTTTTTGGACCAAACAAAAAAGATTCTCATATTCAGCAGGAGTGACTATTAAAAAAATGAGAGGACATATGCGATAACAATAAGATCAGGGATAAAGGAAGTTCAGACAATAGAAGATCTTCATCCTAGAATCCTCATTGTTGATCAGAGGATCCAACTGACTGATGGTTCCTTGGGTTCCTACATCAGCATCCACTAGATAGTATAGTACAGTTACTGCGGCTTATTCTTCATACAAAACATTTAGGTAAGTGAAAACATCTGTCCATCACATTTATAGCTATTATATTTCTATAATTAAAACTCTTACTCCTAAGGTCTTGGGTTTTAAAAGTTATTTCTTCTAGTTTTTGATATTATAATAATAACTAGATCATTTCCCCATTTTCTTTCCTATCCCCAAACCCTCCCACACTCACCTCCTTGGACTCTTTCAAATTCATGGCCTCTCTTTCATTAACTATTGTTATATACGTATATTTATGTATACATATGTATTCCTTTTATGTTATATATACATATGTACACATGATATATAGTATACATATATATTTATATATACATATATAGACTGGTATATTTACACAGACTGATACATATATCTGTATAATGTTACTTATATGTATATGTTTCATGGCTGAACGCCTGGAATTAGATAACCAACCAGGAGGCTCTTGTTCTCATGATTCCTTCTTTGCCTGTAGTTCTTTTTGTATGAATGAGGACTCATGGACTTTCTCTGGTCCATGTTACCATGTCTATTGTCATTATCCATATTCATGTCATGTTTAAGCAGCTATGTTGGTGAAACTTTATAGGTGTCACTTCTGATATCCCTAGGAATCAGGATCTCACAGCAAACTCCCTGTTCTTCTGCCACCTACAAGCTCCCTGCCACCTCTTCCACAGTGTTCCTTCAGCCTTAGGTGCAGAAGTTGTGTGGTAGATGTATCAGTTGGGAATGGGTTCTACAAGTCTACATTTTAATTGGTTGTGTTGGGAGTTTTGTTAGATGGTCTTTGGCTCTTGGAAAGAGTATGGCCAGCACAGATGGAAAATTTTCAGTTGAATTATAGATGTATATTAATAATCAAGGTATGTGTATTATAGGTTGTGGGGCAGTGAACCGACCAGAAAACTTGGTAAATTAGAGTCGGTTTGGAAACCCAACCCGGTACCCTCAGACCTGAAGATGGTAGGCATTTCACCTACTCCCAACCAAATTCCTGTCATGTGACCATAGCAACCCATGGAGAGGACCATGACAATCAGTCACATAGGGCTACATCCCAAAGCCCCTCCACATACAGATGAGGCATCCCTAACATCTCCAACCAAGCCAATAAAAAGCATCTGCTTTTAGACCCCAACCCCAAATGTATATGAGACCTTGTCCACAAGGAATAAAGCATCAAAGATTGTCTGAGAGCAACTGTCACATAAGAGCTGTAATACTTTTGGGGGAAGAGTGTTCTCTCCTGAAACTTTCACTGCTGAGAGGTGCTTGAGCCTACCATGGTCACTTCCTGACCTTGGCTCCTTGCTCCCAGCAACCTGCCAAATATCCAAGCCCCCTTACTGGCTCTTAGCCTCCATTGGACTCCCCCCACCTTTGTAAAGTGTAATTTTTTGGCCAGTCTGGAGGGCCAGACCTCCATAAATTTCCACAGATAGCATCCCATACATAGAATTGCACTAGGTGTTTTGGGTACATAGTTAATAGTGTGATTCTTTATGAAGTTTTCTGACACCCTTGCTGTTATTTTACCCTCCCTTATTAGAGCCCTCCAATTATCCATTTTTCTCTTTAGATCACTTCTACTCTGCTATTTCCCTCTATTGATCCCACACCCTCTCAGCCCTGCAATGGTCTCTTTTTACTTTCTTGGTTTCTGCAGTCACTCTAGGTGAGAACTAGGAGCCTCAGATGAGAAAGAACATGTGAAGTTTGTCTTTCCGCATCTGGGTTGTGTCATTCAATATGATCTTTTCTAGTTCAATCCATTTATAGGGCTAGACTCTGGAGAAGAATGTGAAGGATCTGACTAGATGGAGAGGTTGCAGATGGCATCTTGACTTATTTTGCATGTAATTAAAAGAAAGCTTACAGACGCAATTGGCCAATCCCAGAACCCTGTGAAAGCTTTTTGCTACTTGATGGAAATTTCTACACACTGCTAAGCTGGCAGATCTGCTTTAGACTTTGAGATTGTAAAAAGTAGGATCACTCACATGTAACACTAATCTCCCTCTCCCTCTCCCTCTCCCTCTCCCTCTCTCTCCCCCTTCTCTGTATTTCTCTGCAAAAGATTTATTTGGTCTGTACAACATACTTCTAGTTAATAAACTTAAATCAGATATAAATGTAATCCTAGTACTTGGGAGACGGGAAATTCAAGGTTATCTGGGCTATATAGCAATATCCTATCAATGAAAAAGATGGAATTAAGGAAGGATAGGAGGGAGAGAATAAAGACAGGGGGAAAGATTAACCAAAAGGGTAAAAACCTGACCAAGAGGCAAATAAATGTCAGGCTAATGGGTTCATTAATCACATCCAGCTATTTAGACAACCACAGTGAAATGACAAGTCCACAGAAGAATCTGTCACCTATTGATCATTTTGTCAAAAGGAGGAACTATATGTACTAGGAATAGACATAGACATGAACCAAAATCAAACTTATCTGTATAAGCACTATACTTTGATCAGAAGAATAAAATATAATGGAATATGTCTTAGTTTTATTGCTGTGAAGAGATAGCACGACCAAAGCAACTCTTATAAAGGAAAAAATTTCACTGGGACTGGATTACAATTTCAGAGGTTTAGTCTGTTATCATTATGGAGAGAAGCAAGGCAGTGTGCATGCAGGCATCAAGCTGAAGGAGCTGAGAGTTCTACACCTTGATCCACAGGCAGAAGAAGACTGTGCCCCACACTGGGTGGAGTTTGAGCATAGGAGACCTCAAAGCCCACTCTCACAGTGACACACTTCCTCCATCAAAACCACACCTATTCCAACAAGGCCATACCTCCTAATAGAGCCACCACCATGAGCTTAACATTCAGACATGAGTGACTGTGGGGGAAAAACCTATCTAACCACCACGGAATGTATTGAAATATTTTTCTTCAATAAATTTAAGACAGAATCAGATGCAAGATACATCATAATTTTATGCACCATCAAGATATAAAAACACCATGAGGCTAGATAATGTGGCACATTTCTATATTCCCAGTATTTGGCCATTGAAGGCAGAAGGATCCTGAGTTAAAAGCCAGAGTGGCTACATAGCAAGCTCCAGACCTGCCTTGTCTACACAATGATGCCCTATATACAAAGTAATAAAAGTAAATAAATAGAACCTATTAACTAAGCAGTCTAAACTAGCATCTTTTAAATACTTAAAACCTCTTTCCTTATTAAATGATCTGGTTTTGACTTAAGTTGATACAGTTGCTCTTTTTCCTCATATACCATCCTGATGCTTGTATTAAAATGTTCAAGCTTGAGGCTTCTGAATGAATTCCACTTGAACCGAGAGACAGCTGTGTCTCCCCACACAGAAGCAGCCTCTACTTCTACTAGAGTTAAGTTCCATTGTTGTCTTTGGGGTTGTCTTGCAAATTGATGATGTCAATTCTCCCCATGATGGAGCTTGCATTTTCCAGATTTTTACCTGAAGGAGGCACTGAGACCTTCAGTTCAAGAGCTCAAGTTGGCATGTGAGCAGGCAATGCCCACTGGGCAGCTGGCAACACTTAATGTGCATGATGTACATTATGTGCAGTAATGAGGTAAACGGTAGAAGAAAAGGCTCCTAGAATTGATGGAGTCAGGATTTAGATTATGTAGATTCCCACTCTTGTTATCCAAAAACAAGCAAACAAACAAAAACATCTCATTTCAGGTCCACAGGTCATTTTTTTTTACCTTTGGAAAAAAAATAGTGAGTTTCATTGGATGTGCTCTCATACGGTCTCAGAGTTGATTTCTTTGAGATCAGGTTTGAGAACTATTTTCTCTCAGGAGAAATGACACACAGGCTTAAAAACTTAGAAGAAATTTCATCTCTAACATAATAAGTGAAACTACCACTACACTGTGATATGAGTTAATCTAGTTTTACTGTGGCAGGATGTATTGTATTTTGTGGGGGTTCAGTTATATACTTCCCATTTAGAAACGGTGGTAAAAGGACAAACTGATGTTTTAATTTTTTTTAAATTGGCCAGCATGTTTCACTAGGTATTTGCTGAGACTATAGAGTTATAGATTCACTGTAAGGCTCTGGTAATAACAGAAGATCCCAATGGAAAGGTTTTGAATACTGAAAATTTTTTCAGCTAAAATTCCATAAATATTTATGTCCCATTACTCTGTGACTATGCATCTGACACCTGAGCTAAGAATAACTAGTTTCAAGTATCAAGAGCCAGACACTCAATAAATCTCAATTTTAGTTCTGACCTGTAATTAAACTTTAAAATCACAAAGTCTTTTCTTGGGGACACACATGCTGGTTTGGGACAGGGGCTGGGGTAAGGAACAAATGGAAACTATGGCATCAATAAAAGAGGACACAGAAAACAGAGGCACCAAATGGAATCCCAGAATAATGTCCTTTCCCATCTACAAATGGATTCTATGTCCATGGGCTGTTAAATGGAATAGCTGACTTAAAAGACGTGAGACACTTGAGATGGTAACCTCAGGACAGATTTCCCCAAGGCACACATGAATGGTTAGTCTTCACCTAGGGATAGAACATGGTGAAAGGTCAATAACAGAAGTTGCCGTGTCTCTGAAGTGCTACAGAGCCCAGTATATTACAGTCAGCAGCATCTTTGCTTCAGGTGCCAAGTAGAGTTTATTAGCTGTGATTGTAGGAGATAGCGAAAGAAGCTGAAATACTTCTGTGTAGCTATAGAAAAGCATAGCACGGAGGCCAAGAATCATTATCAGCTGCTGGGGTGTTGACAATGGAGTCTTCTAAAAACTGTTGCTGTTTGTACAAATATTAACACAGAAGCCACTTGTTTCTTTGACATAGAAGCTACTTTTCTTTTTTTATCAAAAAGCTTTGCCTTTACATGTCACAAATTACTGATAAAAATATTGCGTATTTGTGGGGGATGTGTGAGTGAATCGAGTAGAGGAAAAGGTGGGATGGAGAGTTAAATAACATGATCTCCTGTGACTGCTTAAGGAATCTTGATCCGGCCATACCATCCCAGCCCCCATCTGAAATGGATCCCTGCAAACCAGTGAGACCAAACAAAGAGATCTCCACCCATTCTCTGGAGTCTAAATTCCCAGGCATCTTTGTGGGCTCTGTCTTCCCCTGGTCTTTTCCCCTCCTAGTCCTGGTTATTATTCCACCCAACTAGGTCCATGTCTTCCAAAACACCTTCAGGACCTTTATAAAAGATACTGTATAAGATGTTTTCTAGTGGCATATTTTTTATCCTCTATAAATAGGCAGAATTCCTTAGCAAATAAATCTAGAGTCTTACATTATATGCGAAGGGGGTAGATTTACAATGAAATATGCTGACCTGGATTCTGCCAAAAGTTTGCCAGCTTTTCCAAATTCATCTAATTCAGATTAATTCTTTTCCTGTCCAAAACTTCCATATAAAGTAAAATATCCATATGCATAATGAAGATCTTTTCATGGTATGAAAAATGATCTAATTCTTCCAAATAATTATCGGAGAAGTGTACGATGCTCCCAAGAAACTGGGAGCAAATAGAGACAATTGTACCACTATGGATGGAGATCTGGGCACAGACAATAAGGAGGGCATTGCCAAAACTTCCCTCAAGTTGCCTACCGAGTATGTCACTGCAAAACTGTCCTTTTGGCAGATGTCTCTCCTCCCTGCCTCATCTCTACAACATATGTCTATGTCTATACAGAGGGCACAGAGGGAAAGCACAGCAGCACTATAACTGGCTGCCAAGCAGATAAAATGCTCACAAGAATGGATGAGTCTGGGTTGTTACAGTTGGCCAGACCTTTCAGCATTGTGCTGGCACTGCTTATATCTAAATCAGCACTGTCCAAAACAAACACAATGCAAGCCATGTAGATAACTTTCAGTGTCTTAATAACCATGTTCTAAAGAGGCCAAAGAAATTTTCATAATGTACTTTATTCAGCCCTACAATCTAACATATCATCTATTCAATATGTGATTAAGAGTAATAATTTATTATAGTATTTTGAATGTTTTTGATAGTAAGTGCTTGAAATCAGTCTATTTGACTCTCACAGCACATTTTGGTTGGAACTAGCCATATTTCACATGCTCGAGGCTATTGGCTTCAGTATTAGACTATCTTCTTGCCTCCTGTAACAAAGTAAACTGAAGTCCAGAACCTCAGCTAATTCATTGGATACATAAGGTTACTAAATATTTTATCTGTTTGAAAGGAAGAGCTAGCTTTCTCAAATTTGAAGTGTGCTATGCCAATCTGCTGTAGGATTTTTTTTTTATTCTTGTAGTATGTTTTCCTCCCATTTATAAAAATCAAAATCAATGCACAGGACTGTCCTGAATCAGACAAGAACATGATAAGGTATTGGGGGGAGGAACAAGACTGAAACCCTGAGGGAGAGCAGAAAGAATGAAAACAAGCCACCTCGAGAGGTAGGAGGTTGGGGGGACCCTCCAAAATGCACCAGAGACCTGGGAGGTGAGAAACTCTCAGGACTCAAAAGTAGGAACCTTAGATGCCCTACAGTAGGGAGAGGGAACTTATAGAGCCCACCTCCAGCAGTAAGTCAGGACATCAAGCGAGAGATGGGGTTCCAATCCCACAGTCACATCTCTGAGCCACAATTGTTCTTGTCTGAAAGAATTCCAGGGATGGAAATGGAGAAGAGACTGAAGAAAAGAAGGTCCAGCAACAGGCCCAAAGTGGGATCCAGCTCAAGGGGAGGCCCCAAAGCCTGACACTATTACTGAGGTGTGCTTACAAATAGGAGCCTAGCATGGCTTTCCCCTGAAAGGCTCAACAAGCAGCTGAAAGTGTCAGATGCATATATTTACACCCATTAACCATTGGTTAATGAACAGACTCTACTGACTCCTGTTGTTGAATTAGGGAAAAGTTAGAAGAATCTGAGGAGGAGGGAGACCCCATAGGAAGACCAGCAGTCTCAACTAACCTGGAACCCCAGGATCTCTCAGACACTTAGCCACCAACCAGTCAGCATGCACCAGCTGATATGAGGCCCCCAACACACATACAGAAGAGGACTTCTAGGTCTGGACTCAGAGAAGATGCAGCTAACTAACCCTTGAGGACCTTGGGGACTCAGGGAGTGGGGCAGTCTGGTGGGGTGGGGGATGGGGGCATCCTCTTAGTGGAGGTGTGGGATGTGAAACAGTGGTAAGGTGGGCCAGTAGAGGGATAGTCTGGACTGTAAAAAAAAGATTAAAGAACAAATTAATAAATACTGAAAAAATGGGGAGTAAGCCAGAAAAGCCTTTCCTTCACCAAGTTGCTTTGGACAGTATTTTATCACAGCAACCGAATGTAACCAGGACATCTATACATTGTCAACCTACCTAGGTTATTTCATAAGACTGAAAAAGCACGCCTATTTCTCAAACATCAGATTGTACAGTGAATATATCTTATTGATTGAAAGAGAATTTGCAAACCTTGAATTTATTAAATCTATGTATCATTTTTAGAAGTATATCAAAATGGACAGACATATCATACTTAATAAAATAAATCACACAGTTGTCTGTAAATGGAATCAGGGCCCTTTCATTGAAATAAATGCTTTATATTTCTAACACTACCATCTTACTAATTTTCTCACAAAATGACACATTGACAAATGAATAGCAAATGTCAGTCACAAATCACATGCCATTTCTCACTTTTGGATTTCAGTAATCTTCCTGAACTACCTATATTTGGGGGTAATGCAAGGCACACAGAACTAAAATGGGCAGGAAAGTATCTTGACCTGATAGCCACCTGGAAGTCTGCTGTGCAGTTCTGGAGAGAGCTTTTCCCACCCAAGGGTGAGTGTCTGGTTGAGGGAGCAAAGAAACTTTGAAATACAGGTCTGGTCTACCCTAAGTTATGCCCTTGATTGTGTTCTTTAACTTACATGGGCGCAACCTATGAGCTAGGAGTTGCTCTAGCTGTCTCCCTTTTAGTGGCCAGTTTAGGAGATGGAAAGGAAAAATTATAAAGATGTAAAAGAAATCTAGGTCACTTCTTATAAAAAAAGGAGAGAAGAGGAAATGTTTTTCACTATAAATATTGTAAGAATAAAATAAGAAATTGGTTCATTAATAAGGACAAATATATCAAAATAAAAGTCCGTGTTAAGAGGGATCAGTCCTCCAGTAAAGTAGAAATTCTCTCTACAGAATCTTAGCATTCCTGTGCCACCAGACTAACATGGACATTGGCAGTTGGCAAGGGGTAAGCATTCCTTCATCAGAATGTCAACTTTTAGAACCTTATCTGTGGAATTCACTGAAAATCCAAGTGTGGTACCTAGTAAAGTCTCAGGAAACATTCATTAATCCACTAGGCTTCTACTTCTTTCTGAAGCAGCTTATTCTATTCATGGACATCTAGTGTTTAAATTACTGATATTTATTTTTAGAGTATTTGTGGGGTGTGTATTTATATGTCTGTAGAGAGAATCCACCTGTCTTGTTCTTCCACAACAATGTTGGAGTCACAGATATAAGATGCCATGCCCAGACTTTATATGGGTTCTGTAGATCCAAATTTATACTTATGCAGGAGACACTTCACTCCCAGCTACCTCTCCAGCACTCAGATTGCAAATATTTTAAAGCACAGTAATTGTGGTTATTTTAAAGGATCTTTATCTTCTGAGGCCCAGTAGTAGGAACATTGGGGTTCATGATGCTCTTCTTTCTATTCATATCTGGGTTTGAAATTGTTCATAATGAAAAAAAAAAACATACACTCAAAAAAAATTAAAAAGTAGGAGCTGGAGAGATGGCTCAGCAGTTAAGAGCACTGACTGCTCTTCCAGAGGTCCTGAGTTCAATTCCCAACAACCACATGGTGGCTCACATCCACCTGTAATGAGATCTGACACCCTCTTCTGGTGTATCTGAAGACAGCTACAGTGTACTTACGTATAATAAGTAAATAAATCTTTTTTTAAAAAAATAAAAAGTAGAACTAGCATATGATCTAGCATTCCTACTAGTAGGTACATACCCAAAGGAAATGATAGCACTATAACAAAGAGACACCTGTACTCCCATATTCATTACAGTGCTATTCACAAGAGTCAAGAAATAGAAGCTACTTTAATTCTGTCAACTTATGAATTCATGGAAAACATATCATACATATAAACCATGGAGCATTATTGCACCACAGAACGAATGAAACCATATCATGTGCAACACAGATACAACAAGGAATCACTATGTTGAAGTAAATAATTCAGGAAAACCAAAAGGAGTACCACATGATTGTACTCATTTGTAGAATATAGCAAAATTGAGCTAATAATATTTAACAGAACTAGAAAAATTAGGAGAGTAGGAAGGCATGGGAAGGCCATCAATGGGAGGAGGGGCCCTTGGTATTGTGAAGATCATATGCTCCAGTACAGGGGAATGCCAGGGCCAGGGAGCAGGAGTGGGTGGGTTGGGGAGCAGGGCAGGGAGATGGTATAGGGGGCTTTGGGGATAGCATTTGAAATGTAAATGAAGAAAATATCTAATAAAAAAAAGAAAGGCATGGGAAAGTTAGTCCATGGATGCTAAGCAACAGAAATAAATAATAAGTTCTGGTGTCCTACTGAATATTAAAGTAGTAATATAATATGCTTTTCAAAAACAAGCTTAAAAACAGATTTTGAATACTGTCACCCCAAAGAAATGTGTTTGAAGAGATAAAGTATCCTTGTTCTGATTTGAACATTTATTCTGTCCCCTTGTGTTATGAAAAGTTATTCAAGACTATTTTATTACAGAATTCTTCTGAGTTTCGACTCATTAAAAATTACTGTAAGACTAGGGGAGAGATTTTCTAATGTATGTATGTATGTATGTATGTATGTATGTATGTATGTAGTATGTAGTATAATGTATGTATGTATGTATGTATGTAGTATTTTCTAAACTAACTTGTACGTAATGTATGTATGTATGTAGTATGTAATATTTTCTAAACTAACTTGAACTGAAAGCCTTTTAGAATAGAATTTTGTGTGACACTAAAAAATGCTGATTGAGTTTGAGGGCAATTTTGCATCCATACGGGTTAATTTAGAGCTCCTTTTCCCCCATTAGTGCTGGGATTGAACCTAGAGTCTTGTGTACACTAGACAAGCACTCTCCCACTGAACAGCATCAGCAGCCCTTAATTTGGAGCTTTTGGTCAACAAAAACTCTAGAAGATTTTTATAAAGGCTTCTCTTAATCCTGTCTCCATCATCTCATCTGTTACTGATTCACATTCATTCTTATTCTCCATTTTGGTCCAATGTCTAAACCTCTAAATTGAAACGAAGCCATTCATAGTGTGCCTCCCATCACCTGAACATTTTAATCTGGGGGACTAGCTGCCTCTGAGGTAACTTTCAGAGGGACCTTCCTATCATTAGACACCTCGAGCATTTGTTTTATGTGACAATAAATATCTGATCTTGTGCTGGAATTTCTAATCCTGGCCAGGCATGTATTTGTTACCCAAGAGCTCTCTCCAGCTGTCCAGCTCATTCTTGTCCTGCCTGTTTCCTGAAACCCACACGACTCTCATGCTCATTCTATCTCCTCTCTCTGTGTTCCCCCAAAGACACTTCTTTTTTTTTTTCTTTTTTTTTAAATTTTCTTTATTTACATTTCAAATGCTATCCCGAAAGTTTCCTATACCCCTCCCCCCACCTCTGCTCCCCTACCCACCCACTCCCACTACTTCTAGCAAAGCCTTTCTCACTTGGGCTCTCTGTAGTTATTTCACAGATGACAGTCTGCCTCCCCCAATCATTATTTGCAACCACAGTCAGCTATCTGGTGGAATTTTTTGGTTCCACCTGTTTTCCTTCAGTTTCTGAGTACCTTCCCAGTTTCAAGCCAGAAACAGAACTAGACTACCAGTATAAATATCTTATAGAATTTCTTGTCAAAATATTAAAGTAGAAGTGGCCTTAGTGGACCTTAATTACTTCCCTAGCAGTGAGTATTGCTTGGCTAAGTAATATTCTGGGATTATCTTCTAGGATACCAAGGGTCTGTCCTTGTAGGGACTTTTTATTCAGAAAAATTTACATTGTATATATTTACACAGTTAGGCTCAAGTTATATACATTTAATTAAAAATGATAATAGGAAAAAATTTGAGATTTATTTTTATATATTTTTATTGAAATTTTTACTTAGAAATTATTTAAATATATATACAATATGAAAACCTAATGTTCAAAAATTTGCTCTAAAATATACTGTCTGTCCCAATTGAACATATAAATATCAGGTGGTTAAAATATTGAATTCTTTCATTTTTCCCTCATGATTTATAGATATATCTTTCTTCCTCAAGGCAGAAAAAAATCAAAGAAAGGGATGTATTAAATATGAGTTAATAAGCCATTAGGAAAATATGAGTTGAGACAACTGAGTCAAGAAATGAGACTTCAAGAAAATAAAATGAGATTTGAATGAATCCACAGATTGAAAGGCTTAAAGGAAGTGTGGCAATAATATTTTGAGGTCTAATAGTAAGAGATTACAGTTAGCTTTAAATGGAGTGGCAGGTACATTGTTTTAGAATTTAGGAAGGAATAAGTAAAATGATTATCATACAGGAGTGCCAAAAATTAAAAGTAAGAAGAGAGGCAAATAATCATATATTTGTTCCCTAAGGAAACACACTAGAAAAATATACATAGTCAGAAAGACTCTTAGTATGTTTAGTAACGTGGGGAAGGAAGCTCTTTATTTGCTTCATAATAATAACCATATATAATATGGCTTTATAATTTTTTGTAGTACTGTGTTGAAACATAGGTCCTCGTGCATGCTAAGCAAGCAGTCCATCACTGAATTGTGTCACTGGCCCTAACAACAGTTTATAATATGATCCCAAGAAGGCCATTTTCACCTGAGCTGCAATATATGGAGAGACAGACAGACAGACAGACAAAGAGATATTCATTCTATCATTCTATAAATTCTTTTACTCTAGGGAATTATAATACAAATGACACCAAAGAATTCCTCCATATTTTCATTCATCATCCCAATTAATTATCAATAACACAGTAGCCCTATCATTTGTCTCCTTATTGGAATAACTCCCGATAAATTGGGGGAGACGATAGAGGTTATTTTAAACATCAAATTCTTAAATAAAAAGCTCTATTCTTATTGACTACATTAGATTCCTACCAGAATTACCTCAACATTTGATTCTTGATTGGGAGTTAGCAAACTTCTGTAAAAGGTTAGTGCATTGGCGGGGGGGGGGGATGATGCAAAAGATTTCAATATGCTGATCCCCAGAGCTTCTATTAAGTGTTTCAATTCATGACTGTGATATGTGCCTCCATTTATTTAGCCCCCCCTTGATTTCTTACATCACCTCATTATAATTTTCAGCCTGTAAATCTTGCTTATGTTCTGTTAAATTTGTATATTGACGCTTTTTTTGGTGTGATAATACAGGGTTTTACATTTCTGCTCTCATGTTCTTGGTAAGTATATCGAAATATAACTTATCTTTATGTGTTGAGTTTATATCCTATGATCTTGTACTCAGTTACTGGGGATTTGGGGGTTTCTTTAGGATTTTTTGTTATTGCAGACAATCATGTCCTCAGAAAAAAGTCTACTTCTTTCCCTAATCTATGTGCCCTTTATTTCTTTACCCTTTCTTATTGCTGTTGTCAGAATCTCCAGGGTTATGATGAACAAGAGGCATTAATCTGGTTCCCAGTGTAAGGAAGCATTCAGTTTTTCTTCCATCATCTGTGATGCTATGTTCGTGGTTTTCATGCATGCCCTTTATCAATGTAAAAGGTCCCCTGTGGTTCCTTTTAACCATCCTTTAGAGTCTGTTTTTGTGATCACTTCTTCTAATGAGGTATGTACTCATACTTATTGTGGAAGTTTGGGGGAAATACATAAATCTATATTGATGCTCCCTACTTTTTAGGGAATGTAATGGTGAACAATTCTGGGTTTCCTTACTTTGTGGAGGGATTGTGGTTGTAGCATGTGTAGGAAGAATAGTTGGAACTCAACAGCCAACTAAAAAAGAATTTAGAATCAGCAAGTTTGTCAATATGTTCAGGCCCCTTGGCAGGTGAGTTAACTGGATTACATTCGTAGGCCTAGATGATTTAATGGATGAAAAATTAATCCAATTGTTTTAGGAAAGGTTTCACTAACTTAAGCCACCAATTTATTAATCTTGAGAATGAAAGCAGAGTCAAAATTCAACATTCATATTCTTTTGTGTCATGAATCCAGTAAAATATAACAATAGTCAGATTCCTTTTAGTAATTCAAAGATTTCCTCCAGTTAGCTGGTCCCTTTAAGAAGTTCCGTTTGTGTTCTAGCAAGTTTTAGAAAAACATTGTATTTAGAAACAAGCACATCATGTGGGATTTACTGAATTTTGTTGCACCATCTTTCCTTGCTCACAGAAGTAGAGATATATGCTTAGAGAGTAGATGAGAGTAAGCAGTAGCCAGTTCCTATCACACACATTACCACACACTTAAGTGTGCTTGGCATGGACATGCACTGCCCAGAGATCTTTTCTAGAGGCTGCGTCTTTTTTCTTTTTTTTAAGATTTATTTATTATATGTAAGTACACTGTAGCTGTCCTCAGACACACCAGAAGAGGGCGTCAGATCTCGTTACGGATGGTTGTGAGCCACCATGTGGTTGCTGGGATTTGAACTCGGGACCTTTGGAAGAGCAGTCGGGTGCTCTTACCCACTGAGCCATCTCACCAGCCCCGAGGCTGCGTCTTTTAAGATTCACTACAGCATTGAACCAAGGCCATTCTTCCCTTGGATAGTCTCAGATAGGGCCATGGCACAGGTACTAATAGAACATTATTTTTTCCCAGTACACTACTCCTCCACTGGGCAATATTTGCCTCATAAATCACCATCAGCCTGCCCTTAGATCATGCTATGATCCAAAGGTCTTCCTATATATTATATTCGCCTATCATTTTTATCCCTTCAAATGAAACGTGTCTGCATATTTTTGTATTAAGAGTATTTATTTTATCTTCTCTCTGTCAAACCCAGAGCCAACCACTTTCTCCAGACTTCCCGGGTTAAGTGTAGGAAAAGCAGCACACAGGGCAGATAAGACATGGGAGAAAGAAGTATGGGAGGTGGAAGTGGAGACAGCTGCATCCCATGGCAAAGAGGATGAGAAAGGTTCCCACTAGGCAAAAGAGCTCTATGGCCTCTGGGATGCCAAAGCCCAGAATTGCGTAAGAGCAGAGCTGTTGCTTCAGAGAAGGGTTCCTGGCATAGCCAAGGATGAGGTTTCCAAAAACAGTCCCAATCCCAGCCCAGAGCCAGACATCCCAACTGTGGTAGCCCCAGCCCCAAATGAACTTGGCAGCTGTGTCAACGTTCCTTGAAATGATGTTGGTTTGGAAACTTCAGCCAGGGATAAGTGAGGTCACAGGACTCTAGACTGCCAAGCTGCTGAGACACTCCTCTGTCAATGTGTCTGGCTGGTTCAACACCACTGCAGACAGATGAGAGATGTTCTTGACAAAGGGACAGATAGGGATGAAATTGGAGCAGGCATACATTATCAGGGGTGAGGGGCCAAGGCCGGAGAGCTGCTCCCAGGGCAGAGAATACAGAAAGCATACCTTCATTTTGACCTAACAACTTCCCACTGTAGTACCTCCTTTCCTTCAAAGGAATTTCTACTGATGTAACTAATACATCTTAGTACATGACTCTTGGAAGACCCAAGCTGACCTATTAGGGATACTCTGAACAACAAATGAAGTTGAAAAATTAGCAATTCATGAAAGAAAAAGTTTCATGGTGTAAAGAAAGTAAACTCTTGTTAATTGGACATGTTCCTCTTGAAATGAACTATTATCTTGTTCATAGATTATATCTTGGTTTCCTAATTTTTCTTGAAGTATAATATATACAGAATTCCAAAAGTTGTGATTAAACAATTTTTTAGATATTTATAAACTGAGCTCGGCTATATAACTAGTAAACACCCAGATTTTAAAAATAAAGCCAATATGATCAACACCTCAGAAATTCTTTTTATATCTCCCCCCAATTACTATCCCTCAAAGATAACTGATACCTGATTTATAACACATAGAAAGGTTTTACTTTTTTCTGCAAATTAACATAAATGAACCCATTTAGTATACACTTTTGTGTCTACATTTTAAATTTTTTAACACTATGTTTTTTTAAAGATTTATCCATGTTTTCCATGTAATAATACTCCACTCATTGTTGTGGTTATAGGCCAAAATCTTATTTAAGTCTAAGCCTTATCAATACAGCACCAAGAATCAGACAAGGTATTTTATCATCTTCAATTTTCACCTGACTTTCTCTAATTCACTGAAGGCAGTTTCTGTCTCTCCTCTCAAATGAACACTATTTCAGCCAGGCCACAACATGTAGACAATGTTCCCAAGAGGCTGTTTTCCTTCTCAAGAATCCTTTTCCCGTTATCATTACTCTCTCTGGGACCATTGTATCTTGATATTTTGGAGGATTATGGCTCCCTCTTTCTCAGACTTTGGCTAGATAGTGCACTGCCTCTTGATTTTGTAGAATAACTTCTAAATGCTTTCCCGCCAATTTTCACCATCATATATGAATTCAAAATCCAGCCCCATCACCAACTCCAGGGACCACAGGATTCACAGTGAGCTATACAAAAGTGTCCTGTAAGAGGCCCTGAGAAAGACTGAGTGATGGCTTCCAGCTCCAATGATATGAAAGAGTTCCTAGCCAAAGCCAAGGAAGATTTTTTTTTTGGAAAAAAATGGGAGACTCCTTCTCAGAATACAGCCCAATTGGGTCAGTTTGATAGATTCAAGACCCTTGGCACCGGCTCCTTTGGGCAAGTGATACTTGTGAAACAAAAGGAGAGTGGGAACCACTATGCCATGAAGATCTTGGACAAGCAGAAGGTGGTGAAGCTGAAGCAGATCAAGCACACTCTGAATGAGAAGCGCATCCTGCAAGCTTTCAACATCCCGTTCCTGGTCAAACTTGAATTCTCCTTCAAGGATATCTCAAACTTGTACATGGTCATGGAGTATGTGACTGGTAGAGAGATGTTCTCCCACTTATGGTGGATCAGAAAGTTCAGTGAGCCCCATGTCCATTTCTATGCTACACAGGTCATCCTGACCTTTAAGCATCTGCACTCCCTGGACCTCATCTACTGGGACCTGAAGCCCAAGAACCTTCTCATTGACCATCAGGGCTATATTCAGGTGACAGACTTCGGCTTTGCCAAGTGTGTGAAAGGCTGTACTTGGACCTTGTGTGGGACCCCTGAGTACTTGGCCCCCTAGATTATCCTGAGAAAAGGCTACAACAAGGCTTTTGGCATCCTCATCTATGAGATGGCTGCTGGTTACCCGCCCTTCTTTGCTGACCAGCCTATCCAGATCAATGAAAAACTCGTCTCTGGGAAGGTGTGGTTCCCATCCCACTTAAGATCTGACTTGAAGGACCTGCTGCAGAACCTTCTGCAGGTGGATCTCACCAAGCACTTTGGGAACCTCAAGAAAGGAGTCAATGACATCAAGAACCACAAGTAGTTTACCATGACTGACTGGATTGCCATCTATCAGAGAAAGGTGGAAGCTCCCTTCATACCAAAGTTTAAAGGCCCTGGGAACATGAGTAACTTTGACTACTCTGAGGAGGAAGAGATTCAGGTCTCCATCAATGAGAAGTGTGGCAAGGAGTTTACTGAGTTTTAGGGGTGTGCTTGTGCCCCATGAGTTTTTTTTCATTTTTTTCTTTTTCTTTCTATTTTTTTCCGGTTGGGGGTGGGGAGGGTTGGATGGAAGAGCCAGAGGGCTCTAAAGTTGCATGCATCTAATTTAACATACACTCCACACCTCCAGGGTTAAGGGGAGCAGGAAATCCAGATACTGGGGAGGGGGCAACATCAGCTGCTCCCCTCTCCCTTCTCCTCCACCCTTCCCTGCCTGTTTTCAATGAATTTCTTAGCTCCAGCCATACCCAATCTTGCTGGTGTATCCAGGGGCAGGGTAAAGAAAGAGGGGTTCATGATGAGATGGATCCCCGGATGGGGTAGTCTCTGGATAGTCCATCCTTTCATCTTAGCTCTAAATTTTGTCTCTGTACCTATATCCTTTCATGGGTATTTTGTTCATTA
>NC_034613.1:139641210-139669439 GCF_900095145.1 Mus pahari | reverse complement strand
GCATTTGAAATGTAAATAAAGAAAATATCTAATAAAAATTTAAATAGTAAAAAAAGAAATAAAAATTGAGCCTCCTCCCCTACCCAGCCCTGGATAGTAAGGACGGAGAGTAAAGCCAGCCTTCCCCTCTGTGCAGTCCTACCTGGAAAGGGAGATTGTATGACCTGTATAGAGGGCTGCTTGCTAGTGGGCTTTTGCTTTTCATTTAAATTCAGTTCCACCAATGCCTCCCACCCTCCAAAATTACCCCACCCTTCCTAAATGCCCTCTGCACTCTCTAAATCCATTCTGATGAGACCTGGGTAGCCAACTGACTCTGTCAAGCCTGGGAACTGGGCTTGGAATCTCGTCCTGAGCTGCTAGCCTCCTGGCCTCCCTTTCAAGTGGTCTCATGCCAGTTGTTCTGTGCATCAGCCCCCTGAAGAAGCCCCTCTCCGCCCTGGGTGCCTCACTTCTAGCTTAGCTGCCAGCTGTCCATCACCTCTTGCCATGTGTCCCCATTCACTGCAACCCCAAGTCTGGTTGTGCTTTTTCTCTCAATAGAAAGGTAGGGAGCTGCTGGGGAAATTACCCCATTTATCCTTGTGTTTACTCCTTTTGTAACTTGTCCCAAAAGGAGGAGCTCTCAGGTCTGGGTGGGGGCCCTGGGTGGGCGAGGGGGGTCGTTCAACCCGTGTGCTTCAAAGGATGAGACTTCCTCTTGAACAGTGTGCTGTTCTAAACATATTTAAAAAAACTATTACCAATAAAGTTTTTTTTTTTAAAGTTTCATGTAAGAGAAGAGTTAGTTCTTCCCAGAGATCTCCTCTCTGGTTGGAACCAGCAACAAATTCCCTTAACCACACAGCCACCTCTGAGAACAAGATACTAAAAGGTAAGACACTCACTTCATCTTTTATGACCATCTTGGTACTTGAAAGCAACTGTCTCACTCTCTAAGCCCTTATTAGTTTCCCAGGTTTTTGTTTTTGTTTTGTTTTGTTTTATAATTTCTTATAAGGACAAGATAACAACTGGCTTTTGAATCACATTAATTTTCATATATGAAGATGCAATGTCATCACGCCTGTAGTCCTATCCCTAGAGTGGCTGAGGTAAGTTTGGGATCAGCCAGGGCTAAAAAAAAAAATTGTAAAAAAAAAAATATATAAATAAAATAAGGGGGGGAAGATGCAGTATGTCACAGACAACTTTCTAAAAGAAAATTTGTTCTCAGTGGTTTCTAGTTACTTTGAGTTAGTTTTATTTTTAATTGGATTATTTCTAATTACAACTTTCAGTTTGGGATCATGATAAGTACATCAGTCCCTTGAGAAGGCGTCCCCTCCATCTTCATGTGAAAAATCATGTTCTACCATTTATTAAGCTTTATTACAAGCCATGTTAAACAAACCCTTTGTATAACCTATAAGCCTTCAATAGAATCATCACTGGTTTAAATTATTAAGATAGGAAAACTTAAGGCCACAGAGGCCTTCTGTTATTATAACTAAAGTCATACAGTTATCCAATCGCAAAGCATGGATTCATACTTGGGGTTTTAGCTGAAATAATACCATTCGTGCTTGACTTCTCCACATCTTCCCTTGAGCTTAGTCATCTACAGTTTCTTCAGTATTGCATCTGTTCCCCATATTGCGAACACTCTGTGTTAAAACACACACAGTCACACATAGACATACTGTGCTTCATCCTTTTTTGACATAGTTACATTCCCCTCCACTCTCTATCCCCTGAAGCCAATATTATCTCAGAGAAGGTATAACCTCCCAACGCATTATGAGCTAGTAAAGGAAGATCCTAGGATCGGATGTCAGAGAATTTGTGTATGAACTGTGACATTTTGGGCAAATTATACTATTTCTTTGAGATTCACTTGTTTTCATCTTCAAATCGAGAATAAAAGAACCTTTCTCATAGGGTGACTGTGAGGGTTAAAGGGATGATGGGAGTAAACTCCTGACTTTAAATGTAGTAACAGATGCATGCTGTTATTGCTATTACTCGTTTATGGTATTGTATAAAGCCAGGGATAATTGTCAAGAATAATGACCATTTAATAATGTTCAAAAATGGTGGCTCTCTTGAGGTAAGTTTATGACTCAACAAGCAGGAGTACTCGCTGTACAAGCAAGGGTGAGGATCTGAGTTCAAACCCCCAGCAACCAGGTTGGGCACACTTGAGCCTATAACCCTAGCACCCACGGAGCAAGTAGAAACAGGAATATTACTTAAACTTGCTGACTACCATCATAACCCCAGGTTCAGAGGAATGAGGCAGAGAATAATATGACAGGGTGCCCAATATACTCCTTTGGCCTCTGTGTACATGCTACAACACATAACACAGACACAGACGCAGACACACACACACACACACACACACACAATACATTTAAAAACTAATTTTCGCCTGCTGTGGTGATACTTGCCTTTAGTCCTAGTGCTCAGAAGGCAGAAGGTGGCAAATCTCTGAGTTAGATGCCAGCCTGGTCTACATAGTGAGCTCCAGTCCTTGGCTAGACTGTGTTTTCTTTCGAGATTCTGTTTTTTTAAAACTAAACAAAAAATCGTTTTTTTCTAAGCCTGACTCTTGGTCTCAGACACTTTGGGGATTCTCTTGGCACCTTCCTTCCCCTACTGGAATCTAAGCTTCTCCAATGTTCCAATGCTTAAATGCTCCAATGATGGAAATGCTCAGCCAGGCTCTGAAACCTCTGACTTTAAGCAGAAGTCTATAAGTCCTTGATGGCTTCAGTGGGTAGAACTCAGTCATTTTAGAGGAACTCCTGGCATTCCTCAGTCTCTCTTCACAGGTTTTATCCTGTCTCACTCCAAATAACAATCTACCCCATACACAGAAACATCGAACACCCTACTCACAGACCACAGTCTGGATTGTGTCATAGATATGTATGGACGCCATAAATCCAAGAACACTCTCTTGCTAGGACATAATGCATAGTAGCTCCAATGAACCCTGATGTGGTGGTGAGGAGTTGCCTGACTAGCTAAAATACTGATTAATAATGAGCACCATTGATATTATTTGTAAACCTTCTTTATGGCCAGATCCACCTACCATACCCTTTATCTGTAAGAGAAATCTCAAAACTAGCACTCCTTCCCTAGTCTGCAGACCATTAGCAAGCTGAAAATTGAAGAAAGTGTTGAAATCATGAAAGACCAAACAACTGTCATTACTACACATGCACAAATACTGTGCACAAAAGAAGCCTTCTTTCTCAGAGACTCGGTGGTGATTCTGTAGTTTCCAGTGTGTATGTGGATAGTCTCGGTCTTAACACACAGATGGTAGAAAGTGTATACATTGCAGTCTTAGAAACATGAGGGAAGTCTGTTCAGAGGTGCTATAATGAGAGCAGGTCTCTGAGGTCTTGATATTTTCTCAGGAATGACACCTAAACAGTCACTCATTTGAAACCAGAACAGTGCTTGCAAATAGATCTGTTCATTTCAATCAACCCGAGGGCCAACTAAGACTGGCAAAATCCTTGTTTGATGCCAGCTGATCCACAGTCCCCAGGTGCTTTCACTTGGATCCCAGCTGGGATTTCTTTTCCTGTGAAGAGGTTTTGGCAACCGCTTTTTATCATCCACTATAAGTACAAATAACAGCAGGAAAGCAGGCAGCACCAGGGAAATTAAGCGCTGTGACAAATGATTTGGTTTATTTCTGTTAACAACCATGATTTGACCTGAACTGCTTCAATTAGGAAGTCAGAGCAGGTGCCCTTGGTGCATTCATTATGTGAGTGTGTGTGTGTGTGTGTGTGTGTGTGTGTGAGAGAGAGAGAGAGAGAGAGAGAGAGAGAGAGAGAGAGAGAGAGAGAGAGAGAACTGAAAAGATGACAGAATGTTAATTCAATGTGGCATATGGAAGCCTGTTAGAGAATAAGAAGATGAGGTGCATGATTTTCCTCCTTCCACCCCCATTCCTCATTCTAATATTCTAAGAAAGATCACAAACACCGTATTTATGAGCGCTCATTATGCCAAAGTGTCTGTTTGATGAATGGTGTCACTGATTAATGAAGACTTGAAACAATTGGATTCTGACTCAAAAGAAGCACACAGCTTTTAAGAAAAATATCAAATAATTGACAATCCTCCTGCCTGAAATCCTCTCTTCCATGTTTTTGTCTTTTAATTTTTTCTTTTACTTTTTGAGATTATGATATAGTTACATCATTTCCCTATTCTCTTTCCTCATTTGAAACTCTCCCATGTAACCCTCCTTGCTCTCAAATTCATGGCCTCTTTTTTGCATTGTCACATACAGATAGATAGATAGATAGATAGATAGATAGATGAGATAGATGATGCATACACACACATATATTCCTAAATATAAAATATAAAATATAAAAACACAACCTGCTCAGTCTGTATTATGTTACTTTTTAAAAACTCTTTTTACAATGTGGGCATTTCCTTTGCAGATACTGTTCTCATAAGTAATAAAGCTTGTGAAATCAGACTGGAATGGCTCTTTTCAATTTCACCCTTATAGTCTTGAAACATGAAATATCATTTTTCTAGGCTACCCACGGGATTGAGATGATCTGCACAAGTTACGACTTGCAGGAATTAAACACAGAACGTGGAGAAAGATAATTATGCACCTTCAACTGATTCACAGAGGCACTGAGCATGTGGTAGGACAATATTAAACTGACTGAATTGTTTTTGCATTCCCTTGTTTCCAATAAATTTCCTTTTCTAACTTTTTATTTTGAAGCCTGTTTAGACTTACAGAATAGTTGTTAAGAGCACTAATGAAAATTACCATTAGTATAGTACTAGCAACTGAACTTCATGAGTTATTTGAATTACACCAGTAATTCCTCTAATCATTTTTGTTCCAGGATCTGCTAAAGTGATTGCAATCTATGACAGATCCTGAGCCTTTCCTTGTCTACTCTGACTTCAACACTGTTGGAAAACAATGTTCAGTTGTCTTCCTGGATACCTTGTAATCTAGGATTAGTTGATGATTTTTTTCATAATGAGACCGAGGTCATGCATTTTTTTTGAAAGAACATCAAGCAAATGCCTTTTCAGGACATCATATCAGAGAGACATGATGCTGGCATGCCAGGTTAATAGTGATGCTAACTTTGATCATTTGCTAAGATGTGTCTGCTGGCTTGGTTACTGTATTCCTTTACAATTAATAAGTACCTCGAGGCCAATAACCTTTTCCCCTTCATTTATTCACCCACTAAATTTCATGACCTATCAGCACATCACGTCTTGGAGACAGCTTTTAAAGAACCGACCAGTAGTTACCCAAAAGAGTCTAAGGACAGAATTAAAATGAGCTGAACAGACTACTGGAATATCTATGAAATATTTGTGTACATGAAGTGATTCTCTCACTGGATCAATACATATTCTGGGCCTTAGAACACCAGGAATATATGCTGATCTGTCTCCTGGTTTTCAGATTGGAGGAAGAAAATGCTTGGGCTCTAGAAAACATGAACTATTTGAGTTTTTATTGATGAAATTATACTTGTCCATTTCTTCTCAAACACAAAATAAAATATCCCTGTCACCTTGTGTCCTTTGATTCGAATGGAAAATTCACCCATATATTCCTTACCACTTCCATACACATGGGAGAAAACTTGAACATCCTTTTTTAATACTTCTGTGACTTTGAATAAGTGCAAGGTAGCCAATTTTTAAATAACTTGCTAATATAAGCTCACTATTGATGAATTCACTTCAACTTCTCTTGTAAAGAATAATCAGCTACTTTGAATGGATTGTTCTAAGAGTACTAAATAATGCTCAGACTTGGAAAGGTTCCTCATGAGCATTACTTAATTCAGAAAAAACAGTGTCTAATTATATAGCAATGGCTGGCCTGCAACTTGCCTCATATACCAGGTTTGCCTTGAACTCATATAGATCCACTTGTCTCTCCCTCCTAAGTGCTTAGATTAAAGGAATATGTCACCATGCTTGACCTGGAAATGAACTCTTTTATTAAAATCATTTTATAGAACTACATGTCAAAATGAGAATGAATTTTTATAAGCCAATATGCTCAAAACACAATTTTGATGTGTTTTAAGATGCAAGGATAAAGAATCATGCTGAAATCTTCTTAGGTTAACGGATTATTTTTATTTGCTATGAATATGTATATGATTGTGTGGAATATTCTGGGTGTGACAATATCTGTACCACATATTTATAGCTTCCTTTTTCAATAATTTTTCCTTGATGACCCAAGAAACAAATCTGACTCTTTCAATGGTAGCAGCAATGGGAAAAAGATGAGGTCTGCTGATGTTCTCAGTTACCCACAGACTTAACATCTCATATGAACAACAGTAGAAGATGCTAACTACACTGCAATGTATGCTGCTCTTCTAATAAGGCGGCTGTTGCTGCTGCCGCTGGTCATTAAGATGTGTTCCTACTTGCTTTATAAATAGCAATATGTAATGATCCTCACCTAGCCTCTCCTCAACCTGCTTGGACTCATCAATATTCATTTGCAATATAACTGGCAGCCTTTCATAAAGAGGACTGACTAGTGTCAAGCAACATTGTTTTGTGGGTTCACTTGGAAAGCAAGCCCTAATTAAGTTGATTGGCTCAAACCATTTGTCAAAGTCCAGCATCAGCATTTTATAAATGGCTATTGCTCTGGTGATTTAGTTTTGAAAAAAAAGTACCTACGACCTCAGAAAATGTTGACCACCTTGACCTAATTATTTTTTCTTTTGTTCTTTTTGCAAAAGAAAAAGTTTAAAATATTTTCAAATAACATGGATATCTACATAGGAAATAGACAAAACACCTCTGTAAGGATAAGTTCAGCAAGCTTGCATGATACAAGATACACATAAGAAAAATAAATCTATCCTAAGTTCTAACAATGAACATTAAAATTAAAAACGTTATACCATTTACAGTTGCTCAAACAAAATTACAATGCTTAGGGGTAACCCTAAGAAAACAGATATGGGCCGCATACAACAGCAATTTCAAACTGTGCTTAAGAGCAAAACAATATTTAATTTAAAAATTCACAGGAGCGGGAAGATAGGGCTTATTTGACTTACAATTTCACATCAGAGTCCATGATTGAGGGAAGTCAGTAAAGGGACTATAGCAGGAACCTTGAGTCAGGAAGTGAATCAGGGACTATGGAGATGTGCTGCTTCCTGGCTTGCGGTCCTTAATTAAAAACTTTCAGATTTTCCTACGTGAGTATAATATTTATATTATTTCCATTTGTTCTTCTTTCTTCCAAACTCATCCTATACACACATAATCACTTGCAAATTCATGATCTCCTCTTTAATTATTGTTACATATATATGAGCACAGTCTGTTGCGGTCACTTACTCTTGCTTATAAGTCTTTAGGGCTGACCACCTGGGAAAGGGGCTTGTTCTTGGAGAAGACTGATTCTCCTTCTCTCACCAGACATTAAGTGCATAAAGTTGTTCATATAAGGGTAGGGCCTTGTGAAATATCCCCCATTCATTTGGTGTATCAACTGGTGTTGTCTTTGTGCAGGTCCTGTTTAGGCAATCATACTGTTGAGCTTTTGTTGTTATAGCTTCCCTGTGACACATGGAAGACAGTATCTCAATCAAACATCCTGGTCCTCCAGCTCTGACAATCATTCTGTCCCTTTCCCACGACATTCCCTGTGCCTTAAGTGTAGGCATTGTATAGTAGACGTATCAATCGGGGTTTAGCACCCCCACAGTCCACTGTTCTCTATATTTTGATCAGTTGTAGGTCTCTACAATGGTCTCAGCTGCTAAAGGAGGCATCTTTGATTAGGGGTGAGAGCTACACTTTTCTTGGGTATAAGGTTAAGTACTTAGAGTGAAGCCAGAAAGTGTACTGATTTAGGGAAGTAGTCGTAGTAGGTTTTCTTCTGGGGCCCATGACCTCACCAGCCATGGATCTTTGGCTGGACTTACAGTACCAGGCACGAATTCCCTCCTATTATGCAAGATTTAAATCTAATTAGATGGCTGATGGTTAAATCAAAGATGTAAGTGCCCCCATCGCACCCTTGGACGTAGCTTTCTATGCTGGTAATTATGGTTCATAAGCTCTATAGCCTGGTAGGACTATTGATTACCTTTCTCCCTTGGCAGCTTGCAGAATACTTTCTGATCCTATGAGAGCTAATCCTCAGGAAGGAGGTTTCAGGTCAGTTCTAATTTTATTCTTCTAAGTCCTATGTCTGAAGTCTGCAGTGTCTTTAGCATCAGCTTCATGTTCTGGGAAGTAACCAATGCCCATGGCAATAGCCTATATATGATTTTCAGAGGCTTTCTCAATTTCTCCTAACAACTGTAATATATATTATATGTTAATATGTATAAACATATAAAGACACATATTCACATATATGTATTTTAAGTAAACATAAAATATTATGTGTCTCTATGGCTTTTCCAAATGATTTTAGTGTTACTTAGAGATCATGAGTACTTTGAAGCATGGCAACTTTAGGCCTTCTGTAGAAAAAGGTTGAGGAGTGTTAGAAATATAAGCAGCATTCATGAACATCTTGTCCGTGCTAGTTCATTTCACTTAGTGGACTATTTGTCTTAATGACAGCTCTCCAGGTTAAATGGTAGTGCTCCACTTTACAAATGAAAGTGAAGACCCAGAGAGGTTGAGAACCCTGAATTGGCTAGATGAAGGTCAAATCCAGGTTAATTGGATTCCCAAGGCTAGTTCTTAGCTTACCATATCTTGCCTTGATTGTGCAATAGCTTCAACACTAATGGTTCAAGAGAAAGTTTGAAAACTCCTTTATATATGACTCAGAAGGGTATGTCCCTCTGAACTTTCTGTGGGTCTCCTGATGGCTTTAGGTGAAACAAAACACTTCATGAATTTTTCTGAGAGTTGATAAGTAAAATCGACCCCCAGAGGAATTTCCAGCAATGGCTAGGAACTTAGCAGCTCTGCATATTTAAGACCTCAGTGAAATTCTGAGAATTGTGTTTTTCTTCTCTCCTTTTTACTCCCAGTTTTCCTCCCCTCAAGTAGATAAACAAAAATTTTTATATTCTCATCAAAACACACATCATTAACTGCTAATCAATTCAAGGCTCAGAAATTCCCTAGTAACCTCTCAGTTTTCAGAAATGCCAACAAGAAATAAAGCACTGTTGCTCAAGCCTTGGCTAATAGGACCAGGTCTCTCTCACGGGGCATCAGGTGCCAGGAGCATTACCAGCAAAGTCTGCTCTTCTGTTTGTAAGTCATGAAAGACAGACAGAGACCCCTAGATCTTTGATGTTAGTGCCTTCTACTTGCCCAGGTCCCAAAAGCTGTGAAGAAAACACATTGAGAAGACCAGAGTCTCCAAGCCAAGTGTAGCTGGTGGCCAGTGAATCTAGCAAAGAGTCTGGAAAAGAGACGCTGGTGCTATGAGAGGGACAAATAGAGCCTCTGAAATGAGAGGTGATATAAAACGGCTTCAGGTACAGTTCTGGCATGAACTTGGATAGTTTACCTGATGGAGCACTATACCTGTTGTGGGAACTCTGTCCTCTAAGCATGATATGCCCATAGCTATCTTGAAATTAGAGAAGCTGCAATTACCCACGTGAACTATTCATAAGATTAGACTTTATACCTTCGCAGAAGAGAGGAAGAACACCAGAAATCTCATAAACAATTTTTGATGCAGTACTAGAAGGGTTCTCAAGGTCCTGGTGGCAGAAAAAAAATCATCAGTAGTGTATCTGCCTATAAGTGCCTAGACACCTGCTAACTAATTCCAAATAAACCCATTGGTTCACCAAGATAGATTTTGGTCAGTCACTGGTGCCCTATATGGGGTGAATAGATATTTCTTCATATTCTCCCAGGAAAAGCTACTGCAATATTGCCTTCAACAACATTAAATAAGGCAGTAGAATTGGGGGTAACACACACACACACACACACACACACACACACACACACATCCTCACTACAGTTCTGGCTGAGAAATGATGGTTTTATAAAGCAAGATTATATGAGGTGGCCAAAGAAAATGTAGGGTGAAAATGGAACAATGCCAAGATTACACAACAAGTTGGGAAATATGTAGAAGGTAAGAAAGGAGCATCTACCCTAAATGCCACTGGCATACAGAAGGGTCATTGACCACTTAGGTTAAATTCACCATTATGGGATCACACTACATAAAAGCAGGAAGGAGAGAAAAGTGCTGGCACCAGGGCTCCTTAGTGGTCTTAGCTTTCTCCTGCATGATATTGATTTTCATGATGGTCCTGACAATCCATAAGATGTAAAAAGGGATCATCTTGCTGAGGACTTAAATTGAATTATGGCCGTTTAAGGTTGGTGAGAGGGGTGAAATATTTGTCTAGCAACTCAGTTTAGGCACCCTTCAGGGTAAAGAGCTTTTCTGGTGTCTCTTAATGACTACCAGAGTGGCATAGGGTCCAGAGTGAGAATGTGAAGCCTGAGATTATACTCCCTGTGTTCTAACCCTAGCTTTGGCCCTTACTAGTTACTTACCATTAGACAGATGATTTAACTACATGGTGTTCTTAGTTTACCATCTATTAAATGGAGTCAATAACGGTACCTGCAAGTTAGTTGCCACAAAGATTAAATAAAGGCTGGCAAGATAGCTTAGTAGGAAAAATTACTTGCCATGAAAGCCTGAGACGGGTCAGATTCCTAGATCTAACAGAAGATAAAGAGAGCCAACTCCTAAAAAATTGTTCTATGATTTTGGTAGCATGTGTGTTCACACTCAAAAACACACATCACTCACACACACGCACACACACACACACACACAAATATCAATAAGTGAAATATTTTTTAAAAGATTAAATGAATAAATACAAAGTGACCTAAAATGTTAGCATCATTTTAAACTTTCATACCTTCAGGGATATGGATAGTACATGCTTACAGAAAGCATTATTTGAAAGTTATTTGAATTTGTTCTGTACTTGTTACTTTTGTGAGCTCTTTTGGGTATATAAAAACTGTGTGGAAAACTAGAAATACAATAAATATCTGGTTTTATCCTCCCAAATACTCATCCCTGAGAAGTGATGCGATACCCATTTTTATGGAGAAAATGAATGGCCTAGGGCTGCCTCCTTGTAAGATATTAAGACTGTGTTTGATTTCCACTAGAGGATTGAATCCCATTCATTGAGAATGAATCATCACATAGAACATTTTCATACCCATACTAGTACCCCCTGTAGGTGAGGCTAAGAGAACTCCATAAGACCCAATCCCTAATAACTTCAAGCATGGTAGAAAGCAAATGTCCTTTGATAAAAAGATTTTTATAACTTCTTTAATATCTACAGCTAGTTTGATTTGACTAGCATCAAAGTATGTGCCTCCCCCCTACCAAAATTTATATTCCCATCAGCCTATGGCTTTGTTTGAAACTCCACCATTTCAGGCTAAAGGTCTCAGATGCAGACACCCTAGGGAGCATTAAGCCTTTTAGTCATCAACGCTGGAGTGTGACTTTGTTTAATCAGCTGCTTTCTCCTAATAGCTAGCCGAGTAGCTTGGAGGGAAAGAATAGCAATTCTAATTGTAGCAAACTAAGGTAGAATTTGCAAACTCAGGGCAATGCCATAGAGAAAACAGACAAACAGACGGAGTGTTCTGAGAGAAGACAGGTGACACTCTAAGAAGTAAATCTAGAAAGGGAATATTTGCAGTCTTGCTATCACACAAGTGTCTTCTTTTCTGCTCCCCACCAATTGTAACCAGAATACAAGGCACTATATTAATTCTCTTCGGAAAAGATTTCACGAGTTCTAGACCTCGTTAGAGAAGTAGCTTGAAAATACTGTAACCAGACAGAACTTTTGAAGTTTAACATTGGTGTCATTGAATTCTAATTTATGTGTTTTGTCTGCCTCACCAGAAATTTACAAAATAATTTATATTCTTTACTATTAGGTTCCTTTAAGAAGAACCATTCAGTAATATAATTAAAAATGAAAGCCCGAGCTCCTTGTCTTTGAATTCAATAATAATATTTCCTGAGTGGAATATAGCATTTTGAGTTTCTTTTTAATTTTGTTTTATGTGTAAGCTGGTACTTTAGCAGTAGACGTTAATTGCACTAAAGCGGTGATGCAAGTCCACCAGAACTCATAGCCATATATTTTATACTTGCTCAGATCAATGCTATGAGTACAATTAAAGATTCAAGCTTCTGCCTGGGATAAATCTTCATACTGTGACATGGAAAATAAGATTTAGGATAATTATTTTCCTTGCCGCCTAACTCTAATTCAAAGGAGAATGTGTGAACAGAGTTTTTGAGGAAGTAAGGACATAATAGCCTACCCTCAACTAAAAGTCACTTATCTGACTCAGGTGAAGTTGTGGGAAGTGGCCAAGAATATAACGCCAGTGTAGCCAAAAAGATACCAATTACCTATTCAAGACAAGGCACTTTTAAAAGTTCTCAGGTACCTGAATTTAGAAGTTAGGGTGCTTGTGAGCATCTTAAAACATGAGTGAGAGGTAAGGGGGAGTGCATTGGAAAAACGAGAGAGTTGATGGTGTTTATAAGTGAGGAGTTAACACTGGATTCGGAGGTTCCAGCATCATCATTTGTTTCCTCTAGGCTAGGGTTAGGATGTGTGTTGATTAAAAAAAAACCCTAGAAGAGTAAATGCCTGCTCCTTAATTGGGAAGTCTCCAAGAGAGGAGGGATGTCTTTCTTTACTGCAACTCCAAGTCTAGTACCTACTCCCTTTACTTGGGTTCCAAAGCTGGAAGAGATTAATGATGGGGCTGACATCCTTCTTTCTCCTTCAAGGCCTAGAAACAGGAATAAAAAATATGGAGGGGGAGGGAGAGTTCTTCCATAAAGATCATCTGATATATCCCACAAATACACAGAAAGGACAGTGGAGTGTTTCATGTACTCAGAAAGTGAGAAGGGGAGGCAATAGGACCGAGATGAGAAGGGCGGCTCTAGGAAGGAACATGCCATATTGGGTCAACAACCCTGATCCTTAAAGCAGAAAGGAGAGACAACGTTAGGGGGTGAGGCTGTGGGTTGCAATTGTGGGGTTTGCAGAAAGCCAAGGGAAATGTGGTTTGCTGCAGGCCCAAGATAGTGAGTGAGAAGTGAGGAAAATGGGCAAATTCATGTAGAATTTAGAGCCCGTGTGGTGAGCGAGTGCTGACCATCACATTGAAAATTTGAGTGCTTGGTAAAAGCATCATTTTGCCACTTTGCTGAATGGTTTGGATCAGGAAGGGCTGGATCTTCATTTCCTGCTTTCCTTTTGGAAGAGGCTAAGGAAGAAGTGAAGACATGTGTATTGGCAAAACTTCCCAGGCTACTTAGAAGGATGGTATATAATTCTACCTATTTTTTATTGGCCCTATGTTAATTAGCTTGATTGCAGCCATTATTTCATAATGCACACATGCATCAAGTCATCAGAGAGTTTCCGAACAATCAGACTCAAGGTTTTCTCCTGTTTTATTCTATGCTTTCTGAGAGGTTGGAAACCCAACTAGGAAGCAACACAGCACAGGGAAAGGCATTCTTGCCATGCCTATACAATCTCTTCAATTTTATGACTGGTTGCATGCCTTCATCAAATCTCAAAGTCATAGTCTTCTATAAAATCTTCTTACCCACCCTCATACCCCTTTCAGACTTAGAATTCAAAGAGCAATCTTATTTTTCTTCTTTTAGCCTTTCTCTACATGGAAGTTTCCAGAAAAGCTCAACAAGAAAAAAGGAAAATAAAAAACTGTGAATGTCCACAAGGTTTCCAAACAACAACAATAATAAATCTAATATATTAAAAAGAAAAAAAAATCTCACCCAAACATTTTCGAGTTTAAAACTGCCAAGGTTTTCCTTAGGCTTGAGGCAAAAAATGACTTTTTTATTACATGGAGGAAAGGAGCATGAAATCCCCCAGGCCTGTGCCAAAGCTTAAACTCTCTGGGTACACTCTGAGAAGGCACAGAAGGCTGAGCAGGCCATGCAAGGCATGCTGTCTAATTGGAAGTGCATGGATCTCTTTGGCTCTGTCTTTCAGATCTGCAAGATCTTCCCTGCTTGGTCCTTCTTAGTTCCCTAGGGAGAGGACTCTGGCATCAGCAGAAGTTCCTTTGTGTGGAAGGTACAATGAACAGGGCAAGCTCAGCAAGGCTGACTAGAGGGCTCTGACAAAGCAATCCTTGTTTCTTGCTTCACAGTCCTTCCTAACAACTTCCTATGTGTGTTTAGATTTATAGGAATGCCTTATTTAGGAAACAGATGTGTTCCAAATCAATAGCTCGTTGGACATGGACTCTGAAGCCAAGTTTTTCTGGCTTCAAACCCTGAACTTGCCACTTTCTGGTTGTGCATCTTGGGCAGGTTAATTAGATATGCTTAGCATGGCCTCTTTATCTAATGTGTAGCTAAGAGACTCTAGACTGCAGACTGAGTGAAATATTAACCTAACAAACTGCCTTCTTTTTGGCTTCTATGATGAATTCAATAATACTATCCCAGGGGAAGGGTCATTCTCATGAGTTGCAACATCTAATGATAAGATTATCAAGATTAAACTCATTTTCTGCAAGCGTCAGAAACTTGCAAATTTGGAAATTGCCATAGCTCAACCACGATTCAGTTTCCTCCGAACTTTATCCATTTTTATAAGAACACACTGTCACATACTCCCCTTCCTTAAACTACACAGAACATACTTGTCTGACAATCAAGTTCTTCACTTTCCATAGGAGAGAGATCAAAAGTTGGGAACCAGGACAAAATGATCCCGTGGGATATTAGTTCAGCACAGAATGGCCATCCATACAACCCCTGCCAAGATCAAGCCCATAGACCTGTGTTTGCTTTCCAATTTTCAGGCAATTAAAACTTCCAGATTCAAAACTGTCTCAGGCAGCCCCTTTTTGCCTAGCGCTGACAAGTGCTTCAGGACACACATGTCCAACCTGTGACTCACAGACTGAAAGTACCCCATGCACACATAAAATATAAACTTACTTGAAACATTGTAGATATTTTTGCATTAAAAATCATTTGAGTGTGTGTGTGTGTGTGTGAGAGAGAGAGAGAGAGAGAGAGAGAGAGAGAGAGAGAGAGAGAGAGAGAGCATGCACGTGTGTGCATATGTGCCATGGAACATATGTGTAAGTCAGAGGACAACTCACAGGAACTGATTTTCTCCTTCCACAACGACGATCAAAGTCAGATCATCAGGCTTGGCAGTAAGTGCCTTTAGCCACCTCACCATCTTGTCAGCTCCTCTCTTCCTCTTTTAGACTTCATTATCTGGTTCTCCGGCATGAACTATGCAGGTAGCAACATCTTACTTTAATGTCAAAATATTGGGCACCACTGGAGGATATATGGCTGTGGTGTTTGACCAGACTGGTTCCCATAGGCTCATATATTCTCATGCTTAGTCCCCAGTTTATGAGCTTCTTGGAAGGATTAGGAGGTATGGTTTTGTTGGCGAAGGTGTGTCTTCATTGGTAAAGGTATATTGATGAGGATGGGCTTTGAGATTTCAAAAGCCTAGGCCAAGACCAGTGTTTTTCTTTCTCTGTCTGCTGCCTGTAGATCAGGATATAGCTCTCAGCTACTTCTCTAGTACATGCCTGCCTTTGTGTTATTGTGATTTCCACCATAATGATAATAGACTAATCCTCTGAAACTGTAAGCAAGATCCCAGTTAAATGCTTTCCTTTAGAAGAGTTGCCTTGGTCAGTGTGTCTTTTTGTATCAATAGAACAGTGACTAAGACAGCAGTCCCATAGAGACCTCATTCAAAGTAATCAAACCTACACAGATAAGACTATCGACTGCTATGCTTATTACCAGCCACTGTATATTGATGCTACATTTCTCATGGTTAAGTTCCTCCAAAGGGTTCTTTTTTAGCACTTTAATAGAACACTGGATTTCTGGGTTGGGGCAATGGCTCAGTAGGTAAAGTGTGTGAAGATCAGAGTTCTGATAAAAAGCTCAGCACAGTGGCACATATCTGAGCTTCTAGAACTGGGAAAGTAGTGATGGTAGGAGCCCTTGTACTTGTTAGACAACTAGCATAGGCCAATTAGTGAACTCTGGGTTCAGTGAGAGACTCTGCTTAAAAAAATAAAGATGACAAATGACTTCAGGCCTCTGCACACACATGTATACACCTAAACATGCACACATGCATGCACTATACACACAAATCAATCACTGTAACTCATGGAAAAAATAAGACACTTTGCAAAAGACAAATAAATTAGAGGAAAATGAATAAGAATATCATGTCCATTTGAGTATCCCAAAAGAGAATTATTTCTGGCTGATTTAAAAAGTAAAACATAAGCCGGGCGTGGTGGCTTGGCGTGGTGGCGCACGCCTTTAATCCCAGCACTCGGGAGGCAGAAGCAGAGGCAGGCGGATTTCTGAGTTTGAGGCCAGCCTGGTCTACAAAGTGAGTTTCAGGACAGCCAGTGCTATACAGAGAAACCCTGTCTCGAAAACAAAACAAAACAAAACAAAACAAAAGTAAAACAATTTTTCCTATAAGGTGATTGGACATTTTCAGAAGACTGAGATTGAAAACTTCTAAGGTCCTAAAACAGAGTAAAAAAACAATCAGACTTGTAGAGGTTAAAAGTAGAGATTTTCTGGAAACCTGAGAGTCTGTTGGTTTTATGTCAACTTGACACATTTGGAAAGAGGGATTCTCAATTGAGAAAATGCCTCCATCAGGCTGGCCTGTAAGCAAGTCTGTGGTACATTTTATTTGATTGATGTTGTACTATCTAGGTCACTAGGGCAGTGCGGCCAATGAGCAGATGGTGTAGGAAGGTAAAAGAAAACAGGTTGAGCAAAGTAGGAGGAAGCATTTCTTCATGGTTTGTGGTTCAATTCCAGCACTGACCTCCCTCAGTGATGGTTTGTGTTAAGAGACTTGTGAACTGAAATGAACCCTTTCTTCCCAAGTTTCTTTTGATCTGGGTGTTTTTTCATAGTCATAGAAACCCTAACTAAGCACTGGATTCATATATATATATATATATATATATATATATATATATATATATATATATACCAAGTGGACTGGCTGGTTTTGTGTGTCAACTTGACACAGGCTGGAGTTATCACAGGGAAAGGAGCTTCAGTTGGGGAAATGCCTCCATGAGATCCAGTTGTAAGTCATTTTCTCAATTAGTGATCAAGAGGGGAGGACCCATTGTGGGCGGTGCCATCTCTGGGCTGGTAGTCTTGGATTCTATAAGAGAGCAGGCTGAGCAAGCCAGGTGAGGCAAGCCAGTAAAGAACATCTCTCCATGGCCTCTGCATCAGCTCCTGCTTCCTGACCTGCTTGAGTTCCAGTCCTGACTTCTTTTGGTGATGAACAGCAATGTGGAAGTGTAAGCTGAATAAACCCTTTCCTCCCCAACTTGCTTCTTGGTCATGATGTTTGTGCAGGAATAGAAACCCTGACTAAGACACCAAGTGATTCTGAACAAAGTTCTTAGACACAGATTGTCATGTGTAAAGTAGAGGTAGCAGACCACTTACATCCTTAGATGATTATAAAAATGACCTAGGGTGATGCTTTATGAGTACTTCCTATTAGACTTGCTATTATAATGACACCTTCAAGGAAGGCTTGCATAACTCACAACTTTTCTTCATTTTACTTTGTGAGGAGAACTTCATATGTAAACAATGCATCTACACCATTCCTAACCCCACCTCTCCACTGACTTCCCACTCCTTCCCTACTCCCATGTTCCACCTCTCCTTCCCAAATCTATAATCTCTTCTTTAATTATTATTGTTACATGCATATATATTAACTGAGTTTCCTGAATGAAAGTCAGTGGATTATCTACTCATAAAGGGCAAGATTTAACAATAATAGCACCACTTTTCACTTGTATAATCCCTTGCAAACTCTTTTTGTAAATATCACCTTATTTAAAGCTTTCACCTATAAAATGGGGCCCCCTCGACAGAAGCAATCATAGAGATACTGAAAAGTCATGCACATTTTGTAAGTATCAAGAGGAAGTGATTATCATGTGATGGGAGAAATTTCTTTTCTGGTTCAGTCTATTTGGAGTTCTGTAGGTTTATTGTATGCTCATGGGCATCTCTTTCCTTAGGTTAGGGAAGTTTCTTCTACAATTTTGTTGAAGATATTTACTGGCCCTTTAAGTTAGGACTCTTCACTCTCTTCTATATCTATTATTCTGAAGTTTGCTCTTCTCATTGTGTCCTGGATTTCCTGGATGCTTTGGGTTAGGAGCTTTTTGCATTTTGCATTTTCTTTGACTGTTGTGTCAATGTTTTCTATGGTATCTTCTGCCCCTGAGATTCTCTCTTCTATCTCTTGTATTCTGTTGGTGATGGCTTGCAAAAGCTGAAGGGGTTTACAACCCATAGGAAGAACACAATATCAAACAACCAGACCTCCCAGAGCTCCCAGGGACTAAACCACCAACCAAAGAGCACACATGGAGGAACCCATAGCTCCAGCCGCATATGTAGCAGAGGATGGCCTTGTCAGACATCAGTGGGAGGAGAGGCCCTTGGTCCTGTGAAGGCTGTTTGCCCCAGTGTAGGGGAATGCCAGGACAGGGAATCAGGAGTGGATGGGTGGGTGGGAGAGCACCCTCATAGAAGCAGGGGGAGGGAGGATGGGATAGGGGGTTTCTGGGGGAAAATTTACATTTGAAATGTAAATAAATAAAATATCCAATAAAAAAGAAAAAATGTATTTTAAAAGCAGTTTTATTTAAAGAAAAATGTTTTCTCTTCCTTTTTTGAGCTCTTCCTCATGGTAACTTACTTTGCTTTTATAATAAATAACAATGAAAACAAAAAAAGAAGAGAAAGTGAGACAAGTTGATGTTATTGATGCAGCTGGGTACTAGCCAAAGGTAATATTAGTTCCTCTAACACACAAAATCTCAGTGAATTAGCACAAGGCCACATACTTATTACTTGATCCCATAATAATTCAATGTCAGAAATTGTTTTTGGAACCAGGAATAGATGTGTGTTTCATTTATACCCAACCTTTATTGTTAGCTACAAGTCAGTAGCATCTAACTGCAAGAAGACCTAGAAAGCTGAAATCTAATTATTTGTCCAACAACAGAAAAACAGGGGTGGTGAACAGTAATGGTCCACCTTTTCCCCAGCAAAGAAGTCACATAGCCTAGAACCAAGTCCAGTTCATTTTCCATTATACTATGTTCACGCTTTAATTGGTTTCCTATGAATTAACAGATCTACATGGAACAACCAAATGCATAACTGACATCTCTGTAGATCACAGCACTGGAAGAATTGAGAGCATTTCAAACTGAAAGATCCCATACTAATATGGTCAATGGCTGATTGAAGACACAGTGATAGTATATAATAACTACAAAAGGGGTCTTCTTTAGCTCCTGAGAAGAGTCAAAGATATCCGTAATGTGCCATGTCAATATCATTGGACCAGCAGGCTGAAACAAGTCACACAATCATTCCAGGAGAGTTTTTCTGCCTTTTCACTGCCCAAACTAGGACAATAGGTGAAATGATACAGTTATGCAAGGAGAAAACTTGGGCTCTGGCCTCAGAACTGAAATACAAGGTTCTGATAAGAGTCCCTTGAGTCATAGAACCTGACATCATTTCTTAATACTATTTTGTGAGTGGGAAGAAGAGGGACTGTGTATTTGTTTAAGTTTATTTTGTGGCCACCTCCCAGACAGGAGACTCAGCACCCCACAGTTGAATCAATGAGAGCTCTGAGTTCTTTCCTTACTGGTGACAGTGAGCGAGTAGCATCCTGTGCCATTTAATGAATAATTGAAAAATTGCAATAATCTAAGTCACTGGTACTATATCACAAAATGAACTTTTCATGTTTGGATGAGTGCCATTTAATGTGAATTATTTATCCTATGTTGTGGTGTATTTTGTAAAAGTAATGAAGATATAGTAACATGCCCTATCACAGCTTTTTACTGGTAAATGTCACTCCGTGTCTACACATTTTTCATCACTGACTCCCAAATGCTTTACTGCAAGATAGCAGCATGGTGAGGCGAAAAGCAAATGCTAAAGTACAAAGACTTCATGGACAAACTGATAATGCTAGGAATAAGCAAACTATGAGACTTATGTACTGTGTCTATTGCGCATTAGCTCCCTGGGTAATGACTTCTATATTCTGCTTTACTAATGATTTAGAGGTAAAAAAATCTTAGTAACTTGTGTAACTTGTTTGTGATCTTGGAGGAGAAATTTTTTTGACAATGATTTTCATTGTTTGAAACATCACATTCTAAATTGACAAGAATAAAAATGATAATCCTAGTAAGGTTCTGGATGATATACATAACCTGAATCCAATCATTAGGAAGCATAAGACAAATACAATTTAAGGAACATTCTATGGAATCATGAGGCTATGATCCTCAAAATGAAATAGTGATTAAAAAAATTGCAGCCCATGAAACTGTACCTGATTAAAGGGGACAAAAGGAAACACAACTGAATGCAGTACTTGAACCTAGGTTGAAACAAGAAAAAGTTTAATTTTGATTTCTCTGAAGGATGGTAATGAAATAATCAAGAAAACCTGAATGTGAACTTAATACTATCAAGTGGTAGTATATCAATGTTTGATTTCCGGAATTGGCTAATTGCACTGTGGTTTGCTAGAGAATGTCATCACATCCTGAAATATTTAGAGGTAAATGGTCATGATGTCTGCAAGTTAAGCCTCAAATGGTTCTGTAAATAATAGTAACAGCCACATGTATACATGTAGAGAGAGCCTGGGAAGGGTGTTAGAGCAGCTAGGGTGATCTAAACCAATACTGTCTCTCACCAACTGCTTGTCTTATTTTCTAGAAAACACTATTAAGTAAATCTAGGTATCCAGAAATCCGTTATGCTGCCATAGTTTCTCTGTAAATTTAAATATTTCATCTTCAAAAGTAAATTTTAAAGTTCATGCACACCCCCACAATGGTGAGCACCATCCTCTTACTTGGTACCACTGAGCATTAAAGCACAGACTAGAACTTTAATATTAGGTATGATATCTAATCCCAGTCATTTTTGTTTTGGTTTGTGTTTTAACTTTTTATTGATCCTTTGTGAGTTTCACATCATGCCATTCAGTCCTACTAATTTCTCCATCCCCTCCTACCTGCCCTCTGTCCTTGCAACATGCCCCAACTATAAAACACACACACACACACACACACACACACACACACACACACACACTAAAGCATAGAAAACATTTTTTTTTCATGGAAGTTGTAGTGGGTCACACTGAGTCCCAAAGTATATCACTCTGCCCAGCACATCCTCACTTACAAATGTTCATTGCAATGAGTCATTGGTCTGGTTCGAGATCTTTGGCTTCTCTGGCACTGTCAATATTGGATCCTCACTGGGACTGCTCCTGGTTTTATCCTGCTGTTGCCATGTGTCATAGATATCTTGCAGTTTTGGATCTTCAGGACCAGCCCTTTCATGAACCCCAACAGGTCACAGATGATGTAGATTTGGGGGTGGGCCAACTCAAACCCCTGGATCTGTGCCTAGGTGGCAGCTGAGCTAATCAGCCAGCAAGCCCTCCTTTATTCCCACCACCAGGGCCAGCTCTCCAGCACTGCTTCCAGCTAGGCCACCCAATGCTACCATCTGCAGGAGGCAGGGTCAGCTCTCCTGCTCTCATGCCCTCGGGGCCGGTTCACCGGCACCCATGCCTCCAAAGCCAGATCCACTGTCCTGCCTAGTCAAGGCAAGGAGTCCACTCTGCCAAATGCTGCAGCTGGCAAGGGGTTGGGCCAGTTCTCCTGTTCTCTCACCTTTGGTGGCTAGCTCACCCTGCCTTTGCCATCAGGGCCAGCTCCTCCACTGAATTCTCAAACCAATTATGATCCTTGAGATATTATATCCCTCCTCGAATGCAGCAAAACATGACTTGATGAGCAAGAATATATCAGTGACAAGCAGATAAATGAAGCCATCTTGAGTTTGGGGACACTAACAGTTGACTTAAAATTCATGCCATAACAAATATAGAAGTGACAGCCAAGGTCACTCATGAAGAGCTGGAATGACAGTTGTTGAATCTTCAAATACCAAGAGTCTGCTTTATTTGGATGGAAATTAGCATGGGATCCCGTTTTGAGCGCCAGACATTTGGTGTGAGAATGTTTTGTTTGGGAAGCTCGGTAGGGAGTTTTGGAGCCTCCATGAGCTTTTTCAATGAAAGGATTGGGGTATTTCTCGTGGAAAAGGTGAAGAGAATCAAGCAGTAGTTGTGTATTGAGAGCTCCAGAGAAAAATTAAATGGAGTTCAGCTGCAGTTCAACTCAACCTCCTCCTTCTCATGTGGCACAAGAAGCCATTATTTTCCCTATAGGAAAGGACTGGTGCATGCACTGAGAGCAAAAATGGAATTTATTACAGCAGATTATCCACTGTGTATGACTTATATGACTAGATAGAAAGAACACAGTGTCCCTGAGTCATCTGCTCAGAGATAGAAACAGCCCTGAAGCAGGCAGCCTGCATAATGGTGTTTATTGCAATAGGATTTTTCCTCATTGGTCAGAGGTCAGGTGATTTACCAGGTTTCCTATTGAATCTTGGATCTCTCCTTTCATTAAGTCATTTTTTTTCTCTCGAGAGATTGGAACATTGAGTTATGTTTACTACATTATATGGTCCTAGCAAATTGAAAAAAAATTATTAATTCTAGGAAAATAGCAGTGCTGCTCCTCCCAGAACCCATTATGTTTTATTTTTTCCTGTGCTGTTTAAAGCCCTTAAAAATGCCATTTGGAGGCCTGCAAAATCCTCTCTTGAAATTGCATTTCCTGGTTATGCCCTACCAAGCCTTCCATCACCCAAGCTCAACTCCACACCGTCATCAAGGACACATCAAATTCTCCAAACCCATCAGATCCTGTGACTGGGCCCATGCTATTTCCTATCTTGTCTCCTAGAAATTAGTTCCGTACCATTTATGTATAGGAAACTTTTATCCATCCTCCAAAACTAAGCCTAAATAAAATCTTCTCTGTAGTATCATCTATGATTCTTGCTCCTTCCTCACCCACACTTTCTTTTGTAATCCTCCAACAGTACTTTCAGACAACCCTCTCTCAAAGTCAATTACCTAACTGAATTTTGTGGTTGATCTTTTATTCTTTAAGAATTTCATAAAATAGAGTTTGATCATTTTCCTTCCCCTCCCCCAGGTCCTCCTCCACCTTCCTACCAACCCAATGTTATGCTTATTTTTCTCTCTCAAAGCAACAATAACAATATGGAGTCTGACTCATGTTGGCTGACTTCTCTTGAGCAGGGACTTGCCCTGGATTATAGTTGATAGAGCCAGTGTCTTTCCACTGGGGGGAATAAATAGTTTCCTCCTCTCCAATCATCTATCAGTTACAAATAGTTTCTTGGCCGGGGGGGGGGGGCGCCTACTTTCCCTCCTCAGTGCTGGGGCTTTGTCCATCTCAAACTTGTGCAGGTCTTGTGCATACTATCATTGCCTCTGTGGGTTCATACATACACCAGTCCTGTTGTCTCTGGAAGACATTGTTTAATTAGTCATTCACCACTTCTGGCTCTGGCAGTCTTTCTGCCCTGCCCACTTCCTCATTGCTTCCTTGAGCCTTGAAGGGAGGAGATTGAATGAAATATCCTTTTTATGTCTAAATGTGACAAAGTCTCTTGCTGCTCATTGTTCGGCTGTTAATTGTGGGGTAAGTGGAACCGTATCACCACACAGAAAGACTGGTATGGTCGAGCAGGTTAACAAACCCTGGCAATTCTCATAAGGGAGAATGGTAGACCTTAGAATCTGCTCCCAACCAGATTCCTATCCTGGAGCACGTGACCAAGACACCACACTAAGAGAACCATGATAACTAGTCATGTACTATAAAGCATGAGTTTTCCATGCTAATGAAGTATCTAGATGGGCCCCCAAGGGTTTAGCTAGTAAGCCTCTCTTCCCAGACATTCCTTCCTGCAAAAGGTATTTAATCTCTGGTCCATGTAGTAGGTCTTATGCATACTCTTCCCACCGTGAATAAACAGTTTGAACAAGCAAGAACTGTCTCCTTCCTCATGGGGCATTGGGAGCCTTAGTCATATAGAGCCTGCCTAAATTTCCCACAGATGGCCTCTCTGCACTCCTGGCACTCATCCTGAGCTAAGCTGGATTCCCAAACTCCAGGCTCATCTCAGGTCCATGGGCCCCCATTCTCAACCCTTCAAGGTTTCCAGCAGCGGTGGGATGCCCAGGAGCTTGAGAACCACAGCCTTTGCCCCAGCCTTTACTGTTTCTCACTGGGAATAACATGGGCTGGGACCCCTACCTTAGGCTGCATTCAGCTTCCCCTGAACTGCATGTGGGAGTGTCCCAGGAGCCCAGCACTTCAATGGCATCAAGGAAGGGATATAGCCTAGCCCCTCAGTGTTTCACCTCCCTGAGCAGTGTCCTGACACTCTAGTGGTGATACTAAATGCAGAACCACATCTGGCAACCAACAGTTAATTACCATCTGCAAGAAGAAGTGTCTGTGATGATCCTTGGTGAGTGAGGTACTGACCTATGAGTACAGCAGTATGTCTTTAGAAGTTGTTTTATTGCTATGCTTATTTAGGGAAATCACCACAGTAGTAGTTTTTCCCTATAGCCCATTACCTATCTAGTCTCAGGGATTTTTTTAAACAGCTTGAGGATGGAGACCCTGTTTTATGCATTATTGAATTATAAACACCCAAAGTAATTAATGCTACATAATAAGTAGGCAGAATCTATGTAGTAGGAATGCTTCAATCAGTGAACACATAAGTGCTCATGGCCTACAAGCTGGACACTTGATAGTTTATTTAGCACAGAAAATACCCTGGGTTCACTCAGGGTCAGCTTTCAGCTTATATAACACATCTCACATTAAAGCTGCATCATAAACACTGTTAAGTTCACTTTGAAAATGAATAAACCAAGATGGGGAGATGGGGAGATGGGCAATAATGCTTTCTGTGCAAGCATGAGACTTGGACTCATCTTAGGAATAATTTTCCTGGCGTAGTGCTCAGAAACAGAGTGACATAGCAGACATTTCTTCTTTACTTTTAAATGCAACAGCACATGAAAAGATACTCAATATGATTTGTCAACAGAGAAATATATAGTGAACACTACAATCACACAGCATTTCACACCCATTAAACGTGGGTATCATTCAAAAACAGACAATATGGAACATTAGTGAGGTTGTAGAGAAACTGGAATCTTCATTGTCTCAATGGGGAGAATGTACAATGGAAAGGAGTCCAGGATACTGCTTACAATTCTACTCCTAAAGATCTACCAAAGAGAAGCAAAAACATATGCAAATACAAAGATTTGCATGTAAGTGAACATAGCAGCAAAAAACAACCCCCAAATCTGCCAACCAATGAATGGATAAACAGAACATGGTGCATTGTAACAACAGAATACATCAAGGAGCAAGAACAAAATGGTACATAGTTAAATAGGAGTAAAAATTGCGCTAAGTGAATGAATGTAAAACAACATCATATATGATTAAGTGTATAGGAAATATCAAGAACAAGTAAATCTAGACCAAAAGAGAGTAGATTCATGGTTGCCCAGGTCTGGAGGGAGAGAAGATAGATTACCTATAAGTGGACACAATGGACTTTACAAGGATTCTAAAACATTTTAAAAATGAATTATGGTAATGGTTACACAAATCAGTAAATTTACTAAAAAAAATCATTAAGTTGTATACTTAAAAGAATAAATCATGTAGTGTTTAAAGTAATCTTCAATATAATTGTTTGACATTTTGTTTTGTTTTTTTGAGACAATCTCTTGCTATTTAGCCCAGGGTGCGAATGAATTTGCCCACTCTAACTGCAAATCCATTGTCCTCTTGCCTGATCTTCCTGAATACTGAGGTTACAAGCATTAAGTCATAGTGGCTGATTTTATTGTTTTATTAATAGTTATACACTTGGTATAGCACCGCATCCTATATCTTCTAGCTTCTGGATCTGGAGTCCCCTCTGTGTGGGACCATGAAAGGCAGCCTTGTTTCTGGTTGAGCTAGGCTTAAAACCCTGGTGACGCCACAGGTGACCCTGCAGGGGGTAGCCTGCAAGGGAAAGCAGGCATTTTGCCACCCTCCTGAACACCAGGCCCCTGACATGAGGCAGCAGCTCTCCATAATTCTGTGGCCATAAGGGCAGCGCCCCAAGCCCCTCCACAGATAGAGGAATTGACCACAGAGCCTCAAGACAGATCTCCATTTTAATGAACCACCTAAAGATCTGAAGAACTTAGCCAATTAAGCTCTCCTTCCCAGACACTCCTCCCTGCAAAAAGTACTAAACATCAGCCCCCCCCCCGAGAAAGTGGGGTATGATTTTACTCATTACAACTCTCTGCCATGACAATAAATGCCTTAAAACTATGGAATGTCTCTTTTCATTGGGATCCTCCATGGGGAGCAATGGAGCAGGCCTCCCTCTAAAGAGTTGGCTGCCTAGTCTCCTGCAGGTCTCTCAGCACTCCCAGACAGGGTCTCCACCAACCACCCACCCAGCAAGCCAAGGACTCTCTCCTCCTCGAGGAACCCAGCTGGAGCTTTTCCCCTCTAGCCCATTGGCCCCCACTCCTTTCTCAACTCTTCTGCAGCATCCAGTAGAGTCTGGGGTGCCCAAGAGTCTGAGAACTGATGTCCCTGGCCTCCATGCAGATCCAGAGACCCCCCAAGCTAACTCCTGCAGTCCCCAGGGACCTCGGACTATGCTCCCCCACCCCCCAGACTGTGCTCCCCCGACCTCCCATGGTCCCACAGCTGTTCATGTCCTGACCTCCAAGCATAGGGAAATCACACTCAAAACTCCCACATCCCACCTCCCCCAAAGCTCTGGGACTGACTAGGGATAGCCTTTAACCTACAATTATGTAAGCTCCTAATCCCCATATAGCACCCAGAATACACTCAATACCCTAGGAAGGGTGACTGGGAACCTTCACCTGCATAAGCCAGGTTTCTACACTCTTAAATTTGCACAAGCATTTAGCATGGATGTAAGTTTCCCCAAGAGACAATTTAACACACACTGGATTCCAGAATGGCAGAGACAGTTCTTACACATTTTCACATTATACAAGGAAAGGCCCCTCAGGGTGGAGGTAAGGTTTCAAGTCACTACTGGATGTTTCTCTTGGTCTTAAGCAGTTAACAGCATGCCTTTAGAAATGTTCATTCTCCAATTTGTATATCCTTGATCTCCTTTTGTTGTCGAATTGCTCTGGCTAGGACTTCAAGTACTATATTGAATAGGTAGGGACAAAGTGGGCCGCCTTGTCTAGTCCCTGATTTTAGTGGGATTGCTTCGAGTTTCTCTCCATTTACTTTGCTGTTGGCTACTGGTTTGCTGTAGATTGCTTTTATTATGATTAGGTAGGGGCCTTGAATTCCTAATCTTTCCATGACTTTTATCATGAAGGGAATTTTGTCAAATGCTTTCTCAGCATCTAATGAGATGATCATGTGGTTTTTGTCTTTGAGTTTGTTTATATAGTGGATTATGTTGATGGATTTCCGTATATTAAACCATCCCTGCATTCCTGGGATGAAGCCTACTTGATCATGATGGATGATCATTTTGATGTGTTCTTGGATTCAGTTTGCAAGGATTTTATTGAGTAGCTTTGCATCGATATTCATAAGGGAAATTGGTCTGAAGTTCTCTTTCTTTGTTGGATCTTTGTGTGGCTTAGGTATCAAACTAATTGTGGCTTCATAGATTCAGTTGGGTAGAGCTTCTGTTTCTATTTTGTGGAATACTTTGAGGAGAGTTGAAATTAGGTCTTCTTTGAAGGTCTGATAGAACTCTGCACTAAACCCATCTGGTCCTGTGCTATTTTTGGTTGGGAGACTATTAATGACTGCTTCTATTTCCTTAGGGGAAATGGGACTGCTAAGATCGTTAATCTGATCCTGATTTAATTTTGGTACCTGGTATCTGTCTAGGAATTTGTCCATTTTATCCAGGTTTTCCAGTTTTGTTGAGTATAGCCTTTTGTAGTAGGATCTGATGATGTTTTAGATTTCCTCATGTTCTGTTGTTATGT
>NC_034613.1:139638401-139640153 GCF_900095145.1 Mus pahari | reverse complement strand
AGAAGTGGATGCTCACAGCCAGCTATTGGATGGAACACAGAGCCCCCAGTGGAGGAGCTAGAGAAAGTACCCAAGGAGCCAAAGGGGTCTGCAACCCTATAGGTGGAACAACAATATGAACTAACCAGTACCCCCAGAGCTCGTGTCTCTAGCTGCATATGTAGCAGGAAATGGCCTAGTCAGCCATCATTGGGAAGAGAGGCCCCTAGGTCTTGCAAACTTTATATGCCCCATACAGGGGAATGCCAGGGCCAAGAAGTGGGAGTGAGTGGGTAGGGGAGCAGGGCGTGGGGGGGTATAGGGGTCTTTCAGGATAGCATTGGAAATTTAAATGAAGAAAATATCTAATAAAAATTGAAAAAAGTAATGTTCATTCTCTGTGTTTTATTCTTTCTATTCTTTCTCCCAATTTGCTACTTTTTTCCTTAAAAATATTTGCTGAAGGATCACCATGTGAACCACATATTATTGTGCCCATATTTATACTGATTATATATATATATATATATATATGATATATATATATATATAATGTATATATAGTATGTATATATATGCATATATACATACATAGAAATTTAACACTTATATGATATATATATATATGCTAATTTAATCCTATAACAATATGAGGGAGTTGTGGTGGGTTAAATGAGAATAGGCCCCATAGGCTCATATATTTGGTCTCTAGTTGATACAACTATTTGGGAAGAATTAGAAGGTGTGGTTTTCATTGGACTGAGCATGGGGTACCTAATAGAGGAGTTAGAGAAAGGACTGAAGGAGTTGACGGGGTTTGCAACTCCATAGGAAGAACAACAATAGCAAACAACAAGACCCCCCCCCAGAGCTCCCAGGGACCAAGGAGTACACATGGTTTCAGCTGCATATGTAACAGAGGCATCAATGGGAGGAGAGATCCTTGGTCCTATGAAGGCTCAATAGATGCCCCAGCATAGGGGAATTGAGTGTTGGGAGGTGGGAGTGGGTGGGTAAGTGAAGGGAGCACCCTCATAGAAGCAGGGAGAGGGAGGATGGGATAGGGGGTTTCTGGAGGAGGGGAAACCAGGAAAGGGGGTAACATTTGAAATGTAAATAAAGAAAATATCCAATAAAAAAGAAGGAGGCATGGTTTTGTTAAAGGATGTGTGCCACTGGGGTGGGATTTAAAGTTTCAAAAGCCCAATACCCAGTTAGCTCTGTCTGTCTCTGTCTGTCTCTCTCTCTCTCTCTCTCTGTTTTATGCCTGTGCATCACATTGGAAGGTAAGCTCTCATCTATTGCTTCAGCATCATGTCTGACTGCCTCTTGCCATGCTCCTATCCATGATGGTCATAGACTCTAACCTCTGGAACCATGAACTCCAATAACTTCTATCTTCTATAAGTTTCCTTGGTCATAATATCTCCTCATGACAGTAGACAAGGAACTAAGGGAGGGTATTCTATTATTTTCTCTAGTTTAACAATAAACAAAGGAGTTACTTGTTCAAGCTAATAATTGAGAGCTGGGATTGAATGCTAATTATATTCTAGCATTGGGCTCATAATTGTCTTATATTGTACTTCATCTAAAGAATAACAGTGTGCTAAGATCTATAACTTAAATTATTTTAATGCTTTCAGCGTTAACTTATAAGCAAGGAAACAGCTAGTACTGACTGAACTACATATTTTTCCATCTGAAGGCTTTTTTATTAGATATTTTCTTTACTTACATTTCAAATGCTATCCCGAAAGATCCCTATACCCC
>NC_034613.1:139633580-139637931 GCF_900095145.1 Mus pahari | reverse complement strand
TCCATCCAATAGCTGACTGTGAGCATCCACTTCTGTGTTTGCCAGGCTCTGGCATAGCCTCACAAGAGGCTGCTATATCAGGGTCCCTCATCTGAAGGCTTTTGATCCGTTAGAACATGAACTAACTTCCCAGACTTTTTATTCTGTATCAGTCTTCCTAAGCATACATCAGAATCCCTTGGAGGAATCCTTAGATTCTCTAGGGCGCTAACCCTAGAATTCGGATCTGTGTCTGAGTCTGCTTTTCTGTGGTTCTAGGAAGTTCAAGCATGCTGATACTGCTGGTCCAAGAAGCACACTTTGAGAAACACTGCTCTTATTCAAACTGATCCTATCCCAGGAAAATTTATAAAGTGATGTGAATACTCAAAAAGAAGGTTTTGAGCTACAGATATGACGAAGTGGGTAAAATGTTTGCTGTGCAACCATGAGGACCTGTGTTTGGATTCCAAGCACCATACAATAAACCTCAAGAGTGGTAGCACACACCTATAACCTCAATGCTGTGCAGGAAGAGGGTAAAGCCAAGCATGTCCCTGGGGTCCACTGCTTGTACAGTCTTGCCAGTTGGTGAACATCAAATTTAATGAGAGACCCTGTCTGAAAAAGTAAGGTGGAGAAGCAATTATGGAAGATAATTACCTCCAGCCTTCCTCCACATGTAACAAATGAAAAACAAGGGAGGGGAGAAAGAGAAAGAGACAGGAAAGAAAGAAAAGGAAAGGTTTTATTTGCTTCTCAGGCCCATGCTAGTGTGGAAGACTGGGCTCCCACACTTTTTGGTCTGTATCCCACTCATCTCTCAGAGCCTGAAAATCTAAGTTGTCATTTGGATTCTACTCCCTGTTATTCAGTTACTAAAACTCAAAAAGGCCTCCATTTGCATCAATTTCCATTAGTTTTAAAGATCAGGGACCGACCTGAGAATCACAGACAGAGACTTCATTGAAATCTCAGGTCATTTCATTAACACTTAAGACTAAAGCCTCATCTGCCCATATAATGGCCTACCGCACAGATGTGGTGATTTCAAGTTTCTGTGTGTGTCTAGCATAAAGGATTTTGAATGGATGAAAACCAATGAATTTGGCCTCTGCTCTGTGATGAGAGAACATTCTGCTACCCTAGTGTCACTTCCTCTTCTAAGGTTACTAGCCCCATTGCCCTACCTCTACACCTTGATGCAACCTTAACCACTTTCTTCAAGACCCTATCTCCGAATATAATTCCTTGGAGATTAAAGCTTTAGCACACACAGTTCAATCTGGGATGAAGTCCCCAGAAGGGTCACTTTTAGCTTTAAGCCTCAGGTGGGAAAAACTAATAAACAGGTGGAATGAGACCAGAAAGGGAATTTTTAAAAAAAATAATTCATTTTGCTTTTATCTATATATAAATCTGTGATGGGTGAAAAAAAAAGACCCAGAGGCAGATCTCCCTGTCTGCTGGCATTTTCATAGACCTCTGTGGACTCAAATGTGCATTTGGGACCCACATGAGAAGCTATTCCTGTGACAGTTTGCTGCCAACATAAAGAGAACTGAAAATAATCTTAGTTCATACCTTAGTATTTTAAATGAGACAAAGCCATGACAGCCATTTATAACTTTTATTGAATTAGACATACTCTGAAAGACAAGATTTTAAAGTAATCCCTCAGCAATCACCAACACAGACACCATTGCCATATGCAGTCAGCCTTCTGTACCCAAAGGTGCCATGAGCTTGGCCAGCTGCTGATGGAAAGCATTTAAACATCGCATCTGTATTAAACACGGACAGACTTTTCTTGTTGTTGTTTCCTAAGCAATCGAGTATGACAACTATTTATGTAGTATTTATACTGTAGTGGGTAGTACAAGATTACTTAAAGTATACAGAATGTTATGCTTCGATTCTGTGTAAATACTATGCAATTTTGTAATTTTCTCTAAAATACTTGAGTATTTACAAGTTTGGGTATTTAAAAAGATCCTGGAAGCATCTCTCTCTCTCTCTCTCTCTCTCTCTCTCTCTCTCTCTCTCTCTCTCTCTCTCTGTGTGTGTGTGTGTGTGTGTGTGTGTGTGTGTGTTTGCATTCTTATGTAAAAATTCAATGGCTTCTGCCATGCTTAGTAGAAAGAACATGAAATTCAAACAGACAACTTGATGTAAGTTTTGTTGGTAGTCACAAATACCCCCTTAATTACAAGTTTCCCGTGCTCATGAATTGGCAGGATTAATATAGTAAAAATGGCTACCCTGACAAAAGCAATCAAGAGATTCAGTGCAATCCCCATCAAAATTCAAAATCAATTCTTCACAGAGTTAAAAAGCAATTTGCAAATTCATTTGGAATAACAAAAAACCCAGGATAGAGAAAACTATTCTCAACAATAAAAGAACTTCTCAGGGAATCACCATCCGTGACCTCAAGCTGTACTACAGAGCAATTGTGATAAAAACTGAATGGTATTGGGACAGTGACAGGCAGGTAGATTAACTGAATAGAATTGAAGACCCAGAAATGAACCCACATACCTATAGTCACTTGGTCTTTGACAAAGGAGCTAAAACCATCCAGTAGGAGAAAAAAGATAGCATTATCTTCTTTCTTTCTTTCTTTTTGCTGTTTTTTGGTTTTGTTTTTTGTTTTGTTTTGTTTATTAGATATTTTCTTTATTTACATTTCAAATGTTATCCCCTTTCCTAGTTTCCTCTCCAAAAATCCCCTATTCCCTGCCCCTCCCCCTGCTCCCCAACCCACCCACTCCCACTTCCTGGCCCCGGCATTCCCCTATACTGGGGCATAGAACCTTCACATGACCAACATCCTCTCCTCCCATTGATGTCTGACTAGGCCATACTCTGCTACATATGCAGCTAGAGAAGTGAGTCCCACCATGTGTTTTCTTTGATTGGTGGTTTAGTTCCAAGGAGCTCTGGGGGTACTGTTTAGTTCATATTGCTGTTCCTCCTATGGGGCTGCAAACCCCTTCAGCTCCTTGGGTACTTTCTCTGGCTCCTTCATTGGGAACCCTGTGCTCCATCCAATGGGTGACTGTGAGCATCCACTTCTGTATTTGCCAGGCACTGGCAGAGCCTCTCAGGAAACAGCTATATCAGGTTCCTGTCAGCAAAATCTTGTTGGCATTTGCAATAGTGTCTGGGTTTGGTGGTTGTTTAAGGGATGGATCCCCAGGTGAGGCAGTCTCTGTATGGTCATTCCTTCAGTTTCTGCTCCGAATTTTGTCTCTGTAACTCCTTTCATGAGTATTTTGTTCCCCCTTCTAAGAAGGATCGAAGTATCCACACTTTGGTCTTCCTTCTTCTTGAGTTTCATGTGTTTTGCAAATTGTATCCTGGGTATTTCAATAAGAATCAACTGTCAGTTTAACTGGGTTCAACTGTCAGTCAACATATAGAAGAATGCATATTGATCCATTCTTATCTCCCTGTACAAAGCTCTGGTCAAAGTAGATCAAGGATCTCTATGTAAAACCAGAAGGACTGAATCCAATAGAAGAGAAAGTGGGGAAAAGCATCGGACATATGGGCACAGGGGGAATGTTCCTGAACAGAACACCAATAACTTATGCTCTAAGATCAAGAATTGACAAATGGAACCTCATAAAATTTCCAAGCTTCTGTAAGGCAAAGGACACTGTCAATAGGACAAAATGGCAACCAACAAATTAGGAAAAGATCTTTACCAACCCTACATCTAATAGAGGGCTAATATCTAATATATACAAAGAACTCAAGAAGTTATACTCCAGAGAACCAAATAAACCTATTAAAAATGGGGTACAGAACTAAACAAAGAATTCTCAATGGAGAATACTGAATGGATGAGAAGCACCTAAGAAATGTTCAACATCCTTAGTTATCAGGGAAATGCAAATCAAAACAACCTTGAGATTCCATCTTACACCAGTGATAGCTAAGATCAAAAACTTAGGTGACAGCAGATGTTGGTGAGGAACTGGAGAAAGAGGAATACTCCCTCATTGCCGGTGGGATTTCAAGCTGGTACAACCACTCTGGAAATCAGTTTGGTGGTTCCTCAGAAAATTGGACATAGTACTACCTAAGGACCCAACTATACCACTCCTGGAAATATGCCCAGAAGATGCTCCAACATGTAATAAGGACACATGTTCCACTATGTTCATAGCAACCATATTTANAATAACCAGAAGCTGGAAAGAACCAAGATGTCCTTCAACAGATGAATGGATACAGAGAATGTAGTACAATTACACAATGGATACTATTCAGCTATTAAAAACAATGAATTCATGAAATTCTTTGGCAAATGGATGGAACTAGAAAATATCATCCTGAGTGAGGTAACCCAGTCACAAAAGAA
>NC_034613.1:139629969-139633210 GCF_900095145.1 Mus pahari | reverse complement strand
GAGGAACAACAATATGAACAAACCAGTACCCCCAGAGCTCCCAGGGACTAAACCACCAACCAAAGAGTATACAAGGAGGGACTCAAGGCTCCAGCTGCATATGTATCAGAGAATAGCCTTGTCAGGCATCAGTGAGAGGAGAGGCCCCTGGCCTTGTGAAGGCTTGATGCCCCAGTGTAGGGGAACGCCAGGACATGGAAGTGGGAGTGTGTGGGTTAGTGAGCAGGGGGATAGGGGATGGAGTGAGGGTTGGAGGGGAAATGAGGAAAGAAGATAAGATTTGAAATGCAAATAAAGAAAACATCTAATAAAAAGAAAACAATTATTTATACAATGTAAAAAAAAGAAACAAGTCATCTATAGAAACTAGCTAGGGACATAAACAAAGGAAAATACAAAGGAAGCACATGGCAGGTTATTACTAAAACCCCAAACTGGGGGAAACAAGCCTGAAAGTTGTAGACAGAAGATGATAAAACTATAAATAACAAAGGAAACAAGCAAAAACAAAACAAAGCAAACAGAACAAAGGTACAGATGACCCCCACGTCAGACTTCCTCTAATCCCAAATTACTGATGGTGTGAAATGGATAAAAATGAGGCTCTCAGAAAAAAGACACATAAAACACCAAGTTGCTTCAAGTGCCCAAAGTAAAAGCAAGAGCTTGAGTTGGTTAGGAGATGGCGTCATTGGCTTCGGTGGTGAGTTGGATAACCAAACAGATGCATTTCATAAACATGTTTACATTTTCGGCATTGCCCCATGCTGTGAATTTGAGTTAAAGTCCAGTTCCTCTTAGGGAGCAGACACTCTTCCTCCTGATTCAATAAAAAGTCCCGTTAGACAGAGCTGAGCACTAACAATCTTGTTCTGAACTGTCTCATCTTTTCTTCCCAGTACATCATCCCCTAGATCCCCTGCCTTAGTCAGGGTTTCTATTCCTGCACAAAACATCATGACCAAAATCAAGATGGGGAGGAAAGGGTTTATTCAGCTTACACTTCCACATTGCTGTTCATCACCAAAGGAAGTTGGGACAGGAACTCAAGCAGGTCAGGAAGCAGGAGCTGATGCAGAGGCCATGGAGGGATGTTCCTTACTGGCTTGCTTCCTCTGGCTTGCTCAGCTTGCTTTCTTATAGAACCCAAGATTACCAGCCCAGAGATGGTCCCACCCACAAGGGGACCTCCCACCCTTGACCACTAATTGAGAAAATGGTTACAGCTGGATCTCATGGAGGCATTTCCTCCAGGGAGGCTCCTTTTTCTGTGATAACTCCAGCTTGTTTCAACTTGACACACAAAACCAGCCAGTGCATCCCTAAAGCCAAAATTTGAGATATCTTACTGAAAATCTCACTTCACAACCATAGAAAGAAATCAAAACTGGAAAGCAGCTTTGTCAACTTCACAAGAGTTCATTTATATTGGAATATTGATTAGCTGGAGAATTTCAAATAGGATATCACTCGGGCCTATAAACATAGCAGGGGTGGTGGTGGTGATGGGGTGATCTGGGAAGATCTCTGTCTTGTCAGGAGTCTGGGAGGCCTCACACCAAGACAGACAAGCCCCAAAGGCAGTAGTAGCCTACTGTTCTAGTCCCCAGCAGTTCGGTCACTGTTGCCATTGCCACACTGCTCCACTGGCCACCAGCCTGGATGAAAGCTCCAAATGTAGCCTGAGAATTCTGACAGTTCAGTAGCTGCCAATTCCTTGCCCAGAGTCAGTTTTAGCTTCTGGAATCAGAATGACTCTTTAAAATGGCTAATGCAAAACTTTAAGTTTCACAGTGCAATAGAGTACAGAGCCCACCGCAGGGGAAAACCCCCACCAAGTGCACACAATTTGTCTCTTTAGAACCCAGTTTCCATTTTTCCAGGTTACAGTTGCTTTTTGCTACCTGCAGTGGTCTCTGGTCTCTCAATTCCTAGCAAGCACAGCTCTTCTGCCGCCCACTGAGGACAGCCTTAGGGAAGTGATCTCTGGTTGTATGAACTCTTACTATATATTGTATAGGGAAAGCGCACCAGGAAGAATTCTAGTCCATACAGTTTCTTAAGTAGGCAACCACTCTCTGATATGAAATCTTCCTGGAGGATCAAGTAAACATATCCGTTCACAGATTAAACCACCAGAATGAAAAAGCTAAGTCAAAATTTCCTGATACAATGGCTTCCAGGATATGAACTATTTTGTCAATCCTGGGAGCTCTTCCAGACCCATACCAACAAAAGTCAAAAGTGAAAATCAACTTGGCAGCCAAGAGAGCAGGCAACGAGCACTCTTTGCTTTAACAAGGTCATGGGGGAATAAAAACCACCAGCAAAGGCTACTGACAAATGAGGAAATCTCCAAATTCTTGAACTGAATTATTCTGATTCTAATTCAGCATCAAGGCATGTGCATGTTCCTTCTCCCATACTCCAATATTAGCAGAGAGCCTTCTAGTAATATTTCTTCTATAGGAGTTCTGGTAGTACTACTAGCAAGTCAATCTGATACCTGTTTTCATGAAAGTCATAATTAAAAGCAGAACATTCATCAACCAGGAGAGCTATGTATGTGTGCCAGCATCATTTTACTCTAGAACCAGACACCCTAGCAGGTGTATTCAACCCATAACCTATGGGATGCTAGTGGTCCAGGATAGCTAAGAATAAAGCCCAATAAAGACTCATAAACTTCCTTAAAACAGAATGAAATTGGGGGATGGGTTAAAAACTTCATGGTGAGGTTTTCAAGCATGAACTTTGTAGATGATGTCATGTCTCAATGTCACTCACACATATGCCCCAGAAAAAAATATCAAAAGAAAATAACACTAGGTTCGTGGAAGCAAATTGAGAACATTTTCAACTTGATAAAGTGATAAAACAACCCACATGCTCAATGTTTTTCCTTTGTGGTCAGGAATAAAGAAAGGATTTCGTCTTTCTTCTTAGAAACATAATGTATAGTAGCACATTTTGTATATTAAATGACACTATAATAAATGATCTTTTTATGTCCTTACACAGAAGAAAATGAGAAAAAATTAACTTAGGTTACAAAACCCCTCTTAGACCAGAGCAGTTTTTGTTTTTTTAATAAAACCCACTATCCTCCTTAGAATAAGGAACAAAATACCCATGAAAGGATATAGGTACAGAGACAAAATTTAGAGCTAAGATGAAAGGATAGACTATCCAGAGACTACCCGATCCGGGAATCCATCCCATCATCAGCCACCAAACCTAG
>NC_034613.1:139612796-139627644 GCF_900095145.1 Mus pahari | reverse complement strand
TTCTAAGGGAGAGAGAGAGAGAGAGAGAGAGAGAGAGAGAGAGAGAGAGAGAGAGAGAGAGAAGTGTTGATCAAACTCCTTAATACAGGGACCATGACCTGCCTTGCTTACCTCATGTACCTTATGAAGAAATGCTCCCAAGCACATGTAGCTGAGAAGGTGTGTTCAAGGGGCCAATTGTATCATTGATATTGAGCTAAATTCCACATATGATACAATGTAAATTCAATTATTAGTTGTAAAAGTAGTAATTAAGATTTAAAGTACTCATACTCAAAAAATAAACTATGAGTTACTCAGAGAAACATGTTTTCCTAAAAACATTTTGCATTTACACTTTCTTGTTCTTAGCTTTTTAGTTTCATTATTTTTAGAGAGGTTCTTACTGGGGTTCCAGGATGCTCTTGAACATGTTATTCTCCTGAATGCTGAAATTACAGGTGTACACTACCATAATCAGTTTTTACTTCATATATGTAATAATCATTTATCATCTGTGGTTACAGAAAACAAGCTTGAAGCAAATCTGTACATGTGATTTTCGTCGAGATTCATAATAGTAAAAGTCTTGCAGGTATCAGGATTATACTCTGTGGGAGAACTGCAAATATAATTTCAAAGAACAAAAAGAACGATGTAAAATTTCTGACTGCCAAAGAGTTTGTCAGGTGCTTTTTAAATAGATGATGGTAACTGTCATAATTATAGTTCGATTCCAGGAAGTACAATATAAGAGTTTTCTTTTTATGTGTCAATATTTATGCTATACTGACTGTCACATCCTTTGGAACTACAGTATTCAAATGTACAAAGGGTTGCATGTACCCGCTGTATAAATGTGAGAGAGGGTGGAGTTTTACAAAATTCTTTCAAGGTTAAAAATGCTGACAGATGCAATAGAGCATGCTGGGAGCTGGATAAGATCATCTGGATACTGTCGTCTCATAGACACAGCAAATTGAAAAGCCACTCACACACCAGCTACCTTCGCATAAAATAGGAAATCTGATGACAGATTATGGTGCCTATTTTTAGTCTAACAAAGCCAAAAGACAAGCTGAAGACAGGAAGAAATGAACTGCTCTTCTCTCAAGCAAGCCAGGGCAGAGAGAAATGCCTTCTGCTTCAGGAAGAGCGAGGGAATTAACTCAAGGCATTAGACTGGAAACCCATTACCAGACCAGCCACAGTTAAACCCAACACCAGTCAAGGGCTCTAGAACTGGGAGACTAATACCTGCAGACTGCACCCCTGAGACTTCTTTAGATGTGCCAACAACTGCCTCCCACACCATACTCCAATTTGGTGACCAGAGTTTGGGGGTATAGGGTTTGTCTTGCAACCCAAGCAAGGCCTACTGTGGTGAGAACAAGCATTCTGTAACTTTAATTTTTTTCAAAGACCTAATTTTAATGATGGTTCTTAAATGCTTTAACCTCCCTACAGTCTACCACCTACCAGGGGTAGTGGAAAAGAAAGGATACTGGAGAAATGGACCTGTTCAGAAAGGTTCTTTGGAGCAACTCCAGTCTGTATTGTCTGGAAATTGGCAGTTCAGTTTACAGGTTAACAGTGACAGCTCGGTCCACTTACAAACACCTCACCTCATGGTCAGCAGCAGCCATGGTATGATCTAGCAGGAATAACCAGGCCTCAGCGTTGGCTCAAGCCAGCAGGAGGCACCAGAAGAAATGCCAGACATTCTCAGCTGTGCCTTTCTCAGGGAATCAAAGATCAGCAAAGATTGGAGATGCACAGCCTCCATCACTGTCCATTGAGTCCCATGAATAGCCTCCAAACATCCATGCCCTCCACAGGTCTTGCCTCATCACATGAATCTGTCTCAGCTGTCATCACTCTGCCACTCAGCCCGAGTCTGTGGAAGGGGCAAGAAACTGCAGCACACCACCAGAAGGTTTTTTTGGTGCCTTTCTCTCTATGGTGTCCTGACAAATGCAGCTCAACTATGCAGTGAAAGGCAGACCAATACATGTGTGTTGTTAGCAAAGAATCCTTCATCACCTTTCCTTTCATGAGTTTGCTTTAGCAAAACATCCTCTCTCCTGTGTCTGCTTCAGCTAAACATTCCTTCGAGTGTTTGCCCCAGCTAAACACCATTCAACAGACTTTCTAAAGAACCTTTAAGTTTCCATGTCAGCACACAGTATAAATGAAAACTCTAGGATGCAGGCCAGGGCTCAGAGAGCTTTAGACCACCCCAACCTTGGGCCTGTGTACTGTAAAGTAAACAGAGGTTTCACTTTTTATCATAACCATTTTTAGAATGAGCCCGAGGAGCTCCCATCTCTCCTGAAATGGAAGGCAGGCCCCTGCCACTGACAGAGTGAGATGCAACCCAGCTTAGTGTCATCAGCCCTAGTAATCAAGGTAGTGTCTTTGCCATCTGACCCTGGGGCAGCCCTGCTGTATCCAGGCCAGTGCCTGTAAAAGACAGAGTTCTAGACTGGCTCCTGTACCAGGAAGAAACCTGTACCCTAGTAGAACAGACTCACATTTCAGCTGCTTCACTGAGAATTGTGGCATGGTCCTGAGTGTTCTCCCAGAAACTGGGCAAGTCATGTGCTTGAGATTGAGGTACAGCATCAGCCTAGGTGGCCAAGGATCTGTCTTTACCAACACTCTCCCCAACCTCAGGTATCATAGTATGGCATATGTCCCCAATGAATGAGAGTAAGATGGGATTGTAAGCAGAGAACTTTAGATTTTTCCTGCCAGGTTAGTGAAACTTAACAGTGTAGACCTTAGTGGCCCATAGGCCCAGGGCTACCTGCATATGGAGTCTCTGCAACAGGCCTGGGACCGGAATGAAGAAATATAACTTGTTAGACTTCTATTTCTGCTAACTTCACCTGTGGCTGGTTGAAATGATCATGGGTCATGCATGACTCTCCCTCCGTCAGCACTAAGCAGTCCTTGGCAGAGTTGGCCTTAGCCCTGCTTCTGTGTTACACTAGCTTTGACAAGCAATGGGCTCAGAGTTGTGGAATAACTTGTAAGCACTACTGGCTATAGGTATTACATAGAAACCTAGAGTTGCTCCATTCGTTGTGATTTTGCTCAGAACTAAGAAAATGTCTACAGTGCCTGACCACAGACCAGTATTGACTGGGTATCTGGGCTCTTCAGAGAAGCCTATGGGAATGCACCTCTTTGTAGCTACTCCCTGGTTTATTTCAAACCTTACAAACTGGAGTTTTGGAACAAGTTTGATCCTGGATTTCCCTCTAGTGCCCAAAGAGTGTTAACACACTAACAATAGACACCTGGCAAACATGGAACTGGGCACCATCCAGTTCTGAAATCATGGAATGAAGCATAAACTCAGAGACAATAAACAGCTCATTTGGCATTTCTGCAGCAATAGGAACAAGGCCAGGGCTCTCAAGACACCTCAACTTCGGTTAATAGTCAAAAGAAGATGCATGCCAGAAACTGACCAGACAACCATCAGAATGGGAGAAGACATAGTGTTCTAGGTTCCGTCTATTGCTGTGATTAACTGTTCCAGCCAAAAGCAATGTTGGAGAAGAAAGGGTTTATTTGGCTTATACTTTCAGGTCATCATTAAGGAAGGCAAGGCAGGAACTCAAGGCAGACCCCTTTTTGTTCTACACAACATTACCTCCTATCAAAAAACAACAGCAAAAGAAACAAAAAACAAAAAAACTCCGTAGCCAAGGACAGCAAGAGTCATGGAGGATGCTACTTATTAGCTGGCTTAGGGACACAGGCTCATACCTAACTAGCTTTCTTATCCAAGTCAGGACCACTCACCCTGGGAATAGTGCCTCCCTTGGTGAGGGGGCCCTCCTACATCACTTAAGAATAAAGCCAAGCCTGCACAGGTATGCCCACAGGTCAATCTGGTCTAGAGAATGAATTGAGGTCTTCCTCTCAGGTGGTACTCAGGCTGTGCCAAGTTGATAGGTAAAGCTACCTATGATAAATAATTTAAAACAGCTGATTAAAAGGATACTTAATCAACTTCATGAAAATGCTGACTGAATTTAATACTCTACCAGAGAAACTCAAGCATACGGGGTGGGGGGCGGTGATTTTTAAAAGTCAAAGAGAATTCAATGTTGGGTTTTAGCAGCCTGGTACCAAATTCCAAAGCAAAGTCCCATGCTTCTAACCCTAGAGCTGAAAACCATTCTCATCAAAAACAAAAGTAAAGTCAAAAGCGTTAATGTCAGAACAGAGTAAACAGAGAGAAGAAATTGCAAGTACTAAGACAGACTGGAAAAAAGTCAGAGAGAAATTGAATGAAATGAAGACTGTGTAGAGAAATTTAGCTTCGATAATTAAAAGAGCAACTATTTCCAGAAAGAGTAAGACTGCCAAAGGAGAGCTGGTGGGCAGATCTTTCTTGACTGTAATGCTTGCCTAGTATGAAGCCCCAGGTTCTGTTCTCTAGCCCAGCATAGCTCAACTGTAGTGGCACATCCTGTAATCCCAGCACTCAGAAGGGGAAAGCAGGAGCTATTTTTTCCTCTTCTTGACAATATAGTAAGTTTAAGGCTACATGAGATCCTGTCTAAAAAGAAAAAAAAATTAGCCAAAGGAATATAACATGAATTCAAGGAGATAACGGAAAATTTCCCAAACTAAGACAAGAATGTAAATATCCAGGTACGAGAAGGTCAGCAGCCAGACTTCACCCAACTCTATCAACCTTAAGGCACTAATAATCATGTTTGCAAAGGCAAAGGATAAAGGGAAAATTCTGATGACTCCAAGAGAAAAGAAACACGCTAGAAGTGTGCTGGAGCTCACCTTGGCAGCAAACCTCTCAACAAAAGCTGTCCGAGACAGCACTTTTCTTAACTTCTGCTTCAGATAAACTATTACTGTCCAGCAGTGGTACTCCTGTGTTGGTTTTGTATCTTGCAACTTCCTTAAATTTGTTTGGTTCAAACAAATTATTAAACACTTTAGAGTCTCTTAATGCTTAATTGGGTTGCATGCGAGGACAATTTGACTTCGTTTCTTTTTCTTCTTCTTCTTTTTTAATTTGATTACTGACCCCCCCCCCCCCCCTTCCCCTCTCCCTCCCCCCCCCCCCCCACCCTCCATCCCTGCCCCTACCCAGTTTTTCCCCAGTTGCACTGCCTTGGACTTCTAGTACTAATTGAAATAAAGTGGTAAACTATTTGTGCTTTTCTAACTATAGCTTAGTACCCATCAGTTGCCTTGTTGCAGATCTTAGGAAGGTGAACTGATGGACTGATGGACTTAGGGACTGATGGACTGATGGATTTGATGACTTCTGAGTTCCAGTTAGATGATGACATCATGTAGCTCTGGACTTCCATTGCTTAACATGGGAACTACTGGTAACAATAGTACACAGCACACTTTGAAATCTAGAAGGATTTCAAAATTTTACCACAAAGAAGTGATAAGCATTTTATTTAAATATTACACCATATATACATACTTCAGAATATTACAGGTCCCCATTAATATGAATATTTTCCAGGCATGATAACATACACCAGTACTTGGTAGACTGAGGGAAGATTAACAAGGTCAAAGCCAGATAAATAGCATATAAAAAGACTCTGTCTTTAAAATATTATGGATAAATGTATGCCGTGTGTATTGAATCTTAGTGGGTTATAGTTTTTTCTTTGGTTTCTGAATCAGGGTCTGGTTCTGTAATTCATGTTAGCCTGGAAATCTCTATGTAGCCCAGGCTAGCCTCAAACTCATGTCAATCCTCCTGGTCAATATTATATTCAAGATTTTAAAATTCTTTTAGGATGCATACCAGCCAAGAAGATTTGGAAAATCATTCGTTTTGATCAGAGTTTTCTGCTGTGGACTGCATAGACAAGTCTTCTCTCAGTAATAGAAATTACTTTACGTGGCATGATGATGAACCATCAATTTTACCGGGTTAGCATTTATTGCTGCAAGCATTGCCAACACCTGCTCTTTTTACTGTCCCATTTTGAGTCTCCCTAACCTTCACCCTGTGATCTCCCAGTAGTCTCTTTGGGTCCCTGACACTGCACGCAGTTTACTTTCTTTAAACACTGCAATTCCAGTACTGCTTCCTGCTGCCATCAACCACTGCTCCATAGCTTCTTGAAAGACTTCTCTCAGTCCACTGTCCCTTATGAGCCACAGCTCCCACCTGCCTACGATCCCTCACGTCCAAATTGTATTGTCTTACTTGTTTGTGGAAATAATTGTTATGAAGTAATCATCAAAACACTTGAAAAATGTTATATGTGGCTACTCAACAAAGTGTTTGAGTCCTTCATTATAGCCACACCAAAATGTACTTAGAATAACACAGTGATATGGAACATTTATCTGGTGATCATTAAGAATTAGCTCTAAATGGAGTGGAGGAAGCCTTGAGTGAGTGAAATCCTGAGTGAATGTGTATTACTGACATGGCCATGATTGTACCAAAGACTATAAGGCCTCAGACCCACGTGAAATTGCCCAAGCCACTCCTCATATGAGTCATCAGAGGGATGACAAAGCATTCTTACGGGGCCTCTGGGTCTGGGTTAACTAGACAGCATAGATGTATTGCTTCTGATTTGTTAGCACATGACATCCATTCAATCTCCTTCATGTCTTACTACACTAAAAAGTCTAGAAAGTTAAATACATTTGTCTCTCAGTATCTACAGAGGAGTTATCCGGGATAGTTCCTAGCTTTCTAAATCTTCAGGTGACCAAATTGCTTATTGAAAATAGTACTTGCATATAAGCTATGAATATCCTCCCATATACTTTAAATAGTCTCTAAATTATTTGAATACACAACACAATACAATGCTATGTGAATAGTTATATTTGATCTGGCAAGACAGTTTTGCACGTAAAGGAGCTTGAAGCCAAATATTATGACCTACCTAGGTTCGATTCTTGTGACCCATATGGTAGAAGGAGAGAAATTACTTTGGTAAGTTGTCCTCTGACCTCCACACATGTATTATGATATATGTTCATTTGCCTGCATATACACACCATCAGCTAGATACATAAATAGATAAACAGATAAATGTACTTTAAAAGTTGGTGGCAGGGAGCAATGAGATGACTCAGTGGGTAAAATTGTTTGCTGCCAAGTCTGATGACACAAGTTTGATCCCGGGAACCTACATAAAAGGAGACACTTGACCCTCACGTTTTTTTTTCTCTGACCTACACATGTACAGTGAGACATGTTCATGTCCCATATATAATATGCAATATATATTACATACACCCAAAATGAATGGAGTAAACGTTTTGAAATAGTTATGCTGCATTGTTTAACAAATAAGAAAAAGATTATATACGTCCAGTACAGACACAATTTTCTAAACATAGTTTTGATTCAAAGTTCACTGAATGTGAGACATGGAATCCAGATAAGAAGGGCTGAGTGCATATTTTTCAGCTTCTCCTAACTCCAGTGTATACATGGGTATGTTTTCCCAGTGGGAAGTCACATGTGTGGCAGAGAACATATCCCCGATGTGTCTGTGCCCTTCAGCACAGCCTTATATCTCTGCAGTAGATCCCACTGTCTATCTTGTTCCTCCAGGTTGCCCAGAGGCATCAGAAGCATGCCCTACTCCTCAAATGGTCTGTTGTAATGCCAGTCTAGGAGATCACCTTGTTGTGAGAGGTAGGATTTTGTTGGGGTAGACAAACCTATGAACTTCTAGCATGCATTTGTGCTTAGCCACCACGCCTAACAAGATGAAAACATTTGATTTTCTAAATTCTGTTTAAATGCCTACCAAGGTCTTTATTTCCATTACTGAACTCCATCCAGTAGAGTCAAGTGTATTCTGAACTAAACACACTGCAAGGTTCCAACAGAATGAGTCATTACACATCCACTATGAGCAGAGGCTTTCTAGTGAGTGGTATTTGGAGTGAATATTTTTGCTGACCTGACCCAGAGTAAAATGCTTTCAGAGTTTCCCTAAAGCAAAGAATTGAAAATATGACCAAGCCCCAACCATCCAACTTCAGGCCATGTCTATTACCTTCTGCTTGGTTGCACTTGACCACAAACTTCTCTGGTGCCCTTGAACTCTCTCCCCAGGCTGACGTTGGGAGACTCTCCAGACTATTCCCCCATCAGTCAGACCACATTGACAATGCCAAAGGTTAGTCACCACCCACAGATAGTCCACAGAAATTATAAGAACAGCTTCTCTGTAATAAAGACCAAGGAAGGACAGAAGGATGGAGAATGATTAATGGACCCTTCAGAACTGATGGAAAGCAAGGGCACTTGACATTTGTGGTGTTGATATTTTTCTCACACCACAACATTCCCACATGGTAGCAACCTGGGGCACAAAACAACAGCCTTGTCTAGGGGGAAGAACAGGGTTCTGTGTGCTTCAGTTTCTAAGAGAGCATGCCTTTGGGGAAAGTGTTGCCATAGGGGGTAGGGGCTCCTGCGGTGTTTGGCAGAATCGACTTTTCCATCTCTGAACAGTCCAAAGGTGATATATTTAATTGACGGCTCATTTTCTTTCATCTTTATTGTAAGTGTCTAATCCCATGGGCAATTCTTAAGGACAAACACAGCAGGTAAGAGGAGATGGCGTCCCTGCAATAATGCTGCTGGAACTGAATGAAGAGAAAGGCTGAAAGCCAGCAGCATGGGATTCTGCTTCTATAAGAAGAATCAAAATGACCATGCTGAAGTGTAAAGCTGATGGGGAGGGACGAAACAAAGAAATGAAAAATACAGGATATGAGCACAGGAGCAGGATGGAGGTGAGAGATGCATCTCCATGGGATGCCTAGAAGCAGAAGGAAGCTCCAGGAAGGAGAGGCAGAGCCCCAAAGGAAGGCATTTTCCAAGTATTCCCCTCCATAGCTACTCAGACTGGAATGTTTCTGTTCTTCATAGGTCTAATTTTGAACAGTATCAGTTTATACCACTAAAACACACACACACAAACACACACACACACACACACACACACACACACACACACAAATATCTACTGAATATGTCGCCATGACTAATCACAATGTTTAAAGGTAAAAACTGGGGGAATGACTTAGGTTGTTCTATTTTTTTTTTGCCTCTGATTATAAAAGCAGTACATGCCCATTATGGAAAATGCAATTATGTAAGAAAGAACCAGGGCCCCATGCAGTTCCAGCACCCAGCTCTGTTTTATTTTCTTTATATGGATCTTTCTGAGAAAACAATCAGACTACTCAGTATATGAAATTATATATCCTCATTTCTTCACTAAATATAATGCTGCATTTTCTGATATCTTATTCTTTGAAAGCATGCTTTTTGAATATTTGTGTTAATAGTCATTTTATTTCAATATTTCACAATTTTCTGATCATTTTCTTAGTGCTAAAAGCTGAGTTCCTGTGTCAATAGCAGTGTTTAGTTCTAAGGCTCTTAATGCTTATGCCAATTATGAAAAGAAAGTTTGCTGGGTGATAATGCTGCTGGAACTGAATGAGAAAATTTGCATCAATTTATGCTCCTGCTTTATTTGTACTTTCCAGGGTACATTCAAATTCCTTTTTGCTTTGTTTATGAAGCAGATAGTCTCTGTCAATGTGGTATTATTGCTAAAACAGATGATAAAATCTGATAGTTTGAGTTAGTTGTGAATCTTTTTATATTTTTTATTAGATATTTTCTTCATTTACATTCCAAATGCTATCCCCAAAGGCCCCTTATACCCTTCTCCCACACTGCTCCCCAACTCACCCACTCCTGCTTGCTGGCCCTGGCATTCCCCTGAGGAACTACATTTGCCTTTTTATGCCAGAGTTGCCTTGAAGAATATACCTCAAGCTTTCTTTGAAAAGAATGTTCCGGATTTTACTTTTAATTATGTATATATGTGTATGCCTACATGTAGGTTTTTGCCCATGAGTGGAGTGCCCATAGAGGCCAGGAGAGAGTGTCAGATGCCCTGGAGCTAGAGTTGCAGATGGTTAAGAGGCACCTGAGATGGTTCCTAGGAACCAACCTCAGGTCCTCTGAAAGAGCAGCAAGTCCTTTTAACTGTTAAGCCATCTCTCCAGCCCCTTTGAAATTGATTTTTAACAAAAAATGATTTTTGAAAGAGTAAATGCCTTATTTTATCCAATTAGCACAATATTAAAGAAATGATAGAATATAAGAAATGGATAGACCATTGAAAATCTGTCAAGCATTTGTGATAAATGAAGTTGAACACTCATCAGAATAATCCCTAGACTACATTATGAAAGGAGGGGTATATATCTACTTCATTTGCTGCTGCTATGTTGTCATGCCAAAATACATGCTGGAAACATACTAGGTATTTATTAATAAATATGGAATGCATGAATGAATTCATGGGGGAAAGTCTATTATCTAGATGTGGTCAATACTAAAATGCTCTGCCAATATCTTTTAGACTATCTGCCATTAATTTATAGTTTGAGTGAACAGTCGTTCCCCCCTCCCCAACACACAAACACACACACACACACACACACACACACACACACACACATACACACACACACACACTGACAGATTCCAGCCTCTGGGACCCTGGTCTGCCTGCTTGAGATTCTTCGTGACTATTGTAACATTCACAATCTGGGCAGAGTATAACAGAAATGCTAACAATGAAATGTGAGTACGGTGCTTGGTAAATAAATATCCCAACTGCCCTGCCCCTCACCAGTACTATTGAATCTTGTTTGACATGCTCTCAGAGATGCCTCAGCAGGCAGAAGTCCAGGGAAGCGCCCCCCCCCCCCCTGGCAGTAATCTGCTCATTAACACACTCTTTTTTCTTCACACTCTCACTTTGCTCTTGGGAAATATCAGATAAATTCAGACAGAAGGGGAAACTTAAATAGGATTTTCTGACTCCGTGACTGTGTGCCTATGTGTGTGTGCCTGTTTACATACAAACATACACATGCATTGCATGTGTATCCAGAATAGCCTTGGTCTTCGGGATGATTTGAAAAGAGATATCAAGAAAAAGGATGGGTAATTAATTACGTTAGAGATTTCAAATAGAATATTAAACAAAGAAACAGAAAGCACGGAGCAAGCCTGGATTAGCTGACAAGGGGCTCATCTCCATGAGATGCTGGCATGAGATGTGGTAGAAGCAGAGGTGGAGCTTCAGAAGGCAAAGCCAGGAGATAGCGTTCCCAAGTGTCCATGCTCAGCAATCACACTGTCAGCTAAGGTTCTGCCCACAGTGAGTCTATTTATATTTTTAGATTAAAAAAAATGATTTTTTTTTCAAATAAGGCACACACAAATGCCCACCGATCACTTTTCCAGCACTAAACACAGCATCCAAATGTGAAAATCAGGTAGAAAATATTTTTTTTAATCTTATAATAAGAGTGGGATGTGTATGTCATGCCGGAGATGACTCAGAACCTGATTCCCTATGCTCTGGGGAAGACCTGAGTGCCAGAATGTCATTCAGCGTGTGTCATCTGAGCTTTTGGGATGAAGCACTTAAGGATCTTATGTTCCTGAATCACTCTAACTGCTATCACATTGGTTACCACAAAATAGGTCCTAAAGCAGGAGTCATTTGCTGTTTGAAGCACTATTTGGGGATTAGTATATATAAAGCATAAAAGTGGTGTGTGTGTGTGTGTGTGTGTGTGTGTGTGTGTGTGTGTGTGTGTGTGTGTGGCAGGCTAACCTTGGCCGCTAGCTACAAAGAAAGTTGTGGAAGTCAGAGCATTTCTGTCATCTTGAGAGATATTAGTTTTTTTAAAGGATGAGCTAATACCCAAATGTAAGAAAGAAATGTATCAAAAGAAAAAAAGAATTATGACAGACATATATACTCTGATACTACTTAAACTAGTGCTATCCAATACAAGTTGGACTCATGGTATGAGAAGGGGAATAAGACAATGCAGATCTCCTCACTGAAGGCAGCCTCGAGAACCGTAAGGGCTCTTTAGAGAACACCCTTCAAGGCAGATCTCAAGGGCAGTCACCAATGGGGACTGTCAGCTCCCAGTTCTCTATGTGGCTTTAGCTTGACAGGCTGACCATTCTGGACTCCTAACTACACACTGCTAGGTGACTCAGCAAGACACATGGCTTCACCCCATCCACCTGCTGCCCTTAGCAGGTGAGACAGAAGCAGTTTTCATGACTGAGCATACTGAAACCTGGCCCCAGCAAAACGCCAGGACTAGGCCAGCCTCCTTCATTTGCTATCTTTGTATCTTTGTCCCTATCGGAGCCGATTGTCTGACATCCCTGGGGACCCATTCCTATAAATGGTACTCAATGACTGAAGCAACATTTCCCAAACAAATATCCCCCACTGGATGTTAGTGATTTTTAAAAGAGACAGCCTGTCACTCAGGCAGAAGGATAAAGGCCAAGATGGAGGACCAAAAAGATACAGGGGCTGCATCTCAGAGGTGGCTTAGTGGGTTACAGATTGTAAATGAGCCTATACGCTGGAGTACTTCCTGAAATAGGAGGGCTGATGGCTCACAATACGTTCAAAACTTGGATACTTTTTATCTTTTTTTTCTTTTTTTCTTTTTCTGTTTTTACTTTTTTTTTTTTGAGACTATAACTATAGCATTCGTCTACCTCCTTCCCTCCCATATACTTCTTGTTTTCTTTTAAATTCATGGCCCCCTTTTACACTGATTGTTGTTAAAAGTGTATCTGAATATATAATATTGCTTGTATTTGTTTTCAGTATGTGTATGTATATACTTGTATGTATATGTATATACTTGTATGTATATGTGTATACTTGTATGTATATGTGTATACTTGTATGTGTATGTGTATACTTGTATGTGTATGTCTTTGGTACTGGACAAGCAATTGGTGTGTTCCTCCCTGAGGGAGACCACATCTCGTCTCCCACTCTCAGTTGCCCTTGGTTGCCTATAGTTCTTTGTATAGGGTGGAGTCCTTGTGGGCTTTTCCTCATCCCATTGGACATCCATTGGTGCCATCCTTCTTCAGTTCATGATTGAGGAATCATGTTGGTGAGACTTTATGTAAGTAGTTTCTGACATTACTAGTAGACAGAATCTTATGGCAAATAGTCTAGTGTCAGAATTAGGCTCATGAACATAAGTAACTGACCTTGCACACTATTTTACAATATAAACTTACACTGCACAGCACAGTCCACACAATTGCAATCACAAAAGCCCATAGATCATTTCTGAAACAATATTGCCCATTTGCATGCATATATGTACTTTATAGTTTGTCTCTGGTAGGCCAAAGTGTTTCCATCTAAAAAATAATTTCAACTGTAATTAAAATGATATAATTATAAACCTTGAAGCTAATTTTATTAAGGGCATTGAAACATAAGCAAAAGCCATAATGTAACTTAGTGTTCTCTAGTAACTGTTTAAAAAAATAAAGCAGAGGGGGGCTGGAGAGATGGCTCAGTGGTTAAGAGCACTGACTGCTCTTCCAGAGGTCCTGAGTTCAGTTCCCAGCAACCACATAGTAGCTCACAACCATCTGTAATGAGATCTGATGCCTTCTGGTGTGTCTGAGTACATTGACAGTGTACTCATATACATAAAATAAATAAATAAATCTTTAAAAAATTAAAGCAGGATGTCAGTAATGGTAGTAAGCACACCTTTAATCCTAGTACTCAGGGGGCAGAGGACAGCAGACTTCTGTTTGTTCAAGGTCAGCCTGGGGAGCATTGGGAGATCCTAAATAATAATAATAATAATAATAATAATAATAATAATAATAATACCAGTAGGTTAGCAAAATGGCATAATGGGTAAAAGCAACTGATAACCTTAACTGGTTCTCAACCTTAACACATCAGCTGTAACACATATGTACTCACATTCATTGACACAGCGAAGGAATCAATTTGTCTATTTCTATTCCTGCACTAACATCATGACCAAGAATCAAGTTGGGGAGGAAAGGGTTTATTCAGCTTACATTTCTACATTGCTGTTTATCACCAAAGGAAGTGAGGACTGGAACTCAGGCAAGTCAGGAAGCAGGAGCTGATGCAGAGGCCATGGAGGGATGTTCTTTACAGGCTTGCCTCCCCTGGCTTGCTCAGCCTGCTCTCTTATAAGCCCAAGACTACCAGCCCAGGGATGGTCCCACCCTCAAGGGGCCCTCCCCCTTGATCACTAATTGAGAAAATGCCTTACAGCTGGGTCACATGGAGGCATTTCCTCAAGGGAGGCTCCTTTCTCTGTAATAACTCCAGCTTGTGTCAAGTTGACACAAAACTAGTCAGTACAATTGACCCCTTGTCAACTTTACACACAAACACATCACTATTAAGCCTCAACCCTTACTTTCTTATTCATCCCCAAGATCTAAATAACTTTANAAGTCCCACAGTCTTTGCAAATTCTTGCATACTAAAATTTCAATCCCTTTAAAATATCCAAATCTCTTTTAAAATCCAAAGTCTTTCTTACAATTAAAAGTCTCTTAACTGTAGGCTCCACTGAAATATTTTCTCCCTTCAAGAGGGAAAATTATCAGGGCACAGTCACAATCAAAAGCAAAATCAGACTCTAACCGTCCAATGTCTGGGATCCAACTCATGATCTTCTGGGCTCCTCCAAGGGCTTGGGTCACTTCTTCAGCCATGCCCTTCGTAGCACACACCTTGTCTTCTAGGCTCTAGCTGCCTGTACTCCACTGCTGCTGCTGTTCTTGCTGGTCATCTCATGGTACTGGCATCTCCAAAACACTGCTGTCTTCTGCTGTAATAGGCTTCACCAAGAGCCTCTCATAGGCTTTCTTCATGGTGCCAAGCCTCAACTCCTTTGCATGACCCCTACAGTTCTGGGCCATCAATTGCAACTG
>NC_034613.1:139599546-139612551 GCF_900095145.1 Mus pahari | reverse complement strand
TCCAGCTAACCAGCATCAATAGTCCCAGTAACACAAATGTTTGCTTTAGTGGTTCTGGAATCTTGTTAATCACAGTTGGTTCTTCAACCCCAGCTAACCAAAACCACAGAATCTTCACAATCAGACTAGCAATGGCCCCGAAAAGAGTCTTTAATCTTCCCTCTGAAATTTCACAAGCCAGGTCTCCATCTTCTGCACTGTTCTCAACATTATCTTCCAATCTCCTATACAGCATCCCATCTCTTAACACAGAATGGGTCTTCTAGTCCAAAGTTCCAAAGTCCTTCCACAGTCCTCCCCAAAACATGGTCAGGTTATCACAGGAATACCCCACTATGGGTGCATAAGTATATAGGCCAGCAATTCTCAATCTGTGGGTTTCAACCCTTTTTGGAGTCACAGTGATCACATAAGACCATCAAGAAACACAGATATTTATATTACAATTAGTAACATTAGCAAAATTCCAGTTATGGAGTAGGAAAGAGAACACTTTTATGTTCAGGGGCAGGGGTCACCACAACATTCTGGACTGCATGAAGTGGTCACAGCATTAGGAAGGTTAAGAACCACTGCTATAGGCAGTATGGATTGGACTTATAAAAAGGGGTAATAAAAAAACAAATAAGCAGGACATGAAGCCAGAAGGGGGACAGGGTGGGGAACCTGAGAGAAGGATTAGAGAGGAAGTGAATGTGGTCAAAGTACATTGTATACAGTATGAAATTCTCAAAGAACACTTAAAACTATTTTTTAAAGAAATTTTAAGTAAAACGGGTGGACAGCAAGGTGCCTCTGCAGGTAAAGGTGCTTGATTCATAAGCCCCACAACCTGAAAGTGATCCCTAGAGCTCATGCAAAAATCTGGACTTGGTGCACATCTGGAATTGCAGTGCTCCGCAGGAAAGACGAATGGCAAAGACAGGAGTATCACCCAGGACCCAGCTACCTGAAGTATGGCAGAAATAGTAAGAGAGAATTTGCTTTGAAACCAATGTGAAAGGGGAGAACTGACTCTCAAATAAGTTGTTCTGTGACTTCTATATGTGCATCTGCACACACACANACACACACACACACACACGAGAGAGAGAGAGAGAGAGAGAGAGAGAGAGCTTATAATAATCGATAACAATGAATTCAATGACTAAAATGAAGCAGATGCATTTAATTTTAATAACTTACTTTATTTAAACTAATATAACTCAAGTGAGATTTTAACAGATCCTCAGGAGTAGATCCAGGGTGAACTTTACACTGTGAGCTCATCACAACTGGAGCTAACCACATTCCACCTGCTCAAGAGCCACATGTGGCAACTGGCTCCCGTACTAAATAGCATGAACACATTTTTTCAGAATAGCAGTGTCCACTCCTCCTCCTCATCTGAGTTACTCGCCACACTTATAGTCAGGCTGCCATTTGAGGAATCCATGTCTGTACTGTAGTGAGTGAAAAGAGATGCTGGGCAGGCAAGCTAAGTTACAAAATTTCACAGTCTTTCTCAGCTTCCGCTATAATCTCTCCAGGATCTTTCCTTCCTTGGGACTAGAAACCTGGCACTCACCTCACGTGCAAATGTTAAAAGGTTATTAAAACAGTCAAGAACAACTTGTTACAATTATTTCATTTTACATGTTCGAGTGTTTGCTTGCATGTGTGCCTGGTGCCCATGGAGACCAGCAGAGTGTGATGTGCTAGATCCCCTGGAACTGGGGTTTCAGATGTTCTAAACAATCATGTTCTCTCTAAGAGCAACAAGGACTCTTGTCCACTGCTGTCCCTCCAGCACAAACATCTGTACCTTACTGACCTATTTCTGAAACCTAAAATCACTGTAAGAATTCATGATAAAATAGATAGCATTACTTTAAATAATGACAGCATACAAGACTGGAATTAAGGAAAGGCTAGTGAATTCGGTAGTGAGAATAGGGTGAATCCTTCACGTTAAATGTTGTTCACTGTCCTAAAATAATGGAATAGGATCACCTTCCTAGAACATAGCAGGGGTTCAATATATACTCTTAGGTAAAAATAAATAAATAAATAAATAAATAAACCACCACCAACAAAAAAACAGCATTGAGTGAGTTTTCTCATTTAATATCACATTCATGTGTAATGGAAAGCAAGTAATGGGGTTTCTGTTGGTTGTACCCAATCATAAACTCTCATTAGAACGTTTTTGTTCCTTTTTACTCTTCTTTTTTTTTTAAAAAAAAAAAGATTTTATTTATTTAATGTATGTAAGTGCATTGTAGCTGTCTTCAGACACACCAGATCTCATTACAGATGGTTGTGAACCACCATGTGGGTGCTGGGAATTGAACTCAGGACCTCTGGTAGAGCAGTCAGTGCTCTTAACAGCTGAGCCATCTCTCCAGCCCCCTTTATTCTTCTTTTTGAGACAGTCTTAGCTGTCGCTCTGGCTGTCCCTGCACTCACAATGTAAACCAGGTTGGCCGGGCTTACACAGAGACCCACTTGCCTCTGCCTCCTGAGGGCTGGGATGAAAGGAACACACCACCACTGCCTGGCTCCAAACTCCCATTAGAAAAAAAAATAACTTTTACTTCATGAATTGATTCTAATATTTACATGGGTTAAACATCATGAACAAGAACATTCGAGGACAAGAATAATTTTGATAAGCAGTAAAATGTCACCAAGAGCTAAAGTCTTGCTTGAGTTTTTCTTCACATCTGGGCAGCTTCCAATCTCCTAAGATAGCTCTCCTAGAGGAGACAAATTATCCTCTAGGAGTGCGTTGTCTCTTCCTACACAGATCCCAGCCGGTGAGAAGTATTTAAGAAGATAGCAAGGGCCTTGACAGGGGAACAAGAGGACAAAGTTCCCAATGTGGTTCCCATGGCCTGAGACGTCGGAAAGAGGGAAGAATGGGGACTTCTATTGGACCCAGAAATGTCTCTGATCTGAGTAAATGTGGGAGCGGAACTGAGGAAGAGAGCTCACAGACCTGTTTCAGACTGTGACCTCGACAAAGACAGCATTTCAGACACGGGGGACAATTTCCTGCTGCTGCTCATGCTGGCATTACTAACGCATTTTACGAATGGTGAAAGGCAACAAGCACAACAGACTAAGAAGGCAAATATCGAGAATGTTCCCTAATAAAGTCATCTCTGTAGCTGGGGGACCTGCCACAGTGGAAGAACACTTTTCTGGTACTTGTTCCAGAAAGGAAAGATGAGGGAAGGGTAGGGAAGAAGGAAAAGAAAAGAGGAGTGGAGAGGAAGGGAGAGGAGGGGAGGGGAGGGGTGAGGAGGGGAGGGGAAGGGAGAGGAGGGAAAGGGAGAGAAGAGGAGAGGGGAGGGAGGAAAGGAGTAAAGAATAGGGCATAGGAGAGGGATAGGGGATAGGGGAGAGACTGGGAAGAGACTGGGAAGAGAGAGGAAGGGAGAGACTAAGATGTGAGAAGAGACAAGGAAAGAACAGAAGACAGGGGCAACTGGACTGGGAAGCCAGGCTTTGTGGCACATACCTGGAACTTTAGCACCCAGAAGGCTGAGGCAGAAAACTTATCAGGTGGCCAACCTTGGTAAATAAGACAGACATACAGATGGACAGACTGTCCTCACCCCAAACTCAAGCCCCTCAGTTCACAAAGCTCCACACAGAGGAATTTTGCCAATGAAAAAGGAAACAAGCATCCTTCCTTTCCATCTTTCTTGCGGCCATGTCACTTGCCATTTAACCTTCATTCCTTCACAAGACATAAAATGTGTTCCCCTCCAGAGCACAAAATCAAGAAAAGCCAAAGCATAAAACCAATCCTTTGTAAAATAAAAAAAAAATTATATCAGATGGGAAAAAAAATCTTCAAACCCTAGAGGCATCGCCTTGCATATCATGAGTCTACTTATTCCCCCCCCCCCCTTTGAGAATGAATTTTCCTTCCTGCGAGTCTATCCAAAACCACTATAAAAGGCTGACTACTTTTCCTGATCATATGTGCATGGATTATAGAATGTGCCAGCTATGGAATGCACTGTGTTTGAACTTTAAACTCATTTCAGTCCTAGGTTTTATTATGTTTTGGGTTTGTTTTTTTTTTCCCCTGTATAATTTGCTCAACGTTGCTACTCCGTTCAGGGAAACAATTGAGAAGGTGGCATAAGCTAAAATTAAAACCTGCTACTTCCCACATAAAATGTGTAAATAGAGTGCTGCTCTGTGCATTTTTAAAGGCAAAGATCTTCAAATTCTCTTCAGTGCGATCTGAAATGCCATGGACTAACTTAAGCCAGTGTCCTCCAACCATCCACACTCCTATAAATTTTAATTAATGAGAAGATTTAAACATCTGGATGTTTAGTCTCCATCTGCCATCTGTCATTGGATAGAATTAGATTATTATTTGCATATTTACGTTTATCAGATCTATGGAAAGCAACCAAAGTGGAAAAGTTCTGGTTCTTGCCTTGGAAAGGAATATTCTGGTTAAAGTAACCAGGATCAGACCATGGGAAAGTTGGAACTCTTAGGGATCTAGTTCAAACAAACTCTACAGAAGTGAGTGCTCTCATCCTATTCACTCTTCTATTGCTAGGAAGAGACACAACGACCAAGGCAACTCTTGAAAAGAAGGCATTTAGTTGGGGGCTTGCTTACAGCTTCAGAGGCTTAGCCTGTGGGAAGCATGGTAAGGAACATTGGGCAAGATGTAGCAGCTGAGAGCTACAGCCTGTTCTGCAGGCGGAGAGAAAGAGACAGAAACTGAGAGGGGGGAGAAGAGAGGGAGGGGGAGAAGAAAAGGGGGAAAAGAGGGGAAGGAGGAGGGGAGGGGAGAGAGGGGGTGGGAACTGGACTGTGGCTTGGGCCTTCAACAAAGCCACACCTATTACAACAAACCACAGTTCCCGATCCTTCTAAACCATTTAAATAGTGCCTCTTTCTGGTGACTAAGCATTCAAATATATGAGCCTATGAGGGACTATTTTTATTCAAACTACCATTGTGCTCTTAAAGAACTCTCAATTATTTTATTAGCATGTTCCTGTATAGTTATCCATCGTGCATAATGTTAATAGCAATACTTGCATTTCCTTAATTCATCTAAACTTCTAGAGTAATTCTGCTCTTGAATATGGACTTATCAGATCCCCTGAATTAGTCTGAGTAAGCTAGGATGTGTGACAGTAATAATTTATTCCTAAATTCTAGAAAAACTCAACATGGGCATCTAGTTCAGATGTCTTTTCTTCAGGCAGTAACTCCAGAATCCAGGCTCTGCACAACTTATTATTTTGCTTGCTACTTTTATGCCAACTGGATACAGATTAGAATCATCTAAAAGGAGGGACCCTCAATTGAGAAAATGCTCACATAACATCCAACTATAGAGAATTGTCTTTATTAGTGATGGATAGTGAGGGCCTAGCCTATTGTGGGTGATGCCATCCCGGAGCTGATGGTCCTGGATTCTATACAAAAGGAGACTGAGCAAACCATAAGGAATAAGCTGGTAAGCGGCACTCCTTCATGACCTCTGCATCAGCTCCTGCTTGCAGGATCCTACTGTGCTTGAACCCCTTCCCTCACTGCTTTTGATGATGAACTGTTATATGGAACCATGTGTAAAACAAAGCCTGTCCTCCCTAAACTGTTCTTGGTCATGATGTTTCATCCCAGTTTAGTTACCTTAACTAAAACAATGTTTATTCTCTGGCTCTTCTGGATTTGCCTGTCTGATTAAAAAATGTGAAAGAATATGAAGGTCACATGAGGAGGTTTCAATTAGCCTGAGCAGATCACAGGGCTCTACCCAGAGACTGAAAGTCTTGTCTGAATGCTAAGGGAAAGGAAATAGGTTTGACAAGCATCTGACAAGTCTTCCACAGCCTCTGTGTCAGGCAGCACTGGAAACCACAGTGCTCTCTCCCACCATAATCCAGGAGCCATCGTTCTCTTTAGTCCATTCTTAGTGAATACATATGATATGGTGGCCAATGTCATTACAGGTAGTATTCTATATATATAGTAGTACAGTAGCAGAGATGCACAAGTGAAGGTGCATTGCCTCCTCTTTCCAGGCATTAAGCAATGTCTTATGGTCCCAAGTAGGCTAAAGCAGACTTCTGCCTCTGTGCCAGCATGTAAGTAGCTGGAAATTGTCAGTCACTCTCTTCCTCACAAAGTAGAATAAGTTGAACAATTGGAAAGTCTCTACAGGATTAAGTGCATTCTCTCTCAATGAGAGAGGCAGTCCTCTGCTGCATGTGTGCCAGGGGCCTCGGACCAGCCCCTGTATGCTCTTTGGTTGGTGGTTTAGTCTCTGGAAACTCCCAGGGGTCCAGGTTAGTTGGCGCTCTTGTTCTTCCTATGGGATTGCCAGCCCTTTCAGCTCCTTCGATCTTTCCCCTAGTTCTTCAAAAGGGGTCCTGACTTCAGTTCAATGATTGACTGTGAGTATCTGCATCTGTATTAGTCAGATGCTGGCAGTCTCTTAGGGGACAGCCATACCAGGCTCCTGTCTGCAAGCACATCTTGGGCATTAGCAATGATGTTGGAGTTTGGTGTCTGCCGATGGGATGGATCCCAAAGTGGAGAGGTCTCTGGATGGCTCTTATATTACTTTTAGTCAGGAACAAGCTGGGTGTGGTGGCGCATTCCTTTAATCCCAGCACTCGAGAGGCATAGGCAAGTGGATTTCTAAGTTCGAGGCCAGCCTGGTCTACAAAGTGAGTTCCAGGACAGCCAGGGCTACACAGAGAAACTCTGTCTCAAAAAACAAAACAAATATATATATATATTTGAAGGTAGGTTTGTGACTCCATCCCTCCACTGGATGCCCTGTGTATCTACTGAAGGTTGTCTCTTCTGGTTCTATCTTCCCACTGTTAAGCATTTCAGCTAAGATTACCCCATTGGGTCCTGGGAGTCTCTCACACCCCAGGTCTCTACGACTTTCTAGAGGTTCCCTCTGCCCCCACTCCCACAACTGCATATTTCCATTCATTCTCCTGACCCCTCTGGGCTTCTCTCCTATTTCCCCCACACATACTCCTGCCCCTTCTTTCCCCTTCCTCTACCTCTCCCACCCAGGTGCCTCCCTGCCTTTGCAGCCCATAATTATTTTGCTCCCCCTTCTAAGTGGGATTGAAGCATCCTCACTTGGGCCTTCATTCTTGTTAAACTTTTTAGTCTGTTGGTTTGTATCATGGGTATTCTGTACTTTTTGAATACTATCCACTTAACCATGAGTACATACCATGTATGTATGTACTTTTGGGTTTGGGTTACCTCACTCAGAATGAGATTTTCTAGTTCCATTCATTTGCCTGCAAAATTCATGATGTCCTCATTTTTAATAGCTAAATAGTATTCCATTGTGTAAATGAACCACATTTTCTTAAAACAACCACAAAATAAGCTGGAAAGATGGCTCACTGGTTAAAAGTACTGTTTGCTATTCCTGTGGATTTATTTTTTATTCTCAGCACCCACACAATGGCTCACAACTGTCTATAACTGTGGTCCAGCACTCTCTTCTAGTTTCCATGGGTACCAGCCACACATGGGCTGAACAACCATATGTGCAGGCAAAGCACCAGCACACCAATTTAAGAAAAAAGAATCACAAAGGAGAAAGATATAACCCTAATAGGCATAGTTAATAGACAGCTGTGAAATAGAACTGCAAATAATTTATAAACCCATGAAAGCATGTTCAGCTTTCAACTTACAGAGATGCAAGTTAATACAAGAAATTTGCTTTACTTTTTATTTTGGTAAATAATATTTATACTCAATCCTACCATATTTGGTGAGGTGAACAATTTCAGTACATTCTTCAAGTGCTAAATATTGGTAATGTTTCCTAGCAAGTAATTTGTCAATTTGGATCAATTACCTTTGAAAATAATTATAAACTTCTCCTGAGTATACTAAGAATTATCTTTATCCATAACATAATGCCAATGAGTACATAATGATGAATGCACAGGATTGTCCTCCCAGCTCTGACTATAATAGCCCTCTAGTGGGAATGGGTCAGAGAGACGGCTAAGTGGAAGCACATTTATTTAATAAAGCCATGAGTATCCATGAAAGAATCTCTTTTCAAGGAACATATGTCCGTATGAGAAAATGCTCAGAACATAATAGGGAAAGAAGGATATAAAAATGTATACTTCACATCCTAATTTTATAGTGAATGTATGGAGGAAAGCAATGAAGAAAGGTTAACAGCAGTCTCTGGAGCAAAATTATGGGCGGCTTCCGGCTTCTCCTTTATTCTTCTCAGTGTATTCCCCATGTTTTCTGAAATAAAAAGGGTTTATGTTTATAATCAAGAATAAAATAACTGGAATGTTCTAGTCATTTGTAACTTGACTACATTGCTGCTAGAGGGAAATTCTGCCTTGCTTATTTGTAAAGTACAACATGTTTATGTCAGACTTTGGAGAGGCTCTGTGCATTAAGGACTGACTCGGATATCCAAACAGGCCTAGGTGACTTCCAAACCCATTGTCTCGCATTACCAGTCCTGTCTATGGAACAACTTGGAAGTTGGAATATTTTGAAGACCTAAGACTCCTCAAAACCACTTTATTGGGAGCTGCATAGTCAATACTGCAGAAAAAGTGACAGCAAAGGAAAATAGGGAAACAACACCCTTTACAATAAAAGAACTTTTGAAGGCATCACCATGCCTGATTTCCAGCTGTACTACAGAGCAGTAGTACTAAAAACACACGGTTTCGGCATCAAAAGAGGTTGTTCAACAGAATAAAATTGAACGTCTAAGGCACTAAGTTCAACAACTGAAAAATGGGACCCAATGAAACTGCAAAGCTTCTGTAAGGCAAAGGACACAGTCAATAGGACAAAATGGCAGCCTATAGAATGGGAAAAGATCTTTACCAACACCACAACTGAGACAAGATGGAGACCTGGGACAGGGGAGGCTCCTGGATGGTGTGGTGACCCCAATTGAGACTCCTAGCAGCAGGGGGATATGGAGTCTGGAGAATCCACCTCCTGGAGCCAGGCAGGACTTCCAGTGGAGGGAGGGGGACATCAGCCCACTCACAAAACCTTCGACCTTAAATTTGACCTGCTTACAAGATGTGCAGGAATAAAGATGGAGCAGAGATTGAGGGAACGGCCAACCAATAACTAGCCCAAATTAAGACTCATCCCATGAGCAAGAACCAGTACATGACACTATTATTGGTGCTCTGTTATGTTTGCAGACGGAAGTCATCTGAGAGGCTCCACCCAGAATCCAACGGAAACAGATGCAAAGATCCATAGCCAACGCTTAGGCTGAGCTCAGGGAATCTTGTGGAAGAGTTAGAGGAAAGATTGCTGCCCAGAGGAGATAGGTACTCCACAGAAAGACCAACAGAATCAACTAACCTGGACCCTTGAGGCCCTCAAGAGACTGAACCACCAACCAAACAGCATACACAGCTGGACCTAGGCCTTCCTTGCACATATGTAGCAGATGTGCAGCTTGGTCTTTGTGTGGGTCCTCTAACAATTGGAGCAGGGGCTGTCTCTGACTAGGGCTCTGATGTAGCAAACTGTGCCAGGGTGGGTTGGTATGGGGATGCCCCTTATTCTGAGGAGAAGGGGAGTGGGAATTGGGGGAAGGGGGTAAGAGGGTGACACTGTGAGGAAAAGAGGGAGGGGGCTGTGATCAGGATGGAAGGAAAGAAAGAAAGAAGCAAAGGAAAGGAAAAAAGAAAGAAAGAGTGAAAAGAAGAGAAGGGAAGGGAAGGGAAGGGAAGGGAAGGGAAGGGAAGGGAAGGAAAGGAAAGGAAAGGAAAGGAAAGGAAAGGAAAGGAAAGGAAAGGAAAGGAAAGGAAAGGAAAGGAAAGGAAAGATGCAGTTGAGCCAAGCCTGGAGGTATAGTTCAATAATCTCAGCTACACAGGCAGGTAAGGCAGAAAGATGGCAAATTCCAGGCCTGCTTTGGCTACAGAGTGAAGTTAATGTCAGCCTTGGCAAATTGGTGAGCCCCTAGCTCAAATGTTAAAAATACAAAAGGGCTCAGCAGTAGGACATTTATACAGCATGAGTGAGGTCCTAGGTTTCACACCCAGTACTGAGGAAAAATGCATCCATCCGATTGTGAGATTGTGAGAGGTTGGGGCAAGCACTTCCCTCTTTGCATAAGCTCCCTGATCACTGCCAACCTCTGCCCACCATACACCCTCCTCTTTAGATACACTCATCAGTGGCAGGGTCATTAGGGAGAAAAGCGATGAAGAGGAAATGATTATAAAAGTTACATCTGCTATTCAGGCAGCTGTTATCTTTCCTCATTAGGACAATCAATCATTTTTCAACATCATTTCTGTAACCAGGAAAAGGCTTCATTTATTCGAAGACTAAAGAGCGTGAGGAAGGGAATTAAATCCCATAGGTCTTTAGCTGATAGGATTAAAAAAAAATATTCTGTCCTCACCAATGACCTAATTAAGCTTTCAGAAAATGATAAACCCACAGCTCCTCTGTCTCATTTCCATCCATGCCTCTGCACAGTAAGTGTCCCACCATCTCAGTCATGCCTTTCCTGCCGACCTTTCTGTCCAGCGGCATGTTCATAGACTAAAAGATGACTTCTCTGAAACCTCACAGCTAAGTTTCACACTGTCACAGAGGCCTTGGAACACAGAGCCTGAGAAAACCCTCCTTATTTTGATGAGCCCAACCAGGATGGGGGCACATCAACTGGTACCCCAGTGTTCTTGACTGACATAACAAAAACGCATCACTCCAGCTCCCACACCATGTCTGTTTTTATGGTTGTTGATGCTGTGATTATCTTTTCTACTTCCTCAGATGCCTATGTCTCCACTAAGCATCTCCCACAAATCCCCAGGGCCAGTTAAGCCCAGCTGGCTGTCTTCTGCCTTCCTACAGCCTGGCTGGGAAAAAACTTGGGGGAAGCATTGGGCACACGTGTAGATTAAATTTTCATGGCTCTAATCGAAGTCCGTTCCTCACACCCTTCTCAGTCAGGATCCAGACAGAAAGGCAAGCCACCTTGATTGTCTTAGCAGAGGGAAAGCAGGAATTGGAGAATTTAAAAGGTACACAGAAACAGTGCCACAGAAACAGCAAGTCTGGAAGTAGCCAGCTTTGAAGGAACGGGGTGGCTCTTCTACGTTACCAGTTCCTAGAGACCTGGAGGAGGGACCACAGGGAGCTGAAACCAAGGTCCATGAAGGAGAGCCACCTGCTGAGCCCTGCTAAAATCTCAGGGTGGGGGCATAAGGACAAGCGTGCTGATCATGCTAGAAAAACAAGAACCTGAATGGGAGGGAGCAAATTCTCACTTGGGATGGAGGCAGGAGTGAAGCTCACAGGAAGGGGAAGGAGCACTCTGCCATTCTCCATCCCACAGCTAGAGGAAGGTTCTAAAGGCAAAGCCCGTGCTCCCCAAATCCCTCCTGCAGTGCTCTCTGCATAGTAGACTCTAAACAGGAACTCTGGGTATACTTCCCCTCCTCCAGTGGACTTTCACTGAAGTGTGGCTGATTCAAATCTCCCTCCCACTACGCCTATGTGCAAGTCATGGTGGAACTCATTCCATTTACCCAACACTGTTCATACCTGGGAAGCTTGGGTCTGGGAAGTCTTGGTGGCTTAACTCCTTTGAGCAGGTAACCGTATTTTAAATCTGGAATGCTGTCAGCAGATGCTCCTGAGGTTCAGCCCAGACTTGCACGTCATTCTCGACTTGGGAGGCTGCTTGCATGAAATGCCTATGGCTTAAGGTCTGCCTGCTAGTGCAAATTCGGGGGTGGGGGGGCAAAGCTGTATATACCAGGCAACTAATGGCCCTTGAGGCAATCATCACAAAAGGCTGACTAAAGTTTGGTAAATAACCATTGCAGCTTCATGGTCCCGGAGATTCATGATCCGGGGCACATTTTACAGGGTTTCCCAGAGTTCTTTGGGAAGATGGAGTCCAAGTAGCAAGTGGCTGAAAGTGGACCTTGGATCCCCTTCCTACTGTTTTCTACCTTAATTCCCTGGCCTTTTCCCTACTGTGAAGGGACTCTGGGCAGCTTGCGTGTGGAGGGCGTGGCTTTGGTAAGCCTTGCCCTTCTTTCCCATTCCCTCTGCATTGCTGAAAACCCTCAGACTCCATTCTTAAAGCTCTACCAAGACTCCCTTACTTGGTCACTTCTTCCTCCTCAGGCTGACTGGCAAGGCCCAACTATCAAAGTATTGAAGTCCGGCAATCAAAAGCCTCCTTTCGTTCACCTAATAATGTGCCCAATCAAAATGAAACACTTCATCCTAACACAAGATTTCCTCTTCTACCTTTATAAACTGCCATTTTTCCATCTGTTCTCTATCCAGAGGCAGTCTTTTGTCCTTCCTCCTTCTTCCCTGTTCCCTTCCCTTTGTCCATCATCCTCTATTTCCTGTGTTTGTCTCTACTTTTTAATTAATGGATTTGTTTTCATCCCAAACACTGCTCCCCCTCCTGGTCCCTCCCTCACTAACTCCCTTCCCCCCTCCCCCTCCCCTTCTCCTCTGAGAGGGTGAGAACCACTGGAGTAACCCCAACCCTGACACATCAACAGATTAGGCACATCCTCTCCCTCTGAGGCCAGCCCGACAGGGCAGCCATGAAGAGTGAGCTACCTCTCTGCTACATATGTGCTGGGGGCCCCATTCCAGCTTGTGTATGTTTTTTGGTTGGTGGATCAGATTCTGAGAATCCCCAGGGGTTCAGATTTGTTGACTCTGTTGGTCTTCCTGTGGGGTTCTCATGTACCTCTGGGNCTTTGATCCTTCCCCAACTCCTCCACAGGTGTCCCTGACCTCCATCTAATGTGTGGTTGTGGGCATCTGCCTTGTTTCTGTCTGCTGCTAGGTAAAGCTACTCAGTTATGCTAGGCACCTGTCTGCAAGCATAACAGAGTACCATTTATAATATCAGGGATTGATGCTTGCCCATGGGATGGGGTTCAAGCTGGGCCAGTTATTGGTTGGCCTTTCCTTCAGTCTCTG
>NC_034613.1:139594743-139598831 GCF_900095145.1 Mus pahari | reverse complement strand
CCTTCCTTCTTGTTTAATTTCTCTGGGTCTGTGGGATGTATTGTGGATATCCTGTACTTTACAGCTGATACTCACTTATCAGTGAGTCCATACCATGCATGTCCTTTTGGGTCTGGATTACCTCACTCAGGATGATATTTTCTAGTTCCATCCATTTGCCTGCAAAACTCAGGATATCCTTTTTAATGGCTGAATAGTATGCCATTGTGTATATATACAACATTTTCTGTATCTATTCTTCAGTTGAGGGATGTCTGGGTTGCTTCAGTTTCTAGCTAACACATAAAGCTGCTATGAACATAGTGGAGCATGTGTTCTTGTAGTGGAGCATGTGTCCTTGTGGTCTGGTGTATCATCTTTTGAGTCTATGCCCAGGAGTGGTATACCTGGGTCTTCAGCTAAAACTATTCCCAATTTACTGAGAAACCACAAAATTGATTTCCAGAGGGGTTATACCAGACTTCATTCTGTTCCTCTTTCTCTACATCCTGGCCAGCATGCACTGTCCATTGAGTTTTTGATCGTAGCCATTCTGACTGGCATGGAGTGGAATCTCAGAATCACTTTGATTTGCATTTTCCTCATAATTATGGACATTGAACGTTTTTTTCAGTGCTTTTCAACCATTAGAGATTCCTCTGTTGAGAGTTCACTGTTTAGTTCTGTATCCCATTTTTAACTGGGTTATTAGGATTATTGGTGTGTAACTTCTTCATTTCTTTATATATGTTGGATATCAGCCCTCTGTCAGATGTAGGCTTAGTGAAGATCTTTTCCCAGTCTGTAGGCTGTTGTTTTGTCCTGTTGACTGGCAGTGTCCTTTGCTTTACAGAAGCTTCTCAGTTTCATGGGGTCCCATTTGTCAATTGTTGATCTTAGAGCCTGAGCCATTGGTGTTCTGTTGAAGAAATTGTCTCCTGTAACAATGCATGCAAGGCTACTTTCCAGTTTGTCTTCTATTAGATTCAGTGTATCTGTATCTGGTTTTATGTTGAAATCCTTGATCAAGTTCGACTTGAGTTTTGTGAAGGGTGATAAATATGGATCAATTTGCATCCTTCTCCATGCAGACATACACCAGCACCATTTGTTGAAGATGCTTTATTTTTCTCACTGGATGGTTTTGGCTTCTTTGTCAAAGATCAAGTGTCCTTAGGTGTGGGGGTTTATTTCTGGGTCTTCAATTCTATTCCATTGATCAATCTGCACCAAGACCATGTGGTTTCATCACTATTGCTCTATTGTACAGCTTGAGATCAGGGAAAGATTTTTATGGGGATTGAATTAAATCTTTAGATTATTGTTGGTAAGATGGCCACTTTTACTGTTAATCCTACTGATCCATGAATATGGGAGATCTTTCCATTTTCTGAGGTCTTCTTCAATTTCTTTCTGCAGGGTCTTGAAGTTCATGTCTTACCAATGTTTTACTTGCTTGGTTAGAGTTACACCAAAATATTTTGTATTATGTGTGACTATTGTGAAGGGTGTTTTTCCCTAATTTCTTTCTCAGCTCATTTATCCTTTGAGTATAGGAAGGTTACTGATTTGAGTTAATTTTATGTCCAGCCACTTTGCTGAAATTGTTTATCAGCTGCAGGAGTTCTCTGTTAGAATTTTGGAGATCACTTATGTATACTATAATATCGTCCTTGAATAGTGATACCTTGTTTCTTCCTTTCATATTTGTATGCCCTTGATCTCCTATTGTTGTCTTGTTGCTCTAGCTAGAACTTCCAGAACTATACTGAATAAGTGGATAGTAAGCAGCCTTATCTTGTCCTTGATTTTAATGGAATTACTTTTTCTTTTCATTTAGTTAGATGTTGGCTGTTGGTTTGCTGTAAATTGCTTTTATTATGTATTTATTTATTTATTTATTTATTTATTTATTTATTTATTTATTTTATTAGTATCCCTGATCTCTCCAAGACTTTTAACATGAAGGCATGTTAGATTTTGTCAAAGGCTTTTTCAGCATCTAATGAAATGACCATGTGATTTTGTCTTTCAGTTTGTTTATATAGTGGATTGTGTTGGTGGATTTTTACTGGAACGAAGCATACTTGATCTTGGTGAATTATGTTTTTGATGTTCTTGGATTCAGATTGCCAGAATTTATTATTTTTGCATCGGTGTTCATGTGTGAAATTGGCCTGGAGTTATCTTTCTTTGTTGAGTCTTTGTGTGATTTAGGTATCAGCATGACTGTGGCTTCATAGAATGATTTGGCAGTGTTCCTTCTGTTTCTATTTGTGGAGTAATTTGCGAAATACTGGTGTTACCTCTTCTTTAAAAGTCTGGTAGAATTCTGCAATAAAACCATCTGTCCCTGGGCTTTTTTGGTTGGAAGAATTTTAATGACTGCTTCTATTTCTTTAGGAGTTTTAAGGATGTTTAAATAGTTCAGATAATATTGCTTTAACTTTGTTATGTGGTATCTGTCTACAGATTCATCCATTTTGTTTCCAATATTGTGGCATATAGGCTTTTGAAATAAGACCTAATAATTTTTTTCAGTTTCTTCAGTTTCTGTTGTTGTGTCTCTCTTTTCATTTCTGATTTTGTTAATTTGGATACTGTCTCTCTGCTTTTTTGTTAGTTTAGCTAAGGGTTTGTCTATCTTGTTGATTTTCTCAAAGAACCAGCTTTTGGGGTTGTTGATTCTTTGTTTCTATTTGATTAATTTCAACCCAGAATTTGACTATTTCCTGTCATCGACTCCCCTTGGGTGTGTTTGCTTCTTTTTGTTCTAGAGCTTTCAGGTGTGCTGTTGAGCTGCTAGTGTATGCTCTCTCCAGTTTCTTTTTAGAGGCACTCAGAACTGAGTTTTCCTCTTAGCACTGTTTTCATTGTGTCCCATAAGTTTTGGTATTATGTGTCTTCAGTTTCATTAAATTCTATCAAGCCTTTAATTTCTTCATTTCTTCCTTGACCAAGTTAGCATTGAGTAAGACAATGTTCAGCTTCCATGTGTATGTGGGCTTTCTGTTTCTCTTGTTGTTATTGAAGATCAGTCTTAGTCTGTGGTGATCTGATAGGATGCATGGTATTATTCCAATCTTCTTGTATCTGTTGAGGCTTGCTTTGTGCCCAATTATATGTTCAGTTTTGGAGAAGGTTCCATGAGGTACTGAGAAGAAGACATATTACTTTGTTTTTGGTGGAATGTTCAGTAGATATCTGTTAAATCCATTTAGTTAATCACATCTGTTAGTTTTATTGTGTCTCTGTTTAGTTTGTGTTTCCATGACCTGGCCATTGATGAGCATGGGGTGTCAAAATACCCCACTATTATTGTGTAGGGTTTCATGTGTAATCTGAGTTTTAGTAAGGTCCCTTTGACATATGTGGGCTCCCTTGCATTTGGGGCATAGGTGTTCAAGACTGAGGTGTCACCTTGGTGGATTTTTCCTTTGATGAATATAAAATGTCCTTCCCCATTTCTTTTGATAACTTTTAGTTGAAAGTCTATTTTATTAGATATTAGAATGGTTACTACAGCTTGCTTCTTGGGTCCATTTGCTTGGAAAACCCTTTTTCAGCCCTTTAACTCTAAGGGAAATTTGCTGCTCAGGTGTGTTTCTTGTATGCAGCAAAATGATGGATCCTGTTTATGTATCTAGTCTTTTAGCCTGTGTCTGTTTAATGGGTGAATTGAGCCCATTGATGTTGAGATATATTGGCCAATGATTGTTAGTTTCTGTTATTTTGATGCTGGAGGTAGTAGTATTTGTGATTCTCTTCTTTTGGGTTTGTTGTCAGAAGCTTAATTTCTTGGAGATTTATTTATTTATTTATTTATTTATTTATTTATTTATTTTGGTGTATTTTACCTTCCTTGTGTTGGAGTTTTCCTTCTGTTATCCTCTGTAGGGCTGGGATAGTGGAAAGATACTGTTTAAATTTGATTTTTCATAGAATATCTTGGTTTCTCCATCTACGGTATTTGAGAGTGTTGCTGGGTATAGTAGCCTGGGCTGGCATTTGTGTTCTCTTAGGGTCTGTATAACGTCTGTCCAGGATCTTCTGGCTTTCATAGTCTCTGGTGATAAGTCTGGAGTAATTCTAATAGGCCTGCCTTTATA
>NC_034613.1:139579655-139593713 GCF_900095145.1 Mus pahari | reverse complement strand
TGTTCTGTTGAGAAATTTTTTTCCCTGTGCCCATATCTTCAAGGCTTTTCCCCACTTTCTCCTCTATCAATTTCAGTGTCTCTGGTTTTATGCCCCACACACTGTTTCATGAGCTCATATTCCAGGAACTGAAAATATCCCCGTATGGGACCTAAAAAAACACGGTTCTTTCTCTGACCACCGTCTAACGTGTTTTTATATTTATTGGACTATTTCTCTTTCCCAAAGCACTCTCACTCTTCTGACAGCTTTCCCATGACATAACAGTAGAAACGCAAGATGAAATAGACCACAAACTAATATAGATCTAGATTTCAACACCTATCAGAAAATTGACCTTTCCAGTAGACTCTCACCTGCCCTATTCCCCAGCCCCAAATTGAAACAAACAGAAGCTCCAGTCAAATGGGTATAATTTGTGTCTACAGAGTATTTTAGGCAAGGCTAGTTGAATAGGTGTGGGAGAGAGTGGACTGCCTTTTTAGGTATTCCTACAGTGCCATCCTTAGCCCCTCACCACAAACAATAAAAGGAACACTACGCCAACTGCAGATTTACATCCAACTCTGGGTGTATATCGCCCTCTTGTGGTGACATCGTGGTAAGACACCAACTAGGGACTTAACGCAAAACTGTAGTTAGGGCGCCATCTCGTGGTACACTTGGTAGTGACTAAAAGATTCGAGGATATACTAAACTGCTTTGAAATTTTGAAAACGACGGAAATCAATGCCTAATTCTTTGATGAGAGATTGTAGGAATAATCCAAAAATATTAAGAATTTGAAGATGCTGAAATAGGCAAGGATAATATGGTTAAGATATTAAAAACGCAGGAAACAAAGTAAAAAATAAAGAACAAAAGTTATTACAAATTAAAAACCTTCTAGACTGAAAACGATGCGCAAAGTGAAGAAACAATCTTCTTAATGATGGAAATAGTTGCAAACTATATGTATGACAAGAAATTGATAGTCAGAAAAAATTCTTCAGTATCAAAATACAAATAATCCAGTCTTAAAATGTCAAGCAGTGGGGAGAGGTAACCTGAAGAGACCACCTCCTGTAGATAGACAGGGTCCCAAGTGGAGGGTTGGGGTTACCAACCTACCATCAAAATTTCTGATCCAGATTGTTCCTGTCTAAAATAACTCCATGGACAAACATGGAGCAGAGAAGGCTGTGTAACTTGGGATTCATCCCATAGGTGGGCACCAAAGCCTGACACTATTACTGATCCTGTGCTTTACTTACAGACAGGTTTCTAGCGTGGCTTTCCTCAGAGAAGCCCTACCATCAGCTGAGACAGATGCAGATCTTTATAGCCAACCATTGGACTGAGGCCAGGGACTCCCTATGGAAGAGTTTGGGGAAGGATAGAAGCAGCTGAAGGGGATGATGACTCCATAGGAAGATCAACAGTATCAACTAACCCAGACACCTCAGAAGCTTCCAGAGACTAAGTCACCAACCAGAGGGCATACATGGGCTTTTCCAAGGCCCCGGGCACATATGTAGAGGACTACTTTGTCTGGCCTTAGTGGGAGAGAATGCACCTAAGCCTGTAGAAATGTGATGTCCCAGGATGGGAGGGATATGGGGGAGCACCCTCTCAGAGGCAAAGGAGAGGGGGGATGGAATTAAGAACTGTGGGAGGGGGAACTGGGAGGGGGCAATGTCTGGAATGTAAATAAATAAAATAATTAATTAAAAATAAATAAAATTGTAGAAGACAGAAATAATTGGCAGCAAGTCTCAGAAGTCGAAAACATTGTCTATATAAGATTCTATGGAGGTTAGAAGCTTACAGGACTAAGGTTTGGATAGCAGACAGAGGCAGTAAGCCTCCAAGATGACGATTACAACAAGTGAATAAAAGTTACTGTTACAAAATATCTTAGCCTGGATAATTTATAAGCAATAAACACACTGCTTACAATTCTGTGGCTGAGAACTGGAAGATCGTGGTCTCAGATAATTCAGTATCTGTTGAGGGCCGCTTTCTGATCCATAGACAACCATCTTCTTCGTATGCCCACACATGATGGAGGGATCAGTGCTTTCTATTCTCCTGGATTCTTTCTCTTCTTCTCCCTCTTCCTCCGCAGTTTATTTTATGTATATATGGTTTACCTGCATGTATGTCTGTGCACTATGAGCATGCTTAGTACCTGTGGAGAACAGAAGAGGGTGTCGGAGCTTCTGGAACTGATGGTGGGAATGAATCTCAGAGCCTCTGCAAGAGCCCCAAGTACTCTTAACCACTGAGGTATCTCTCCAGCCCTTCCTCCCTTCCTTCCTTCGTTTATGGCTTTCCATTGGACACAGTCTCACTGTGTAACTCTAGCCTGAAACTCACTATGAAGAGCAGCATGACCTTGGGTTCACAGAGATCTGCCTGTCTCTGCCTCCCATGTAGGCTTTGAAAAATCAAAGACTACTTTTAATAAGGTTTCTTAAATGCATTGACCTCCCTTCTAGGCCACCACCCACTAGAGGTACTGGAAAAGAAAGGTTATCAGGATATGGGAGAACTGGACCTGTTTAGAAACAGTTCTTTGGAACAAATCCAACCTGCATTATCGGGAATATATTCCAGCAATCCAGTTCAGTACTGTCAGGATAGCAAACAGGAACCAGCAGTGATAGCATGACCCAGCAGAAACAGCCAGGCCTCTTCTAAATTGGTACAAGTCAGCAGGAGCAACCAGAACCAGCAGGGACACCAGGAGTATTTCTCTGTCATGACTCTCAACAAAGTGAAGATCAGAGAAAGAGGAGGAGGAGGAGGAGGAGGAGGAGGAGGAAGAGGAGAAGAAGAGAAGGAGAACAAGAAGAGAAGGAGAAGAACAAGAAGAGGAGGAGAACAAGAAGAAGGAGGAGGAGGGGAACAGGAGGAGGAGGAAGAGGATGAGAAGAACAAGAAGAGGAGGAGAAGGAGGAGGAGGAGGAGGAAGAGGAAGAGGAGGAGGAAGAGAAAGAGGAAAAGGAGGAGAAGAACAAGAAGAAAAGAATGAGAAGGAGTAGGACTAGGACAAGGACGAGGGCAAGGGCAAGGAGGACGAGGAGGATGAGGAGGGGAGGAGGAGAGGAGGAGAAGAAGAACAAGAAGAAGAGAAGAGGAGGAGGAGGATAATGACACAGACATAAGCATTGCAAAGCTATGAACACCCCCCACCCTGCATCACTGTCCATTGAATCCTATTAATACTCCCTCCAAACATCACATGTCCTCCCATGGGTCTTTCTTCAGCAAAACTCCACGTGAGTCTGTATCAGCTGACATTACTGTGCCCATAAGCCCTAGTCTGCAGAAGCAGTGAGAATCCGCCAGAACACCACCACAAGGTTATTTGTTTTTGTAATTTTTTTTGCATTTCTTTCTATGAATTCCCAACAAATGACGACCACTAAGGAATGGCAAGGAGTACCAATACCATCCAGCATCATCCACCATCTGTTGGGTCCATCTTATGTCATGAGTCTTTTCCCATGTCTGCTTTAGCAAAACATCCTTTCACCTGTGTGCTTCACTGAAACATTCCCTCACATGCTTACTTTAGCAAAACAGCATCTGACACAACTGACTTTCCAGCGAATCCATAAGTTTCCACTTCACTCCTGAATGCTGGGATTAAGCTCTATGAACTGTACCTGCTTTTCTCAGCTTTTTGAGACAAGTTCTACAAGTTCTCACTAAGTAGTACAGGCTGGCCCTGACCTTTCCATCCTGGGCCTTTAACCTTTCCTGTGCTGGCATTTCGGGTGTCTGCATCATGCCTGCTGGTATCTCTTTTATTGGGGGCACTAATCCCATTCTTGAGTGATCTATCTTTATGACCTAATCGTTCCCCAAGAGTCCCGCCTCCCAATACCCATCACCTTGAAAGCTAGTGTTTCAACACATGAATTGAGTGGAGGAATACCTCAGCAAGCTGGGCCAAAAACACAGATTTGATCTCAAGGAGTTTGATGAGGTGGGACTAGTGTTAAAAATAGTAAGAAAAGGAGAACTAGAATACATAGTATAGCATAGTAAGGACAGAAAACGGCAGTGGAAAAATTGGTTTGGGGAACTTCTTTTTTGTATCTATACTGTAGGTAGATACTGGATTCCATGTTGAATGTACTTGTCTGTGTGTGTGTGTGTGGTGTGTGCATGTGTGCACATGTGTGCAGGCATGCTCACTTGTGAGGGTCTAGGTGAAGGCCAGAAGCTGAATTCAAAAATATTTACTTCATTACATCTCCACTTTAATTTTTGTATTGAAAAACTGTTTTTTTGTACGAGATATTCTGATCATGGTTTCCCAGTTTCCCCTTCCCCAACCCCACTCAGACCCTCCCTACCAGCCCTTCTCCAGCCCTTTCTTTCTCTCTTTCTTTTTAGAAAACAAACTCCTTTTGAGACAGGATCTCTTACTGAAGCTGAAGATAAGCATTTGGCTGGAGTGGCTGGCAAGTGCTTGTGTTGCGGGCATGTGACACTGTACACAGCTTTTGTGTGGCCACGGGGGCTTTGAGCTCAGGTCCTCTTACCTTGCAAGAAACACCTTTAGCCACTGAACAATCTCTCTCCAGCATCCACGGAGTGCATTTGTAACTCCAACACTTCCATGTGATGCTCACTGTGCTGACAGGTGCGGCCGGACAGAGGTTTGTGATTCAGAGAGAACAGAGGTTGAGCACCTCAATGGAAAAGTAGTTTTCCTCTAGCAAAAAGGAATACATGTGCCTTCCTTCCATCAGCTACAGTGATTTCATTTACAGTGAACTCACACATCCTGACCAGACTTGGAAAGTGAGGTCTGAACCTCTAAGGTTTTATTTGGTGGCGAGAATTTCCCTGACCCTTGGAGTCCTTGCTTTTTAAATTATTGAGAGCTTGTATTTTTTTTTTTAAACCAAAGCTCAGATATCTGCCTAAAGGAAATCCTGGCTTTCAAGATAAAGGCCAGGGCAGGAGCCAGGGCAGGATTCTTTTTTTCTATGTGTATGAAAACATAAAACACACACACACACACACACACACACACACACACACACACAGAGAGAGAGAGAGAGAGAGAGAGAGAGAGAGAGAGAGAGAGAGAGAGANAGAGAGAGAGAGAGAGAGAGAGAGAGAGAGAGAGAGAGAGAGAGAGAGAATTATATTCTAATATATTCTAATATATTTTACTCATGTCCAAACAACTAATTAAGGGTCTTGCTTAACTGAGATATCCATTCCAGATAACTACATTCTTTTACTCTCATTTCAACAGAACAATTCAAACCCAGCCCCAATAAATAACTGAGAATTTACACCTGCACCATCCCCAGTTTCTAAAGAAAGTTGTTACTTTGGAAATGTTGCTACTTACATGCTACCTCCGTATAGCCTTCTTAAGAGTAAATTGCCTGGAAATAAATTGTACATCTTAGAGGATGTCAGCTTGCTTCATTCACACTTGTATTTTTCTTTTTTTTTAAGATTTATTTATTATTATACATAAGTACACCGTAGCCTTCAGACACACCAGAAGAAGGTGTCAGATCTCATTACAGGTGGTTGTGAGCCACCATGTGGTTGCTGGGATTTGAACTCAGGACCTTTGGAAGAGCAGTCAGTGCTCTTACCCGCTGAGCCATCTCACCAGCCCCCCCACACTTGTATTTTTCAACCTGATTGTTGGTTTACTTTAAGTGACAGACGACGTCTGGTGGAAGGAAGAAATAATCTGAAGACATTTTTGCAGAGCAGGACCAAATACTTACTAGGCTCCATGAATAACTATGTGGTTTAAGATTTCCTTTGATCTGATTGAAAATGAGTTTAAAAAGAAAAGCTGTGTAATTTAGTTAAACAACATTAATATATTTTCCACTTAGGCTAGCATCTCCCCAGGCCAGGGTGATTGCCACATTCAATCAGAGGGCAGAGCCAAGCTCTACTGTAACAGGAGAGTACATCTTGCATGGAAGGCTGACCTTCTGATTCAGATAGTTCTCAACTCGGGAAGGCTAATGATGCCTTTTGTCCCCCAACAAGCCCCAAAGTACCCTCTGGAGCTTTGAACATTAGCTAGCATGGAGGACCCGGAGCTTTGAATGCTAGCCATTTGATAGGATGCTTGCTTTTTCTGTACCTTGCATCCAAGGTGTATAGTGTCTTCTCCAAATATGGTCTTACTCTCTAGTTCAGATGGGGAACCAAGGAGAGTTCCAGAAGCTTATATTATTTGTGGAACCTCTGAGACCTCCTGACCAAATCTTATGAAAGTGTCTCATATTGGCAACTGTACACTATGCTCAATAACTTTCTGCTTCTACATGCAACAGCATCCAGCCATTCAGGGTTATGCCCTTCAATCCTTCTTCTGTATATTTTATTTGGGTTACAGGTTAGCAGACCTCCATATGGCTTCTTTAAACCCTGGTTAATCTTCCCCATCTCTGGTTCCCATCCCTGGTCCAACATTTCTCCTGGTTACTTTCCTTTTGATCTGTTTCACTAGCTCTCTCCTTTAAGCCACCCACCTCCCATGCCCCCTTCCTAGTTTTCTGGGCTCCACAGGTACTCCCCTGTATTAAACAGACATAAAGCATCAAAGCTAGGATCTGCATATGAGAGAGAATATGTGGTGTTTGTCCATCTAAGCCTGGGTTGCCTCTTTTAGTATAATTTTTTCCATTTTCACCTATTTCTCTGCACGTTTCAGTTTCTATTATAGTAGAATAAAATTCCATCGCATATACGAACCACATTATTTTCACCAGCTGATAGACATCTAGATTGGTTTCCTTTTCCTAGTTTCATTGTGAATAGAATGAACTTGGATGTGTGGGTGTTTCTGTAATATCATATTGTCCTTTGAGACTATGCCCTGATGAAAGGATAAGGGAATGGAATACAGGTTTCGTGTCCTTGCCCAGGGGCATATTTGGCAAAGTCCAGTCTGAGGCTAGGGCTAGAGCCTTGCAGCGGTTAAGGTTTACTTTCCTGAGAATCTGACTTTTCCTCTCTGAAGAGACTGGTGGTATCAGTCTTTTATCTCCATTAATTTATTTATTCACTTTATATCCACGTCAAAGCCCCCATCCTCTTCTTCTCCCAGTCCCACCCTTACAAATCCTCCCCCTATTAGCACTCCTCTTCTCTGAGGAGAAGAGCAACTGCCCCCAGTGCTACCATCCCAACCTGGGACATCCAGCTGCAATAGGACTTGGCACACCCTCTCCCACTGAGGCCCAACCAGGCAGTCCAGCTAGGGGAAGGGGAATCAGTCTTAAGGGGGTACACACTCAGCCTGTGAGGCACAGAAGCCAATGCACTATGGCAGCATCAGAACCCAGCTCTCCAACTACAGGAATCCCTGCATATCCTAACACACATGAAGAGCAAGACGGCGACCTTAAATCCAATCTCATGAAGATGATCCAGGCCTTTGAAGAAGATATAACTAATTAAAGAAATAAAAACAGAAGCCCTTAAAGAGGGAACAAGTTCCTCAAAGAAATACAGGAGAATTCAGTCATCAAACAGGCAAAGAAAATGAATAAAGCAGTTCATGACCTAAAAATGGACATAGAAACAATTAAATTTGTTTTCTTTTAATCACTTCTATCTCTTCCCGGTTTTCTTTGTGCATCATTGTTTCATTAGCTTCGTACCAACTTCATTCCATTGTATGACAGCTTTCTGCTGACTCTGTCCCATTTCACATCCACCAACCTTATATGAGATGCTGTACATAGTAAATTCCCTTGGCATAAATATTCCAGTTATATAAGACCTCCTGGTCCCAGAGCTTTTTTTCTATCTTCATTATTATTCCCAGTATTCCCCCTTGACACCTCATTGCTGTTCTCAAACCTTACTCCTTCTGACTCTAGTCATTTTGACAGTTTTGAGTGGCTTTGTTTTGTTTTGTTTTCGAGAAACTTCCAGACTGATCTCCAGTGTGGCTTACTAGTTCCCACCAACAGTATATAAAGGTTCTGATTTCATGACATTCACAGTAGTGTTTGTTGTTACTGGTGATGAGCACTCTGGCTAGGGCAACACGGTATCCTAACAGCATTTGAATCTGCATGTTTCTAAGGACCAAGGAAACACTTCAAAGTGTTTACTAGCCATTTGTATTTTTTCTTTATCTTTTTTCTTTTCTTCTCTCTCTCTCTCTCTCTCTCTCTCTCTCTCTCTCTCTCTCCAAAACCTTTATTTAGCTCTCTAAAAAGCAGTAGCCCATTTTTAAAACTTGGGTTGTTTGTTTTGTCAGTGTATTAGTTAGTTGTTTTCTGTTTTTTTTGTTTTTGTTTTGTCAAGTGGACACAAACTAGGTTCATCTGGGAAAAGGGACCCTTAGTTGAGGGAAAATGCCTCCGTTAGATTGGCCTTTAGGCAAGTCTTTGGGGGGCACTTCCAGGATCAAATATTGATAGTGGAGGGAGGGCCCAGCCTTCTGTGGCATGTTGTCCTGAATTGTGTAAGAAAGCAGGCTGATCAAACCATGGAGAGCAAGCAGCAGCCCTCCGTGGCATCTGTTTTGGCTCCTATCTCCGGGACCCTGCCTTAGCTTCCTGGCCCTGACTTCCCTTCATAAACTGTAAGCTGAGGTCAACCCTTTCTTCCTCAGCTTCCTTTTAGTGGTGTTGTTTTCTCACAGCAATAGAGAGGTAAGACAAGAGATGTTTAAGTATGTGTGTGTGTGTGTGTGTGTGTGTGTGTGTGTGTGTGTGTGTGTGCTCTGAACACTAATCCTCTGTTAGATGGATAGCCCGCAAAGACTGTTTTCAACTTGGTAGGCTGCCTCTTCATTAGAATGACAGGGTTTTAAATTCCATGTGACTCCCTTTTCCACCATCAGTTTTATTTCCAGTGCTTCTGGAATCTTGTTCAGAAAGTCATAGCCTATTCCTAAGTCTTGAACTATACTTCCTATCTTTTCTTTTATGAGTTTCGGGTTATTTGGTCTTATATTGAGGTTCTTGATCTGTTTGGTATTGATTTCCTGTGAGAGACAGGGTTCTAACTTTCTTCTTCTGCTTGTTGATATCCAGGTTTTCAAGTTATCATTTGGTGAAACTGGTATCATTTCTCCAGTGCATTTTTTTTTTTTTGGTATCTTTGTAAAAAAAAAAATGAGGTAGTTGTTTTAGTGGACTTATATTTGGGTCCTTGCTTCCATTCCATTGATCTATGTTCTATTTGTGTATGCTATTATTATTACTATTGCTTTGTTGTATATGAAACCAGGTATGGTAATATACCTTACATAACTCGATTGAGGATTGTTTGGGCTAGCCTTGGTCTTCTTTGCTTTTTTTTTTTTTTTGGTTTTTCGAGACAGGGTTTCTCCATGTAGCCTTGGCTGTCCTGGAGCTCACTCTGTAGACCAGGCTGGCCTCAAACTCAGAAATCTGCCTGCCTCTGCCTCCAGAGTGCTGGGTTTAAAGGCATGCGCTACCATGCCCGGCTCTTCTCTGCTTCTTATATAAACTTTAATATAGTTTTCCTAAGTGGACCTGGAATTTTTATTGTGATTATATTGAATTTGTATATTGCTCTTAGTAGGATGGACATTTTTATGATAATTTTTTCAGTCCCTGAGTGTGGAAGATGTTAGAACAAATGTAATTTATTTAAAAATGAAAAATGTCTAAAGAATCAAGACAGAAAGAACACATTATAAACAGAACCTTCTTGCCTTCATAAATTCTGTTATGATGTTCAATAAGCAGATCTTCAATATTTACCATACTGTGATTTCAACAAAAACATTTCCTAACCAAGCTTACAAAACTAAAAATATGGGAGGCAAAGATAATCATAATATATTCTATGCATGTATGAAGCTCTCAGAGAATAATAATTAAAAATCTGTTACCAATCACCAAGCTACAGGCCAGAGAATCCAAGGGTCCATCTATACACACCTACTAGCTCATCAGTTATGAAGCAAGGTAGGACTTCTAGTGGAATGATGACTTCAGAACAAAGAAGCAGAGTTCAGAACTGGAAAGTTCTCAACTAGGGTGTCATTGCAAGAAAGGCCTTAGCTCGAATCCTAATTGATTTGTTGGACTCACATTACTAGAACATATCATTATTTTGAAAGAGTATAGCTTTGTCTTTTGTGGGTTGATACTGTGGTTTGAGCAGTCTTGTGCATTCTACACTGGGTTGAACTATATGCACAGCCTTCATTTTACTTTTTTATTTTGAAACAGGATCAGCCTATTTGGCCATTATTTTATTTCAAGTCCCCAATGTATATTTAAATTGATGTAAAACATTATTCTAACATATATACTATATACTTCATTGTCATGATCTTCAAATAATGGAACTCACAACACGTCAGTATGTAACGTATCAAAACTGTGTCAATACTATATGACAGTTGTATGTGTATATGCGTTCTTTCACTTTCTTCTGTGTGTGCGTGTGCGCATGCGTGCATGCGTTGCATGTGAGTGTGTGTGTGCGCGCGTGCGCACGCACGCGCGCGCGTGAAGGGTTTGTGCTCATGTGTTTGGCTATCTATGTGTGTGCATGTATGTGGAAGTCAGAGGTATCATTTCTTAGAAATCATCCATTTCTTGTTCTTTTAAAATATATTTTAAATTGTATGTATGCATTTCTATGTGGGGTTTTGTACCTGAATACGAGACTCCCAGAGGCCAGTAGAGAGCATCAGATCCCCTGGAGATAGAGTTACAGGAAGTCATGAGATAACTCAAGTCTGTACTGGGAAAGGAACCCCAAACCTCTGCAAGTAGGTAGCGTTAACTGTTGAGCCATTTTCCCAGCCCTTCTTGTTATTTTTAAAATTTTATTTCTAAATGACACAATTATACAAATTGATGGTGATGTAATGCGATGTTTTGATATATAGGTATTTTCTAGAATGAGGGTAATCAGCATATTTATTATTTCAAAAACATCACTTCTTTGTGATGAAACATTAAAAACCTTCCAGAAATTCTGAGAATTAGTCATCCTCCCACGCAGTAGGAACGGATTCACCATTTCTAGTTGCAAGTGTGTTGGCCAGCATCTCCCGCTCATCCGCTTCTGCTCAACTTCTGGTAAGCACTATTCTATTTTCTGCTTTTATGAGTTCTAATTTTTTTAGATTCCATTATGACTAAAATCATGCAACATTTGTCTTTCTGTCGGGATTATTTTAGTGATCACAATCTGTGCCAAGTTTGTATATGCTGTAACGGATGATAGGGTTATATCCTTTTATGGCTGGATATTGTTGCATTGTGCATGTGAACATTTGCTTTATCCACACATCAGTTTATGGTCACTTGATTCTACTGTGTATTGTAGTTGACTCTTTTAAGTTGAATCTATTTGATAACCTTTGATCTTCCTGTACCTGGATATTACTCTTTTTCTAGGAATTTTTGGGGTATTCTCTTTTCAAATAAGCTTTGTATTACTTTATCCTTCTGAAAGCCCCTCCTGAAGCCTCCAGACATGAATATTTGCTCATTTGATGATGTTCCACAAGTGTTCTTCATTTGTTCTTGTTTTCTTTTCTTTGTCTATGCCTGATGCTAGGCCTTGCCATGATGGGGCTGGCGCTGGCGCTGGATTCCAAGGTCTGCCTTGTGTCTATTTCTTTCTCTTTCCCCTAAGTACACAATAACACTGTGAAGTGATGCTTTGATTTGGGAAAAGGATGAACTGGGTAGGCCTCATAGCTAACATAATCACAGTGACACTGTATGACAACTTAAAGCTACAACCACGTACATAACCCAGAAAGAGACAGCTCAAGGCCCACACTCCTACATTCCTTTTGCCACTGAGGTTTCTTTAAGGCGTGAGCCTGCAGTGGTTTGCTTGCAATGAAGAGAGTCATGATATAACTGGCTGGCTAGGGCTGCAGTCTCTACCTGTGTGGGGACAGGTCTGGAGGCTGCATCCATAGGCACAGGCCTTGTGCTTAGGAGGTGTATGTTTTGGCTGATGTCTTATCTCACTGTTGTGGGCCTGTTCTTGAGTACCAAGGAAGAGTCTTTCTCTACACACTGCTGCCCAGGACAAAGGGACGGCTAGTGAGGCAGCCCTTAGAGTGCCAACACCAATGCTAACCTGGCTCATTCCTGAAGCTCATTGTAGTTGAGATCAGGCCAATCCTAGGGTATGTTTCAGGCTGGGGACACATCTGGTGGTGGGATGGGATGGAGCACGAACTCGTTCTGTTGATATTATAGCTTCCACCTGGCTCTGGGGTGTGCCCATAGCATCCATCCTTAGGCCCAAGCCTGGGAGTGGAGGCTCGGGAGGGTGGGGATTCTACCTGTTCCTGGGTTTCACTGTGGAGGGTCCAATATTATATTATAAGCCAGTGAGTTCCTTTTTATCACTCTCCCTTCTCCAAACAAGCTGTGTGTTTCTTGGTGCTGAGCTGTTTGGAATTCCAGGAGGGTGATACAGGCAATGGGATTTTGTCTTTCCAAACCTTCAGAATATATTCGCTTATGGTTTTCCTAAGACTGTGTACTGTACCTTACTTAGTTTTCTTTAAAAATTTTTTTTTACTTCATTTATTTGTGTGTGTATGCATGCATGAAGTGCATTGTATTGGGAGGTAGGCATGCCCTTGTGCACATATGCGGGATTCAGAGGTCAGTGTTGAGAACCTGATTCCATCACTCTCCTTTTGTATTGAGACAAGTCTACTGAACCTGAAACTCTCCTACCTGCTAGACTGACCAGCCAGCAAGTCTGTTGGAGCCTTCACCTCGCAGGTTCTGAGAATCAAAACCCAGGTCTCCGTGTTTGCACAACAAGTATTTTAACAACTCTGCCATCTACCCAGATCTTTACCTGGTCTCCTCGGGTCTCAGGAAGGTCCTTTAATAAATCTATGTTCAAATTTTCTGGGAGTAGAGGAGATCCTTACTCTGCCAGCTTGCCAAAGACTCTTTCCCTTGGTAAGCCATAAGTGCCTCTTACCAAACTTAAAGCATATATGAACAAATTTCAACAAATAGGCAACACATCTAAAACTGCTTCACATAGAAAAGAATCCAAATAACATTTATTTTATGTAAAAAGCATTTATTCTTGGTGCTGAAAAGAAAGATGGCACAGCAGTTAGACTTGCTGTTTTTTTTTTTTTTTTTTTTTGGTTTTCTCTGTGTAGCCCTGGCTGTCCTGGAACTCACTTTGTAGACCAGGCTGGCCTCGAACTCAGAAGTCTGCCTGCTTCTGCCTCCCAAGTGCTGGGATTAAAAGCGTGTAGCACCTCTGCCCAGCTCCTCTTGCAGAGGTCCTGAGTTTGTTTCCTAGCAGCTATGGGGCAGCTCAAAACCCTCTGTAGTTCCAGTTTCATGGGATTCAGTGTCCTCTTCTGGCCTCTGCGGGTACTGCAGGCATATGCTATATATAGAGAGAAAACATTCATATAAAGAATATAAAGATAAATCATTCAAAAATGTTTGGTCTTTGAAAATCATTGATCTAGAATCCATGTCTTACCTCTAGAAAAGATGACTCCTAAACATGGAATGTAAAAGTTGGAAGAAGTAAAAGGTAAAAATGAAAAGTTTGTCATAAGCACAGTTGGCACCTTATTACTGTATCCCCATTATTCATATGTTTCATTGTTTCATAATGTCCCATATTTCCTGAATATTTTGTGCCTGGATTTTTTCATTTTCTTTGAGTTTCTCTCTTGCGTGTTTCAAATTTTGTTGGTGAGGCTTACTTCTGAGGTTTTGTTTGACTTTTACACTTTTTCATTTCCAGTTTTATCTCAGTTTGGGTTTCCTTTAGTGATTCTATTTCTACTTTCATATCTTGAACTAGTTTCATTAGCTCATTCCACTGTGTGTGTTTTCACAGACTTCATAAAGGGATTTATTCATATTCTCTTTAAGGTCCAAGAGCATATCCCTAATTGTTTTTTTTTTAATTATTATTTTCTTTATTTACATTTCAAATGCTATCCTGAAAGTTCCCCATACCCTCCCCCCACCTCTGCTCCCCTACCCACCCACTCCCACTACTTGGCCCAGGCCTTGCCTTGTGCTGGGTCATATAAAGTTTGCA
>NC_034613.1:139560807-139579644 GCF_900095145.1 Mus pahari | reverse complement strand
GGTTCCTTCCCAGAAGCTGTGACTCTTCTCTAGTCCACCCTTTCCCCGGCAGAGCACTCATCCCTAAATGTTAATGTGATAACTTGGTCTTACACTTCAGCTACATTGCTTTTCTTGGGGCCTACTGTAGTGTGGTTACTTAGATCTGGTAGAGGCATATTGTTGTGACTGTGGATGTGTGTGTGTGTGTGTGTGTGTGTGTGTGTGTGTGTGTGTGTGCTGGTGTGTGCTGGTGTCTAGGCATGTAGGTAGAGTGACGTGTTTGAGGTGATTGATTCTGGGCGCTGTATCTGGTCTTATCTTTCCTGAGTGGGTATTCCATTCCTTGGTTTCTGTCCCCCTCTTGGGATCTTAGGACACTGTGGTGGCTGTGATTTGCTTGGTAGAGACTGCTTTTGCTGGTTGATGGGTGACAGTGTGGGATATAGATAGGCCAGGAGAAAAGGCCAAGAGGGTGTGACGGAGAGAACTAGAGGGGAGTCCTGTTAACACCGAAGATACAGGGCCCCTGTGGTGGGAGGGGGGGTTCTGCAATTAGGCTGTAGTAGGACAGAATATGTATGGAGAGAGATGAAAGTGTTAGGGGACCTCTAGGGCTGTACTGAGTTGGTGTCTCTAGTGTTAGCATTTTGACTAAGCTTTGCCCCACAGTTACCTGGCAACAACAGCCAGGTGTGCCTGACTCACTATTAAAGGGGCTGCTTGCCCCCTCTCTCTTGCTCTTGCCTTCTTGCCCCCCACTCTGTCCTCCTGCCCCTTCCCCCTTCTCACCCCATTCCCCCCCCTCTCTCCACTTGCTCATGGCTGGCCTCTATTTCTCTACTCCTCTTCTGTTCTCTCTCTCTCTCTCTCTCTCTCTCTCTCTCTCTCTCTCTCTCTCTCTCTCTCTATGTCTGTGTCTGTGTCTGTGTTTGTCTGTGCTGTTGTGTGGCTGGTCCCTCAGGGGAAAAGGATATCTCAGCGTGAGCCTGCAGAGGCACCCCCTTCCCCCCACACCTGACTACACATCCATGAAAATATATCCCCTCTCCTTTATCTTTTTATAAACACATCATCTAGTCAAAGGAGTGGAGGTTGGAGGAGGAGTACCTGAAAGCATGGAGTTACTGGTCTGCCAGTGAGACTGGAGAGATGATAATAGAGGACAGAAAGGATAGTGGGAATCACCCGCCTGAGGTCTAGCCTGCTGTGGCCTTCGGGTTCCCTGGAACAAAGTGTGGAAAGGCTGACGGTTCTCTCTCTCTCTCTCTCTCTCTCTCTCTCTCTCTCTCTCTCTCTCTCTGTGTGTGTGTGTGTGTGTGTGTTCTATGTGTGTGCATGTGGGAGCCAGAAACAACCTGCAGGACTTACTGGGTTCTCTCTTTTCATCATGTGCGTTCAGCAGCTGAAACTCAGATCATCAGGCTGGGTAGCAAGTGCCTTATTGATGGAGCTATCTTGCCAGCCCCTCTCCTTGCTACATTATTAAAAGAATAAATTGTGCTTTGTACATTTAAAAAACTAAACATGTTACAATACATATGCATATCTACATTTCATGTGTACATATTTATATGAATTATCCATCATCTTACTGTTTTCTAATGTGCACTTCATTTATTTAGATGAAAGATTATTATCCAAAAGAAGATGAAATGCCTTAGTCCCACAAGGAAGTCTCAGACACTGGAAAGGACCTCAAGTTCAGTTTAGTGCAGATAAAGCCTTATTTACTTAGAGTGATTTTGGCCTTTTAAGATATGAGTATAAAGCAGGAAGAGTAACATGAATATAACCCCAAAGGCTATTTAAACTACAGAGTGGTGAATCAAGATCTAAAATTCTTTTAGAAAAGAGAAGATCCTTTTGAACTCTTTTCTATTGTCTTGCTAGCCACTTCAAAGGAAGCTTTGGTATGAACTTTCCTGACTTTCTTCTCTCCAAAGGAAGGCATGAGGACATTGCAAGGAGTGACTGGAATTGATTAACCCACCCACCAATTCCCACCCCTCTCCAAACTTTTCTTATCAGGTCCTTGTAAGAAAGGAACAATGAATGGCTGAGAATAGTCTTGAAAAAAATAATGACTGCAAGAGCCACTCCCTTACTACCTCTGAGAATGGTGAGAGCTATGGCCATCTCAGTTACAGCTCAGTTACAGGGGATACAGTGCTACAGCAAAGGACACTATTTTAAAAGAACTCTGGAAGAAGACAAGTCCTCCCTGAAAGAGACGGCAAACCTCAATGTTTCTGTTTCGACTTCAATTCAATCCTGAAAGACGTCCTTGTGTCCTTGTAGTTGTGTCACAGGTCACAGTACCCATACTTGTGACACCCATAAAAGTCATTAATCGTACCTTGCCATTACATCTTCACAACATGTCCTTGTATCTATTGACCTAGTCTTCCCTACTTTCTTCCTCTGTAGCAACCACACACTATTACGCTCATGCTCTCGTGTGAAAACTGAGACCGTGCTATGCTGAGATGCTCTGAATTTAATTGGCTGCTTACCTTTGAGCATTTCTGCACTTTACAACATAAAAACAAACATCAAATGTTCAATTATCTCTAGCATTCATCGATAAGTAGAAATCATGTAAAGCCTGCTGCAATTTTTTTTCCTGAATGAGCTTATATCAGTTTGGGCTCCCACAGAAACCAATTAAAACAAGGGTTCAAGTTCAGGTTATTTAGTTCAGAAATGAAGGAAGGAAACACTTGTGGGGATCAGGGAGAAAACAAGAGATGCCAACAGAGAAGTCCATAAAGGTGATATTCAAACATAGATCAGAGAAGACTTCTAAGAGACAGGGTAGAAAGCCCACCGATGGCCAAGGAAGCAGGGGCGTGCCAAAGCCTGTCAGTTTATGGGCTGATACTGTTAGGGATGCATTGTTTTGAATGTCCTTTAGGGCACTTGTTTCTTTTTTCCCCTTATTTATTTGTGTGTATCTCTCTCTCTCTCTCTCTCTCTCTCTCTCTCTCTCTCTCTCTCTCTCTCTGTGTGTGTGTGTGTGTGTGTGTGTGTGTGTGTGTGTGTGTATTTAACATCCCAGTCCCAGTTTCAGCACCTCTTTCCACTGGTTCCTTCCTCACACAACTCTTCTTCCCATCCCCCTCCCCTTCTCCTCCAGAAAGAGTTGATCCCCCCACCCCCTCCAACCCACCCAAGTACCTCAAGTCACTGCAGGACTGGAGGACCTGTGTTTCAAAGGCTGGGATGCCAGCTTGGAAGCACTTTGAGGTAGTGAAAAATGTAAGAGTTTGGGGTCCAGTATAAAGTCATTGGGAGATTGCTCCACTAAAAAGATTGCTGTGCCCCACTTTCTTCTTACTTTTTCTCTTTGACCATAAGGTGAGCTGTGATGTGCTGCCTTGCAACTGACCCTGCAGAGTTGTAGCTTCAGCTAGAGAGAGGGTCCCTAGTAAGGGATGAATGGGAGAAGCGGAAGAACAACTCAGAGTCAGTGATGGATGCAAGCTGACCGCTCTGTGATCTGCTCAAGATAGCTCTCTCTTGCAGACCAAAAGCCCAGTCTTTTATTTACTACAACTGCATAAGCCACTTCCTTAGAATCTGCATATCAGCTTTGTCATTTACCCCAGGTTCCCTTTTGATCATTCCATGAACCATTTTATAACCTTAGCTCCTTAACTCTTAGAAATAGAAACTGAAATACAGAGCATATTCGAGGCAAATGAACCAGACAGCAAGTACGGTGTTTTTCCTGTTGTTGTTGTTGTTGTTGTTGTTTAGTTTTTAACATAGCAATTCCTGTGTGGTTCTCTGGGCACAGCGTTTGTGGTTGGCAAGTCTAAACATAGAGGCTATTTTTATGTGGGAAAGTTAGCTTTAAGTATAATACTTTTTATTTTTTATTTTTATTTTTTGCAATTTAGCGAGCTCTTGTTCATGCTGATGTAAGCAGCACTGAAGCTCATTTTCATGATTCATAGCTACCTCAATATTTTCTTTTTTATCTCAGTGACTCTAAGGCTTATTATTGGAAAGTATTAATTGATCCCAGAAAGCAGGAATATCATTAAGCCATCATCTTTTTTTCTTGACACCAGACTTTTTGTCTGTCCCAACTTCTATTTGGATCACACATATAACTACCTTTTTTAGGGAGTAGAATATCTGGATCAATCTTAGTTGTTGATGGCTTCCATGGACAAGACCACCATTTTACCCCTGATATTATACAGCCATCTATCTGCACCTTGTTCTTGTAACTATTCCTTTCTCTTTCCTGATCCAGGTTTTTTTTTTCCTCTGTTGCCCAAATCCCGTCTTCTTTAATATCTTTCTAAGCTGATTTCTTAGTGCAGTTATCTCTGTTCTTTCAGGTCCATGAAGCTGCTCACACAATCCACATTACATCTTTATATTTTGCCTAGTTGAGAAATCCTCTAAGGAAGAGTTCTTACTCCTCAGTGCTTTCAGCCTGCTTCCCTGGCGGCAAAGTGGGTTTTGCTGGTAGGTTAGAGAGATGCACAGACATTGAAAAGCATTCACATAGTTTGTTACTACAATATGACACTGATACCACTAAGTAACTTTTTTTTTCTAAAAGTGGGCAAATAGCAGGGTTACTTTCTTAAAATTGACCAAAAAAGCCAATGAAACAATATATTTTGTGGTTTTATTTCAAGAATAAAATCAATCAGTATTATCTATAAAAGTAAAACAGAAGATGGTCACCGGAATGATTTGACCACTTCAACTGGATACAAAAGGGAACTCAAGAGCAATAAACTAGAGTATGAGGTGGAATGTTGGGAGATGCTGACTTCTGGAATGACATGGCTACCGCACCCAAGAATTCACAGTAGCTGTGATTCTCAGCACACGAGCTGGACAAGATCAAGCTGGCAAAAGTTCCAACATAGAATGGGGGAGAGCTCATGGGGTTCCACTGCTGGAGGAGCACCTATTGGCAGTTGATAGATGCTAGCAGAGAGTCAATTTTCTTTGGAGTTGTGGTCATTGGTAGGTTGTTCATGCTCCAGTGGAGGGACCCATATCATGCACATATGAGCATCACTAATAGGATTCATGGTTTGTTTGTTGTTGTTGTTGTTGTTGTTGTTGTTTTGTTTTTAAGAAAAGGAAATGAAGCTGCATGAGGGATGTTTTGAGGATCCAAGAGGGAGTTGGAGGAGGGAGATGAGAGGTGCTATATAATCATACTATGTACATACATGAAATACTCAAGGAATGAATTGTACAAACTGATGTTTCAGTCTTTTATCCTAACATTTGTGAGGCTAAGGCAGGAAGACTGTTGAAAATTTGGGACTGATTTGAGCTACATATTAAGTTCTTCTTTTGGTATCACGTTCTTTTATTTGTCCCTTAGATTCTCTATATGAAAGCTGTCCTCCCTATTTCTGTGAAGGATTTGTCCTGTGACACATTTGCCTTCAGTTAACTTCTGAAAGCTCCCTATTTAGGAGGTCATGATTTTGACTGCTGGCCCTCTAATTAGAAAGTGCTCATTAAGGACTCTGTCCTGCATTTTTCTGTGTGGTGGTAGACAATATTCTTAGTAGTTGCCAGGGAGGTAGTAATCCTGCAAATTGGAATGAATCCAAAAGCAAGGAAAGAACTTTATAAAGATGAAAGGGAGAAAAACACTATCAGTAGCTAAATGAACAGCTAGAGCAAGTGAAGAAATAGTTTGATGGTCTCCCAGATAACAAATCTAGAGCCATCTTTACACCTAATGTATTTGTACTCTTTTTCTTTCAAATTAATTTCCAGGACCCATGACTTTGTCAATTCTCCTCTGAGATATAATAGTTGATAGTCTTACTCAGTGTAGCAAGAGTGTTCTGGAATATGACACATCTTGGCCAAATAAACTTTGGTATTTACATTTTTATTATATTTATGTGGAATGTATGTCCATATGTGGGACATTGTGAGCACAAACATACTATACAGTGCACCTGTGCAGGTCAAAGGACAACTTTTAGTAGTCAGTTCTCTCTGTTTACCCTAGAGTCTTGGGGACTGAACTCAGGTCTTCAGGTTTGGCAGCAAGTGCTTTTTACTTGCTAAGCCATCTCACTACTCTGACTTTTTTTTTGAGACATAGTCTCATTTTGTAGTCCCTGCTTGTCTCAAACTCTTGATCTTCTTGCCTTCCATGAAAGGACCTGGAGCTGGAAATTTGTGTGTAAGTACTCACTCTCTCAGCTCCAAATAGACGTTGATACTTAAGTGAAAAGTTGTGTCTAAATTAAAAACTCAAAAGTGGTCTGAATATTATCACATATCAGCATAAAGGAGAAGAATTACATGCTTCTTCTGATGAAAGGTAGAGACTTTATTGAATAATGCTTCATGGTTTAATAAAGAAAGCTCAGGCAGAAGAGAAGAAAACTTTGATCTCCCAAAGTCCTGCTTGAAAACAGTATATTAAGTGGTACAATGTTGAAAACTATCTTCTCGACACCTGGAGCAAAAGAAACCTGTTCTTGCAAGGCTTCTCAGCATTTAGAAGGCTGAGGCAAGATTATTGTGAGTTCAAGGCCAGCCTAAGCTACAAATCTCACCATCTCTCTTCTCTCTCTCTCTCTCTCTCTCTCTCTCTCTCTCTCTCTCTCTCTCTCTCTCTCTCACACACACACACACACACACACACACACACACAACAAGGATTTACTAACTAAGCATTAGCTAGCATTGAACATTTTGAGCAGTGTTGTAGCCAGTGGTTAAAATAAGGAAAAGTAAATAGAACTGAAGCACACACAAAAGAGCATGGTGTCAGAATTTGAAGATAATGATTGTATTCAGAGTAAATCCAAACGATCTGAAAGAGGAATAATTAGAATTAATATGATAGCTTAGTACAGGCTTTGGATCTAAGAATCCCCCAAATCCAATGTATTTCATTAAATCAGAAACCAATAGAAAATGATATTAATACAAAAATACCTGACAGTAAATCTAATAAAAGGTGTGTGAGACCTTTACAGAATAAAATTATTATATTTTATTTTGAGACACAAAAGAAGTATCAAATGGGGGCGTATATAACACAGAAACAATGAATAATGAGCTGCTGTTGTATAACTTTTTGAATCAGAGCAGCTGCAATAATAAGATATGGTTTAGAGAGATCACTATGTGGAGGGAGCAGGGGATTCAAGGGAGTAAAGAAGTGCAATCTTTCCCCTGGGATATTATCCTAGTTAGGATTACCATGGCCATTATGAAACCTCATGAGCAAAACAGCTTGATGAGGAAAGGGTTTATTTGGCTATAAATGGTGCAGTCAAAAATTTAAACATTGGGCTTGGAGAGATGAACCAATTAGGAAAGTTCTTGCTGTGCAAGTACAAGACCCTGATGTTTGCTTCCAGTATTTACTCAAAAGGCCAACAGTGCTTGCATGTACCTGTAATCCTAGTGATGAGGAGGTGGGGTAGATGGATCTGGACCATACCAGTCAGCCAGTCCAATCAATGAGCACCAGGTTCAGTGTGAGACCCTATCTCAAGAAATGGAGAGTGATGGATGAAGACACCTGTTTACACATCCACAAAAAGATCGTAAACCCCTGAAGAGTGCAGTGGTAGAGCCCTCATAGAAAAGGGTTAGGTAATTTTATCATACCTCGTGTTACTTCCTTTAATGATATTTAAAAATGCACACTACTGTATTTCAACACACAGGTCACCAGAGACAGTGGTTAAAGTCAAAAGATATAAAGGCAAAGAAGATTAGTTTTTATTATAATTATAATATCTGCTAGTATTTTAAAGAAAAGTGAGACTTGCACCTCATGCATGATGTCAGAGCAGTTTATTATAAAAATTAGTTTATGCATTTTTAGGTATCTGGAATTCTTATGAACTTTATAAGCTCTGATGTGATAAAAATCATAGTTTGACCAAAATAGTTGTACTCACAAAATTAAAACTGTGTAGAGAAGAAATGATACAACATGGGTAAAATATTTTAAAATTGGTATCTTAGACTAACCGAAAACATTAATATTATCCCAATAATGAAGACCAGGCTTAACAACTGAGGTTTTAAAAAAAATTTACTTACAATGAAGTTATTTTACTGAAAGACCTGTTTTCGTAGAGTATATATCAACTTGTTTGATATATACTTCCAAAAGAAAGGAACTTGTAGTGTAAGTAAACTTCCTGTGAGGGTCAAGGGGCTAATAAAATGCCTCTGAATATATTAAGACTTCTGTTTGGTGTGATATTTGGATCCCAGGCCCATTTAAACACAAACTTCCAACTTGAAAGAGAGAATTTCTAGGAAATTTAATAATTCAAAAGTACAATATCTCCCCTATGTTGTACTATGTGCCTTTCTAGATTTTCTCAGAATATGTTAGCCTCAACCTGCCTACTGGATGCAGGTCTTAAACTCTTCAGAAAAGGTGAGAATGTAACTCCTGTTCAAAAAGACCAAAACTCATAAGTGCACAAGACTTCTATATCCACTAAAGACATCAGAAGAAAGCATGGCACAAGTAAATGGGTCTCAGAATGAACAATGAGAAAGCATTGGGGCACTAGGAGCTCTCCAGGGTTCTGAAACAACAAGGCCATCTGGTCTCAAGCTTCCTCTTATAGTACATCTCACCTCATGTGTGCACCCTTCTGCCTAACTTGGCACCTACCCATTTGCATTGGGGCAACTCATACCCGATGTGACATCAAGTGCTTTATCTTCTGGGTATGTGCTTTATTTAGTAGGCTCTTTGTAGAGGAAGTTATTTGAGACTGTCAACAGGAGAAAATAAATAGCTTAATAACTCTGTGTGTGAGTGTCACTTTAGTTTTTGAGACAAGGTTTCTCACAGAATATAGAGGTTATTATTTGAGCAAGACAGACTAGTCAGCATGCTCCCAGGATTCCTCTTTCTCTGCTTCCCAAGCACTGGCTTTTTGCATGGGTTCTGAGTATCGAAATTTGGCTCCTCATCCTTGCCCAGCAAATACTTCATGCACTGAGCCACCTTCCCAGACCCTTATTAGCTCCCGGTTGTACTATCAGAGAGGAAGAGAGCTCAGGGTTGATAGTTTTGCGATATGGGTCCCCCTAGACCATTAAAGCTCGGTGTCCATCAGTGTAGTTAGGTGTTGATGGGATAGTTGTTCAGAAACACAAGCAAAAGGCAGAAGAAGCATTGTGAGTTATACAGTCTATGTGTGACTTTGTCATAATTTTAAACACATCAAATACTGCATTAGAATGGGATGCATGCCAGCATCTCACATACAGTTGATGCTGGCAAGTAACTGAATTTTAAACTAGACACTAGCAGGGGGTTCAGTCTATTGAATTGTGAGTGTGATGTTGTCTGCAAACATGCTGAGCTGCAGTCACAGCTATTCTGGAATATATTCTGTGGTCTATAGGCCACAGGTTCCATGCACTTGCACTAGATAGCCAGAGTTCTAGCCTGACTTTTCAAAAAGTAGCTATATAACACTGGCTAAATCATTTGAATTCTCTACACTAACTCTAATCACTTAAAGCAACACAACTATCAAATATATATTCCTAGCTAGCTAGCTTTCCTGGATAGCCATCTTCCTAGCAATGACTTGGACCACAGACTTCTTCCATCTTGTAGTTTTGTTGTTGCCTTAATCGTGTTAATTTTCACTTGTTTGGTCAATGAGGAAGGAGGAGGGGTATTTATAAATATTAGGGTTTAATGCATCAGTCCCTTAAACCTTACATTCCACTTGTACCTACATTCTGCCAGACAGGATTTATAGTACATTTATAGCTAACCTTAAAGACCCTGCGAAGTGTGGGTTTTTCTCTATGGCAACATGGAAAAGGGACAGCTGCCCAGTCTCCACAACACTCTCTGGGTTCTTGTTTCTTCAACTAGAAAAGGGGACAGATAGCATCTGCCCTTCCTGTCCACAGAGGTGCTGTGAAGATGACAAGAGAGCACTTGTGGGACTGTGCCTTGAAACTGCAGAACAACAGGAACATGAAAAGAGTCATTTGTGCTTGACTTGCTACTGTTGAATGCAAAATGTGGTAGGGAATAAAAATTGTTCTGTCTTTGATGCTAGTTCCATTCCTTCCTCTTACACCAAGTACATCTCATTCAAAATAATTTTTCATAGAAGAGGAAAATAGAGATATTAAAGTGGGTGAAATGCCTCAGTAGATAAAGGCACTTTCATCCAAGCCAAATCTGAGTTTCATTCTTGTGGCATTAGCACACACACACACACACACACACACACACACACACACAAAACAAACAAACAAACAAATAAGTAAATGCAATAAAAACAAAATAGCCATTTTAATTGACCTCTGGTATTTCATAATTTGAATACTTTGATGGAAGTACACTGGGATAAAAGGAAATTTTTTTAACCTTTATATTTTTCCAGGATCTTTAAGAGTCCTTCTAGGCAATGGAATCTACCATAAGTAGGAAAATAAGTGGTACATTCTATTATCTTTGACATTCTTCCCTGGAATGCTTACTGGAAACAGGATATTTGTTATGATTGTTGAACATAATATCAAATTATTCATATGCAAACACACACACCCACACACTGCTCCTTTTTCGTTTTTCTGAGGCTTTTACCCTCAGCAGCCAGAAACTGCCATTTCCAATAACTCTTGAAGCAAGAAAATTAAAAAAAGAAAGAAAGCCTACTCCTCCACATTTTCCTTCTCAGGTTTGCCATGAATCAGAGGAGCTGATGGAATTGCATTATGCCAGCATACCCAGCAACACTCCAGTGATTTCTGAGCACTGATCACTCTTTAGTTTCATTATGTTTTTGACCTGAAGCTAGCACCAGCCATCTAGGAAGGGCTGTGATTTAAGCAAATATCACTCAGGCAATGACTGCGGCATTGGATCACGCTGAACTGTGAGATTTCTTCCAGGGATGAAAGGAAAGAATAAGAAACCACAATAGCAAGGGACAGACTTTCAGACTCCGCTTAGTTTTTCTGAAAGGAGAAAAAGGAAGACATTTGTTTGAAACCCCAGGGCCTTAGGGTAGCTCAGCAGAGCACTCGGAGCCTTAGGAATAATGTCCAATTTATCTTCAAGCAGACTGAAATCACAGCTTAACAATTCAAAGGAAAGATTATACATATTGAGTTATTTTCAATATGTATAAAATAACTGAATGCGAACATGACCGAAAGGAAATTAAACTACACATAATCATATTCTGGTGCACTGTGGGATTAAGTGAAGATTCAGAGCCTTGGATTTTGTGGAAGGGAATAGGAGTTGGGAAGCCAAATGAAGCAGGGAAGGAAACATGAATTACTATAAAATGAAAGCAGAGCCTAATCAAATAAAATCTCTCTATGAAGAGACTGTCCCTCACATCTGGCTGCCTATTGCTCATCAGGACAGAAGCAGGACATAGAATTGTAACAAAGTAGATCTCTTTCAGCTTGACAAGCTTTGCAAGAATTCAGAACAATCTCCTGCTTTCTCTAAAGCCTCAATGACTACCTCCCCCCCCCCTCCCCGCTATGGGCTGGTCACATTTCTATTTGGATTTCCTTCTGGCCTAGGTATCTCCTGAATCCATGCAAATTGGCACCAACACTGTAACTGTAGGAGTTGTAGGAATTAGTGACTACCTTTTTTTCATTTTGAAGATCAAGTCAAGTTAAAGGTGAAGAGTAATGAGCTTAGCTTCTAGAAGAGCATTTCTCAACTTGTGGGTTGAACCCCCCACAGGGATGCTATATCAGATATTTACATTAGTACTTAATAGAAGTAGCCACATTACAGTTATGAAGTAGCAATAAAAGTAATGTTATGGTTGGGGGTCACCATGCCATGAAGAACTGTATTAAAAGGTCCCAGCACTAGGAAGGTAGAGAACCACTGTTCTAGAAGGAGCTGAATGTTGCAATATTGTACTTGGGGTGAGTTTTCCCCTTCACAAGATAAGACACAAATCTCTCCGGATCCTGTGTTCAAAGACACATGGCAGAACTCAGATGAGGTGTGATGAATAAGCGGTAGCACTGGGAGTCAGAAGTCCAGGAAACCTGAAGTTGATTTAATCTCTCACTGAATCTGCGAACTTGGTAATTGACTGTGCTCAGAGAATGCCATCCATTTGCAAAACAACAGTACAGATGATAAGGCCAAGAGAGGCAGAATGGTGTGCAGGGTGAATGTGAGCACGGAAGAGGCCATCTGTCAGAGTCCAAGCCTCAGTTCTTCCAGTAGTAATCACAAGTTTGTGTGCCTGTTTCTTTGTCTTTCTTCTGATTTTATACTGACCGCTGGTGTCATTCCCTTTGGCTATATAACCATGAGTGGCATGGCTCAGTCAGATTTAGTTTTCTTTCTAATTTTGTTTTTGAGGAACATGCATACCCTTTTTCATAATGGCTGAATTAATTTACCTTCCCCCAACAATGTACAAAAGGCTCCTTTTCTCCACTTAATCACCAGCACTGTTAACCATTAGCCTTTGTGATGATAATAGTTATTCTTACTACACCAAAATGGTATCTTATTGTGGTTTTTAGCATTTCATTCATGATTTTGAAACATTTTTTTTATATAAAGGCTGGTGATTTCCATATGTTCGTTTGAGAATTGTTTACTTAGACTACTTGCTTATCTGTCTGTCTGTTTAACTGTGTGTCTACTTATTTATTATTTGTGTTTTATGTTAGATACACGGTCTCCCTATGTAGCCCAGACTGGCCTCTAACTCAGTGCTTAGCCCAGACTGACCTTGAACTCAGTGTGTACCCTAGCTTGGCCTCTAACTCAGTGCTTAGACCAGACTGACCTTGAACTCATGCCAATCCTTTACTTGTTTCCCAAGTGCTGGTACTACAAACAAGCACCACTACATCAATCTGTCAAACTTTAAAATTGGATTATTTGTATTTTACTACTGAAGATTTTTTTCTGGCTATCAATTTCTTGTCATACATATAGTTTGCAACTATTTCCATCATTAAGAAGGTTGTGTGTCAAAAAGAAAAGAAAAGAAAAGAAAAGAAAAGAAAAGAAAAGAAAAGAAAAGAAAAGAAAAGAAAAAGCTGGGTATGGTGGTGCACACCTTTAATCCCAGCACTCGGGAGGCAGAGGCAGGTGAATCTCTGAGTTTGAGGCCAGCCTGGTCTACAGAGTGAGTTCCAGGACAGCCAGGGCTATACAGAGAAACCCTGTCTCGAAAAAAACAAGAAGAAGGAGGAGGAGGAGGAGGAGGAGGAGGAGGAGGAGGAGGAAGGTTGTGTGTTCACTTTAGTCATCGTTTTCTGTCTAGAAGGTTTTTAAAAAATCTTAACCAAATTATCCTTGCCTATATCAGCATCTCCAAATTCTTAATATTTTTGGCTTGTGCCTACAACTCTCATCGAAGAATTAGGTATTGATTTCTGTCTTCATTATCTGCCTAATAGCTTCAGTTTTCAAAAAATTCAAATACTACATCCTTGAATCTTTTAGTTACTACCAAATTTACCACGAAATGGCGCCCTAACTACAGTTTTGTGTTGTCCCTAGTTGGTGTCTTACCACAATGTTACCACAAGAGGGCGATATACGCCCAAAGTTGGATGTAAATCTGCAGTTGGCATAGTGTTCCTTTTGTTGTTTGTTTGTGGTGAGGGGCTAAGGATGGTACTGTAGGAATTCCTAAAAGGGCAGTGAAGGGCTAACGATGGCACTGTAGGAATACCTAAAAGGGCAGTGAGGGGCTAACGATGGCACTGTAGGAATACCTAAAAGGGCAGTGCACTCTCTCCCATACCTGTTCAACTAGCCTTGCCTAAAATACTCTGTAGACACAAATTATACCCGTTTGACTGGAGCTTCTGTTTGTTTCGATTTGGGGCTGGTGAGAGTCTACTGGAAAGGTCAATTTCTGACAGGTGTTGAAATCTCCATCTGTAGTAGTTTGTGGTCTATTTCCGACTTGCGTTTCTATTGTTATGTCATGGAAAAGCTGTCAGAAAACTGAGAGTGCTTAGAGTAAGAGAAATCTTTCAATAAATATAAAAATACGTTAGACAGTGGTCAGAGAAAGAACCGTGGTTTTTTAGGTCCCATACGGGAATATTTTCAGTTCCTGGAATGTGAGCTCATGAAACAGTGTGTAGGGAACCTTCAAGTCGGGCACAAGCTATCTCTAGATCAAGTTCTCAGCACAGAGGAGACTGATTTGCCCCCGAGGGACAGAGAGCAGGCAATGAGAGACAACACAGGAGCTCCATCTGCCTTCCAGTCCATGGCTGCACCAGCTGCAGCCACAAGCAGGCCTACCAGCCTTGGGTTCTGCTGCTCCCAGATGGAGCTCCATCTTCCTCCCATCCCAGTCTATCCCTTCACCAGAGGTGGCTGTGGACCAGTGCACCTCCCCCCAACCCCACAGATCTGCCTGCATCCCAAGAGGCCTACTCCAATGTGAAACACTAAGAGTATGCAGGGGCTGGACCTAGACCCCCCCCTACACATTTGTAGTAAATGTGCACCTTGGTCTTCATGTACATCCCCTGAGAAGCAGAGCAGAAACTTGCTGTGCCTCTGCTCCCTGTCCTTGGATCCCCTTCCCCCTACCTGGCCTGCCTGCTTGGGCCTCAGTGGGAGGGGATGTGCCTAGTCTTGTTGGGACTAAATGTCCCAGGGTGGGGTGGTATCCAATGGTGGCTCCCCTTCTCTGAGAAAAAGAGAAGGGCTGCTGGGGCAAGGGATTTGTAAGCCTGGGACTGGGGAGAGCAGGATGTAAAGTGAATAAAAATAAATTATTGAAAAAAAGTCAAAACAAAACATAAATCCAATAAACATGTGTGTATGTGTGTGTGTGTGTGTGTGTGTGTGTGTGTGTGTGTGTGTGTGTGTGTGTGTGTGTAAGAAAGCCCACCAAAACATGGCACCTGTTTTGCATTAGCTAACTCCTCTTGGGCACAGAACCTGTCCTGGACTGTGGTTGATACACCCAGGGACACTCCATTAGAGGGCTGATTGTTCCCTCTCCCAGCAGGCCTCAGTTGAAAATAGCTTCTTGGTAAGGGGTGGCACTTTGTGTCCATTTCCCATTCTCAGCCCTGAGACTTCTGGCTGGCTGGAACCTGTGTAGGTCCTGTGCATGTTGTGAGTTTGTCTGTGTATTAGTCCTGCTTTGTCTGGAAGATACTGTTTCCTTGGAGTCTACCATCACCTCTGCCTCTCTCTCCTGCTGCCTCTTTTTCTGCACAGATCCTTGAGCTCTAATGGTTTGATAAAGACACCCTGTTTAAGAATGGGTACTTAAGGGCTGGAGAGATGGCTCAGTGGTTAAGACCACTGAGAGGTCTTCCAGAGGTCCTGAGTTCAAATCCCAGCAACCACATGGTGGCTCACAACCATCTGTAATGGGATCTGGTGCCCTCTTCTTGTGTTCTGAAAACAGCTACAGTCTTTATTTTATTTATACATAAAATAAATACATCTTTAAACAATTTTTAAAAAGAATGTACTTAAGTCTCTGTTTGCACAATTGTGGGTTCCTGTGTTAGTATTTTTATGTTTATGAATGTTATTGCTTATCTGTTGATACAGTACCCCCAGAGGACTAAAGAGGGTGTTAGATCCACTGAGACTGGAGTTACAGATGGTTGTGAGCTATCATACCAGTGCTGGGAATTGAATCCAGGTCAGCTGAAAGGGAAGTCAGTCCTTTTAAATGCTAAGCTATCTCTCGGACTCCTTGAAAACATTATTTTTAATAGATACATGTGTTCCCATTATACTGTTGATTTACGTTATCAGTTATTGATAAGAGTATATTTTGTTTCCATGTAAAATAGCATTGTTTTGACCACATAATTCTAGATTTGGGCTTATCTGATTCAAGACCTCGCATCATCTTACAATTACATTTTGATTTTATAAATAGTATATAACTGACAAAGATATATCTAGAGACATACAAATAAATTTTGCCTGATGGATATTCGATGAATTTCCTCCCCACACTGTGGAAGAAATCAGTATTGTCTCCATTTGCACATAGATTTTAACATTCCTGATTTATGTCTGTGCTTTTGATGCTCCTTAGAAAGGGCTGCAGCATCTTACTGCTTCCTTCATTAGTAGTGAATTACATACAGTTTCTCATTTATGTCCACTTTACATTTGTATAAATGTCATTATTTTACCTTTTAATAATTATTAACATATTGTTCTTTTCCCCCATTTACATAGGATGCTGTAGCCACTATTACACATGTTTGTATGTAACTTTAAAGTATATGCAGGCTTCACACTTTCTGCATGTTCCAATTCAACTCAATTCTAAAAGATGGATTTAATAATTTGATGAAGACAGAAGAAATAAGTACAATTCAGAAATTACAATTTTTCCAGGGTAAAAACTCAAATCAGGCTCAACCAATGAAATAAAACTAATGGTGACTTTTCAGGAATAGCAGCAGAAATGAAGAATGCCTTTGTGTATTTGATACCTACTTTTCCTAGACCTCTGTGTTAGGCATTAGTAACACAGTCTTTGCCATAAGGAAATTCAGCTTAGTGGCAAAGACAAATAATGAAAAAAGTAAGTGAGGTTAAGGTTCCTGGGTGCACGTGTGCCACCCACTAGAACAAAGGAGGGAAGTTTCTGGTCCCCAGGTTATGGATTCTGGTGTGCTTTCAAAGTATATGAGGATGCTTTCATATGGAAATGTACTTTTATACTTGAAAGATAAAAAGAGGAAAGAAATTAAGTTTTGATCTTCATTTTTTTTTTTTACACTATAACACGAATTCTGGTTAACAAAGCTGTTCGGCTGTACTGCTAATGCCCGAAATATTCATTAAATTGCTCCTTGGTGGATATGGGCATAGCAGACTTGTGAGTCCTTTTGTTTCTAACTGCCAACTCCAGAAGGGAAGAGAAAATCAAAGCCATTAACAGGCTACCGGCATCGGGGACCAGCTGGAAAAACAGAAGTCAAGCTAGGTGGATCAGGTATAAAGGGTTTTAGCATATTAATTTATGGTTTGCCACGCCATTCAGAAAAGGGAAACACAAAGTCAAAGGTGATATCACCAAAGATAAAGGCTACAGATGCTGGAGTTCTCAGCACAAAGCACTAAAGGGGGACAGTTCTCAAGATTCCTGGGAAGCTGTTGAAGTTTTCAAGAATCTTTGAAAACCCTTTTAGTCTATCACAACCCCTGCCTGCAGCTGTCAGGAACATAATTCTCCTGAATTCCTTGGCAAGTTTCTGATAAATCTTATCTTTACTATGGAGTCTGGCTAGAGAGAAAAACCACTTCTGGTTTTTTGTTTTATTTAATGTATTTATTAGGGTTAATTTATTTAATGTATTTATTAGGGTTAATTTATTATGTATTAAAGGTTTCATTGTATTTTAATATATGTACATAATTACTTAAGTCTGCTTCACCTCCACTAACTTGTCTCCCACTCCTTTCCTCTTCCCAATGAAATGTCTTCTATTTTGAGTTTTTCAAACTAATTAGTTTCTCTGGGGTTGTTTACAGGGACACAGGTGGGGACTGTTGACTAAAATATGTGCCTCTTAATAGTGGCTACATAACTAAAGAAAGTGTCTTTCCCTCCCCCATTATCTGTTCTAAGTCCTCAAGGAGGAGGAGAGCCCTGTGGAACCCTGCTTGCCTATTTCAAGTACAACCTTTGCTTTTCTGCCTTCCCAATTCCTTGCAAGTTCCAGGGGATTGGCAAACTCTTAATGTTTCTTGCATTTTGAGACTGAGACTCTTATATCTCAGGCTGGTGTTTAACTTACTGTACAGCCAAGAATGACTTGAACTCTGTGTGTGTGTGTGTGTGTGTGTGTGTGTGTGTGTGTGTGCTCACATGGACAAACAGATAGACACATGTGTATGTGTGTGTCTTCTATGTGTTCACATAGACAAGTAGGCATGTGCGTGTGTGTGTGTGTGTGTGTGTGTGTGTGTGTGTGTGTGTAGGCCAGAAGTCAATTGTCTTCCTCCATCACTTTTTTTAATATATAGGATCTCACACCTAACCTTGAGCTTACCAACTTGGATAGGCAGGCTAGTTGACCAGAGAACTACAGAAAGGCACTTGTCTATGCTTTACCAGCACTGAGACCATAGGTGCACACCATACCTGTCATTTTACATGGATTCTAAGAGTCTAAACTCAGGTGCCCATGTGTACACAAAACACTTTTTCTTTCTTTCTTTCTTTCTTTCTTTCTTTCTTTCTTTCTTTCTTTCTTTCTTTCTTTCTTTCTTTTTTACATTTATTAGATATTTTCTTCATTTACATTTCAAATGCTATCCCCAAAGTTCCCTATACCCTCCCCCTGCCCTGCTCCCCTACCCACCCACTCCCACTACTTGGCCCTGGCCTTCCCCTGTACTGGGGCATATAAAGTTTACATGACCAAGGGGCCTCTCTTCCCAATGATGGCCGACTAGGCCATCTTCTGCTACATATGCAGCTAGAGACACGAGCTCTGGGGGTATTGATTAGTTCATATTGTTGTTATAGACCCCTTCAGCTCCTTGGGTACTTTCTCTAGCTCCTCCATTGGGGGCCCTGTGTTCCATCCAATACATGACTGTGAGCATCCATTTCAGTATTTGCCAGGCACTGGCATAGCCTCACAAGAGGGAGCTATATCAGGGACATGTCAGCAAAATCTTGCTGGCATATGCAATAGTGTCTGTGTTTGGTGGCTGATTATGGTATAGATCACCAGGTGGGTCAGTCTCTGGATGGTCCTTCCTTCTGTCTCAGCTCCAAACTTTGTCTCTGTAACTCCTTCCGTGGGTATGGGAATCACCATGCCTGACCTCAAGCTATACTACAAAGAAATTGTGGTAAA
>NC_034613.1:139531893-139559612 GCF_900095145.1 Mus pahari | reverse complement strand
AAGAAGGAAGACCAAAGTGTGGATACTTCTGTCTTCCTTAGAAGGGGGAACAAAATACCCATGGGAGAAGATGCAGGGACAAAGTGTGGAGCAGAGACTGAAGAAAAGGCCATCCAGAGACTGCCCCACCTGGGGATCCATCCCATATACAGTCACCAAACCCAGAAACTACTGCAGATGCCAAGAGCTTGCTAACAGGACCACGATATAGCTGTCTCCTGAGGGGCTATACCAGTGCCTGACAAATACAGAGGTGGATGCTCTCAGCCAACCACTGGACTGAGCACAGGGTCCCCAATGGAGGAGCTAGAGAAAGAACCCAAGGAGCTGAAGGGGTTTGCAGCCCCATAGGAGGAACATCAATATGAACTAACCAGTACTACCAGATCTCCTTGGGAATAAACCACCAATCAAAGAAAACACATGGTGGGACTCATGGCTCTAGCTGCACATGTAGCAGAAGATCTCCTTGTCAGTCATCATTGGGAAGAGAGGCCCTTGGTCCTGTGAAGGCTCTATGCCCCATGCCCCAGTGTAGGGGAATGCTAGGGCCAGAAAGCAGGAGTGGGCGGGTTTATGTACAGGGGGAGGGGAGATGGGATAGGGAGTTTTGGGAGGGGAAACCAGAAAAGGGTGTAACATTCGAAACGTAAATAAGGAAAATATCTAATAAAACAAAACAAAAAAAGCAGCTGTTTGACCAGAATGTGGGTTTCTTGTTTATTTTTATGGTTGTAATTTAGTTATGTTTTCCCCCATTCCCTTTCCTCTCTTTGAGACCTCTGTACACCCCTACCTGCTCTCCTTCAAGTTCATGACTTATTTCATGAATTGTTACTGCATACATCATTATATTTGTATAGGCATATATATTTCCTAAACATGACCTGTTGGCCACAATGTTACTTGTGTGCATGTTTACAGGGTTGATTTTTTTTTTGCAATGGAAAATGGGTTTTGAATACAGGAATATGAATAACTTTAGGCCAAATGCTCAAGACCAGATGAGATAAGGAGACACTTCAGCAGATGGTGGCTAAGAAAATGAGAAAAGCATGATGGTGTTCTCCTCAGCTTGTGTCTGCTCATGCCCTGGGCTATTTCTGTTCCTTCCAAGGAAATTCAAAGGCCCCATGGAGCCTCAAAGTAGAAATGAAGTTTTAAGATCATAGTTAATTTTCTTGCCCACTTATGTTTGTGGACTGGGATTTGTAACCCATTGACCTTCCAAGCTGATTTTACTAATTACTTGAGATTCCTAATTAGCATGTCTTAAAGGAGAACAAAGTGTTTTTTAAGCAGGGTATAATCATTCACTATAAACAGCATATTGCTTATTTTTGCTTATAAAAGAAGAAAGCAAATGTCCTGTATATGTCTCAACTATGAAATCACCTGATAAACTCGTCATTTACATGAAACACTGTATGATAGCATTTAGTAAAAGTTCTATAAAGTGTGTTCATTAAAGAGAAACCAAAACATTTATGTTAAAAATATTTTAAATGTTTCCTCATTTCATGTATTTAGAGTTGAGACTCATTCATGGGCAAGCACCAATCCATAACACTATTAGTGATACTCTGTTATGCTTGCAGACTGGAGTTGCGCATAACTGTCCTCTGAGAGGTTCTACCCAGCAGCTGACTCAAATGGATACAGACACCCACAGCCAAACAGTGGATGGAGCTTGGGGGACTCTTGTGGAAGAATAGGAGGAAACATTGTGGGCCCTGAAGGGGATAGGATCTCCACAGGAAAAATAACAGAGTCGACTAACCTGGACCCTTGGGGCTCTCAGGGACTGAACCAACAATCAAGGCACAGACATGGGCTGGACCTAGGCCTCCCCCCCCCCACGCACATATATAGCAGATTTGTAGCTTGACCTTCTTGTGGGTCCTGAACAACTGGAATGGGGGCTATCTCGAAAGCTGTTGCCTGTATGTGGGATATGTTCTTGTAGTTGGGCTGCCTTGTGTGGCCTCAAAGGGAGAGGAGGCACCTAGCCTCACAGAGACTTGAAGTGACAGGGTAGGGGGATACCGGGGGGGGGGCATCTGTTCAGAGGAGAAGAGGAGGGGTGATGGGGGAAGGACTGAAGGAGGGGGCGGTGAGAGGGATGGAAAGTGAATTAAAAAAAACCCAAAGCATTTATGTTAGGACTATTTTAAAAGTTCACTCATTTCGTTTATTTAGACAACAAGATAAATGTACTTATCAAAAGCAAGTCTTAAACATTTACTGAGATAATATAACAGGATGAATCTGTAAAATTTTGAAGACAGCAAGTGTACAATAAAATGTTCAGTGTCATCATGCAAGTATTATCTTGCAACATAAGTTTTCACAGAAGATATACATGTCATATCTCAAGCAATATTTTATACAAATACAGGGTATTCCTTGAACTTTAAATAAAATGAAGTTCTTGCCTAGAAATGTATGGGGCTTGAAATTAAGTTCTTCCTATTATAAAGTAAGAAATATGAAGCCAATACATCTCAAATGTGCCATCCAAATCCACCTTTCCATTTTAGCACCAAAATTTCAAATTTAACTCATGTAATTTTTCAAGTGTTCAATAGTTACACAGGCCTAGTAGCTACTGCACTGAACAAGTCAATTATGTTTCCATTCTGTGGAAAGTTCTATTGGAGCACTACTCCAAATAACTTATATAAGCAATGACCATGTGTCTTGAAAACTTTTTAAATACAGAGAATCTTGATCTTGTGGTTTTGTTTTAAAATTGACAAGTTCAATTTGAAATCTGTATATGCAGTTTGAAGTAATTTCTTGCCTAGCATAAAATTTCCCTTTACTTTTTTAAAAATGCATTTTAAACTACCAAATAGCTGCATGGATTCATGGAGGCCAAAGTTAGTTATGTTCTGATATGTATTTATAGCATGGATTTTATTTTTATGTTAGCTTAACCATAAAAACTGGTTAAACTGAATGGTGAAGCCAGAGACTTGCTTAGATAAATAGATCTAAATAATTCTTGCCAAAATTCTTTTGTCTATTATAAAAGATTTTTAAAACTATCTACTTTTTAAATCTTTTGTAAATATACCTTAGAGTTTTGTTAATCTAAAGGAAAATATTCATTTGTTTATGTATTTATTTAGAGAGCAGAGCCTTAAAATACCAATTTCTTTTTCTCTTTTGGTGCCAAGATTTACCCAGAGCCTTGTGTATAATAAACAAATTACCACTGAGCACAACAGCTATCCACAACATCTGTCATATATAATCCTTGTGAAGACATACTGTATTATATTTAGACTTTAAAAGTTGAATTTAGTTTTCAAATTGGTGTGTGTGTATATGTCTTCTATAAATCGGTAACAAATAAATATTAGTATCTCTCACAAGTTGTGAAAATAACAGGACTTCAAAATAGTTATACTATTTAACAGACTTATAGTGTCTCTTTCCATTGGATTTTCCCCCTCTGCTTTATCAAAAGTTAGTTCTGCTTTATACTGGTTAGTGGAGGTCAACCATTAAGATAGAATTTTGGGTTATACAGAAATTTTACATAAGAAAACTTAGCTTTGTAAGTAATTTAAAATTTACTTCAAGTGTATATAAAATTTCAATGGGTTTACAGCTAAAAGATGGCATTATAACTAATAAAATGTTTCCTAAACACAAATATTCATTGGATTATTCCTGTGGCTAAAACATCCAGTAACATTCTCTATAATAAGGAACTTATGTTAAGAACAAAATACTATTCATGAGGTAGATGGACCTTTCTCATTTCTCCAATATTCTTGCTAATATTATTTGAATATTTATATTAATGTTAATTTAAGACTGGATCTCAACCTTCCTAATGCTGTAATCCTTTAATTCAGTTTTTTCATATTTTGGTGATCCCCAATAATATCAAGATAAATGATATGTGAGCCCTGTGGAAGGGTCACTTGACACCAAAGGGACTGTGACCCATAGGTTGAAGACCACTGTTTTAAGAGCATTTTTCTCTGAATTTCTGGCCAATGTTCTCTTATACATGAAATACTGTCAGTGTGTGCACTTGACTAGCAGAATGTCTATGGAAAACAGTAATATATTAAAACCTTTACCCAGGTACTTCAGAAACCAAAACTAATTTGAGTGTCTAAATTTGGTCAGATCCTTATTACTCACAGACATTTTAAAAGTTTAATTGCTAAGAGGAATGCCAGCTACCCTGGCATTCAACATAAGAAAGTGTCTAATAAAATGGTATCAAGAGGTAATTGAAAAAATACTACTCTATCTGGAGTATATCTAGGCAATTAGGTTTTATCATGGGAAAGCTAGAGCAAGCAAATTCGACAGCAATTTTGTTATTGTATATAATGTATAAGGAAGCCATAGAAGACATTCTGGATATAATTATATAACATCTCCTTTCTGAATCAACAGTTTATACCTAAGTTCTAAACTGTCAACTCACTTGACAAATATCAAGTTTTGATCATGCAAGATATGCTTAAAACATCTTGTATTGTCCCAACTTCAGTTTTCTACATGTGTGTTGCTGACACTCAGATTTCGTCTGCCATAAGTGTTAAGTCTCTCTCTCTCTCTCTCTCTCTCTCTCTCTCTCTCTCTCTCTCTCTCTCCTCTTGCTCTATATTCAAATAACCAGCTAAAATAATCATTTAAGAATTTCCTAGTATTTCCCTATCTCAAGAAAGAAGTACACGGTTCACCACTTTGTCCAGGGACAAACTACTTCAAAAAGATCTTTGGTTAATTTGTAGTCAATACAGAACTTTGTCATTAGGGCAGGGTAAATATGGCATGACAACCTCAGAAACTTACAAAATGATCTACTATTTTAGAAAAAAAAACTGGCTAAGTATATCTGTTAGTTTCATCCATCTGTTTGGTCGACTCTGTAGAGAGCTGTTGCTAGGAATTAGAATTATTAAGCTACTGCATCCCTTGGGCCTTGTCTAAGGGTTTGGAGACAGCCATTGATGGCTGTCACACACAATTTCCAATAATATCCAGTTTCTTCTAGATCATATTCAGGGTAGTTGTCCTGAAGAAATTCTGGTGATAAAGAGCCAAAACAGACGAGTTACTTGGACATCAGCTCTCAGAGAAATGAATGCATGCACTTTTAGTTTGCTTTCTCACTTCCCCTAGTTTTCAGTGCAGGGGAATCAAACACAGGTCTACTGTTGAAGAGCACCCCAGCAAAGGGTCTTTACGAATTTAATAGATTGAAATGCATGGATTACAGCAATTACTAAATTAGCTAGATAAATCTGAAAAATAATAACATGAAAGAGCACCATTCTGTAATCATAATCCCCAATTATCTTAGTTCATGTCAGAATAGAAATCCTCAGCTGTCATAATTACCCAAGATCAACTCTCCTTATCCTTAAGTGTCTCAAACATGCATCTAGTATATACATTAGCTCAAAAACAAGCATCTTATGTCCTTGTAATATACAAGAAACTGCAGTGTCTTTATACTTGTAGACTCAGGAAGCCATCACTGCTGTTTTGCTTCTGATGGTCATATCTCTAACAAAATATAAGTGGATTTAGACCTTTCATTCCCAGAAAGATGGTACATAAGAGGAGGTGACAAAGTAACATAGTTCAAGAAGTAGTTTTAGAGAAAATGGAAAAACAAGATGGCGAAGGAGAAGACAGCTGTTTGTTAGTATAGCAAAGCTGCTTTCAACGCTTTTGCGGGTTAATGCTCCAGTACCTTTGATCCCTTAACATCTGGTGGTCCCTACATGTCAGCATTACTTTGTAAAATTGATCTGTTTGTGTTTCTGCAGATTTAATAAGCTAATAAATCAGGATAATGCTGATAACAAAGCACAGATTCAAAATGGTTAGCAATACATGTGTCAAAAGCTTTCACACCCAAAAGGTTACTGAGATTAGCAGTAGCCTTGAAGGAAGAGTGTGTGATAAATCACTGGATTCAGAATCAGACTTTTCTCTGATGAATGCATTTTATTCCTGAGTGCATCTGTATGGGAGGGGGAGCAAAAAACAACCTCAGAAATGCCATGGACTCTATTTGAGACAAGGTCTCTTACTGACTTTGAAGTCTCCAATTCAGCTAGATTGATTGGCTACCAAGCCTCAGAGAGCTCCCTGTCTCTGCATCCCCAGCCTTGAGATTATAAAAGTGTACCACCAGGCCCTATATTTTTTCATGCATACTCAGAATCATAAGCAGATCCTTATGCTTGCAAGGCAAGCATATTGCTGAATGAGCTATCTCCTTGGCTCCTGATGGATACTTTTGATTAAAAATATAAAAACAAGTTAGGAAAAGATTTGGCTCATGTGAATATGACTATAAAGCTATGGCACATAATAAACACAACAGAAGACAAACAGCATTTGCAAAGCTTACAAGAAGTACAGACAAGGGACTGAGGTTGATTTGTGCTTCCAAAAATGTGTTCTCTAAAACACTGAAAGAAATTTTAGGGGAAAGTCTGTTTGTGTATAGTTGAGAAATATGATATTCCAAAGTTAGTCTCCATTTAGTATGTAAGTAATATTAAGTGCTGTGGTGGTTCAAATATGCTTGGCCCATAGGGAGTGGCACTGTTGGGAAGTATGGCCTTATTGAAGGAAGTGTGTCACTGTCAGGGTGGGCTTTGAGACCCTCTTCCTAGCCATGTGGGAGCTGGACTTCTGTCTGCCTTTGGAACAAGATGTAGAACTCTCAGCTCCTCCTGCACCACACCTGCCTGGATACTGCCATGCTTCCTGCCTTGGTGATAATGGACTGAACCTCTAAACGTGTAAGTCAGCCCCAATTAAATGTTGTCATTTATAAGAGTTGCCTTGGTCATGGTGTCTCTTCACAGCAATGGAAACCCTAGCTCTGAAAAATCCCACATCGGAGATAGTAACTTCCATTGCAAAAAAAATAAAGAAAAAAGAAAATACAAAGAAAAATGTTAACGGTCCCACAGGATACATAATTGAGGGAGTTGTTATTACAATGTGTGTTCCTTTTACTTTCAGATCACACATGAGAATATACTGGGTTAGAGTGTATTATGTATTTTTTAGCATGAGTTGCAGGTGTTTGTTCTAAAGTTAGACAACAACTGGGTGAAATGACAGCCAATGTTTACAAAGGGAGCTATAAGTCAGGTTTCTCTAGTTAAGCCTGAAGTATCAGTGTTGTTCCAACTTGTTAGAAATGAAATTATGTGATATGAGTAAGAACCAAGGAGGTATCAGTAGAGGTCAGGCTTGGGATCAAAGGTATGCATAACTGTGTTGAGCACCAACAACGCAAGACATAGTCTGCTTCCTCCTTTGTCCAAATTTAAGATCTCGCTGAATTTTGGAGGGAAGACTTCTTACTTCATTTGCACGTGTTTTAGGTCTGTATCAACATGCAGCACGTGTTTTAGGTCTGTATCAACATGCAGCAAGGAAATTTTGCAAATCAACAAAATCACTTACAATCCCCAGCTTCAGTCAATGAAAATGTTGAGTTACCACACCTATGGAATACCACAGCAGGGAGCTATTGTCAGTAGAGCCTTTCCTATCTTAGGTCCATTCAAGGTACCTTCAGAAGCCAAGTACAGTGAGAAGCACAAACCATGAACCTTTTTAGTCCCCATGAAAGACTGAGCACAATTTCCATCTCTCAGAGAAAAGACATAAATGAAATGAATTTTTCTTTAGGTCCCTTTCCCTTAACACCATTGACTTGTATAATTCTCTCATGATCTACATGTAACAAACCTCGGAGCGCATCAATCCTATTGGGATCAAGGGCAAACAGGCCACACTCCATATTGCCATAGACATTACTTCCAATTAGTACTTCTTCTGGAAACAAGTGGAGAATGATGTACTTGGCTGACAGGTCTGGACGCAAATGGGATTTTGCTATTTGCAGTACTGAATATAGTATCTGTATACCTCTAGATGGATCTCCAAGATATACTAGAAGCAAAACATAAAAATACAGATTAGGTTGTATTTTTAAAAGGCTCTACTAGAAAGATTAATTTTTCTGGATTTTGGGGGTGCAAGAATTTGAGAATTTAAAAGAATTAAATCATCTTAAATTTCTAGTGTTTTGTTTACAGGTTTTTGGCTTTTTTTTTTTTTTTTGAGAATAAGCAACGTCAATAAGATGGGTAGATAAGGAGGTGGGAGGACCTGGGAGGACTTGGAGGAGGGAGGGGAAAGAATATGATCAAAATATATTGTTTGGTTTTTTGAAATAATTATAATGTAACTTAAAATTAAATTTTTAAAATTTTAGTAGATTATGAGGCATCATAAGAAATGACACATACTGCTGGCATAATTATTTGTGTTACCATTATTCAAAATGAGGACTTTGTGATCTGCTAACTCTTGGCATGCAATAAATAGTAAAAATAAATTTAGTATATCCTAAATGATTTTATGTATTATTTCCTTACTCATATAAAAGACTTTTTTCAAAAATAAACAATATAATTCTTACTGATGCATTTAAGATTTAAAAAGTAGGCTTTCTCTTTAGTAATATGTCTACCTCTTTATAGTCAACAAATTTTGAATTGCTATAGATACTATATTTTAGATATCTTATTAGAACTGAAAAATTGTTAAACTTTTTTCATTTCTCAATTTTATAGATTATTAGCATCTTCCTGAGTTACACAATAATTCAAACCAATAATAATTGAAAATTTTTATACATTATATATGACAAGAGGTTATTTGTGGTCAAAATGTCTCAGAGAAATATGGTATCATTCTTACAAATCAAAAATATTGTCCCATAGCAGTCATTATTTAATATGTAGGAGTACATATGTTGAATCACACATATTTAATATTCAAGAGAGTGAATTATTTAGAACCATCTCAATGGGCCTGAAGACTTAATTCTGGGAGATTAGCCTAATAAACTTATCAAGGGTCAGAAAAATGTTGATATACTTACATAATAATTCAATTTCACAGAACCTAAGAAAATCACCCAAACTATGGAACGTGTCATTTAAACAAAGGAAAAAACATCATTATAGAAGGTAAGCTCCTTCTAAAAATAAACCCTTAAAAAAGCACCAAAGAAAGGCATTAAGTTAGGGAGAATGAAACTGGGTTTAGAAAATTTACCCATGTTCCCTCAAAAGAAATTGCATTTGTCAGTATTTTGGTTGATATGACTCTTGTTTATATGAAGCTACAATTGTTTGTTATTGTTTTTTTGTTTGAATTCTTTGCCTGGTGATTTTTATTGTTTAATTCAGCCACTTTCTCCAGGTACAAGTTTAACATATAAAACAGTTATATTATTTATATAACAGAAAAATATATTCCCTCATAATTTCTTTTGAACGTATTCCCCAGGAACAGTCTACTGAATGTTGCTATGAATACCAAGGTAAAGACAGTCCTAGGGACCACTCATTTACTAGTGATGTTAAAGGCCAGCATCCTGGGGACAATGTCATAGAAAGCACACTAGCCAGTGGCTCCATTATTTACAGAACCACTTTTACTTAACACAGCATATACAGTTGGCAGTGAGGGTGCAATGCCCTAAGAAATGACATGTTAATTTTTACTGAAACACCTTACTGAGCACCACCAATGTGCCAGGCACAGAGACCAAAAACTGGAAGCTGATTCCAGCTGTAGCTCCTGTCACCTGTAGCACAAAAGCAGATGGTGTCTCATCTAAGAGCTCTCACCAGTCAAATGTCATCTGATGGAAGAATAACAGATTTAAGTTAACATTTAAAGTAGTCAGTGTCAAATCCAAGTATCTTTATTTCATTAGTTCATTACTATAAGGAGTTTAAGTTGTTTAGATTTCTTACGAAAGTTTTTCAACAAGCACAGAAGTAGAAAATAATACTATAAACCTTACTAATTTAATACCAGGACCTACTAGCCAGAGAGCTTGTTTTGAAAACTCACCCAATTGGTCAGGATTGATGGATGCATTATCACTGCCCTCAGGGATAGCATCAGGAGTGTGTTCAAAATCCACGCTTTCTCTTTTTACAGACTCCCTGACATCCTGAAGCCACTGAGAAGGGCCCACACTCGCATCATCATTGCTTCTGATACACCAGTTCGTGGACATGGGCACACTGATGCTTCTATTCTGAAACACAAAATTCTATCTATAAATAAAGTTCCATATTGAGAAAGTATGTACATATGTCAGTATCTACCTAGCCTGACCCTCATGATGGCAAGGAAACAATGAACCGTTTCTAAAACAGAGGGAGGTCATTATAAGTACAAGGCACCCCAATACCACCTCAAACTGTCAAGATTTGATATTTCATGGGAGAACCTAGTAAATCTGTCTAATGAACTGCTAAAAATAGATGTGTGGTAAATATTCTAGAAAATAATGAACACACGTATGTCATGGGTGTCTTCTGTGAATGACAATATTTTGCTTATTTTTAATATTTAATGCTTTTGATTTTATTCTCTTCTGATTGCTTTCACACACACACACACACACACACACACACACTCACACACACATCTTACCCACATTTTACAAAACATGAAAATATTTTTATAAGGAATTACTGCTTACAAAAATACCTGAGCTGGACTCCACCCTTGCCAAACAGGATAGGTAGGCTCAGACATTTGTAACATGTTACAAATGTCTTCTGTGATCAGGTCTGATGGTATGCTCCTGTTGCCCAGTGACTTGGGAGGCCAGATCAATAAGATCACTTGAGCCTCTGGGTTTAAACAGTTCTGGTGAGACCAGACCATAGTGAAGCAAGTCTCAATGAACAAAATGTACCTCCTGTGATTTTGATATGTACACGGAATCACAACCACTGTTCTAAGTTAGGACCCCTCAAACTTTAGTGTACTCATAAGTCATCTGGAGCTGGGGTCTTGAAAAGTGTAAATTATACTTCTGTGAGTCTGAGGAGCAACTCAAGATTACATTTCTTACAAGGTTTCTGGGTCACAGGGCCACTTTGAATGGCAAAGACCTGTATCTGGCTTCTTATAAAGCATACAGCAGGCACCTGGCAGATATTTCTTCTTTTCTGAAGGCTAAGCAAATATGCAAATTACCATTTTTCAGACAGCATATTGATTTTGCATGCAAATTGTTTAGGATGCAGTTTTTGAGTGCTATGAAACGGAATGTTAAAAATAAGCTGATCTGGTTTCCAACAGATGGTGCTTGAGCTATCACAGAAATCCAGTCACTCACCAGGAAAACAAACTCAGCTACAAATACTCCTGGCAAAGTTTCTATAAACTTACTCTAAGGGGACAGACATGACAAAATACTGAAACTAATAATAAAGTGGGATCTTTAGAGATACTGGTGAAAATTGGGAATTTTTATTAACTTAAATATTTTACTAGGAAGAGAACATATATGGCACTCTACTCTAATGGCCCATTAAAGGTTAAAAACAAATCTCTAGTGGACTTTGAAGATGGAATTCATTAGAAAGAAACCAGATTGCTATTGCCATATACTAATTACAGAGAGTATAAAATATGTGTGAAGTGTGGACTAGGGAGCTAGCACAAGTGGGAAGAGAACTTGTTGTATAACCATGAATACCTGAGTTCACATCGCTAGCACCTATACAACAAGGCAAGCATATCTGTGAACACATATATAACACTAACTCTGTCTGTGTGGTTGAAGACAGGAAGATCATTTGGGCTTATTAGCTATCTACAAATACAGTAAGAGACTGTCTCAAATGAGTAAGGTATAGAATGATAGAGCAGGTTGCTGTGTCCTCCTCTGACCTCCAAGTATACACACATGCACACAGATAGAAACACACACACACACATACACACACACACACACACACACACACAAGAACAAGGAAGCAAGGAGAAATAAAGGGAAAGAAAAAACAGTCTGCAATAGTTTGATCTCAAAACATACACTCTTTTTATGTATGTGTGACTCAGTAAGATATGGAAAAAGACTTTCTAAATATTTTAATATGTTAACTACAATATAGTACTTTATTTCTCTGGAAGTCATTTTACAAAACATGAACATCAAGTAGTCAAAGAAATAGGCAATGTAATTTGGAAAAATCATCTCTACCTACCTACATCAAGTAAACAGCATATGGCCTAAAAATTCTGAGTGCCATGCTATGAATTCTGGTGTTGTATGCAACATGAACACAGCAAGTTCTTCATTAAGAAAAAAGGTAACTTACTGTGGGTATTTCTGCTTCAGTATACAAACTCTGTATCATAAAACTAACAGCAGACACACAGTCTTTCCAGGCTTTTCCTTTTTCGCTTAAGTCATAGTTTGGGAAAACCGTCAAGAGATATTCTGCAAACAGAGAAGAGAACGTATTCACAAAAATTAGAAAAGAAATTAACAGATAAATGAATAAGAAATGTTTCATTTCAAGCAACAACAAAAAGCCCCTTTCCCTCAGTGACCAGCGTTCTTTTCTCTATTTTCTTCCTTGGGAGTTTAGACAGTCTACCCGATGGAGAAGCTTCGCTGAATTATTTCTTTTATTCATATATTTCCTGAAAACTCATCGAGGGGGGACAGGGCCAATACTCAGAACTTGGTGATTTAAAAAAAGAGTGCCAGTTTTTTCAAGGTTCTAAGACCACTTAATCGATATGTTAGCACTAAAAAGAACCAGCACCCCGAAAAGGGAAAACTTGTCACTATAAATGCAGTGACACCATGCTTTTATAGTGTATTTACTGATATACTTGTCATGTCTATCTTCCCCTAGATTATTCTGTCAGCATAAGATAGTCCTTGTACACCATTCACTCCAACAAAGACAAAGACTCCTCCAGAATAGAGCTCAAATGGTCATTCACAGGCATGTCTCTTCAGTAGAGCTGTCTGATTCTAAGGCCCCCTCAACATCACTACACTGGGAAAGATTTCTAAGTGTTGTCACCTATATGTTCTCTTCTAAACTCTGAGTAATATTCTATAAGCATAATACTTCTGCCTTATAGTGTTCTCAGTGTCTATAAATCCTATGACCTTGGTCACATATCTAGAAGGCAGGAAGTTTAACATGATAATGGATTAACCATGAAACCCTATTTCAATATTGTCGGTTACTAGCACTAAAAGACTATTTATTCTTCCATTTATTTATTTATTTATTTAACTTTTTCTTTATCATTCCCCTCATAAGTTTCAGTTCTAAAATTGTGACTTATTACTCAACAGGAATACCATGGTCAATATGGCTGGTCTTAGTCCACTAGTCTAAGAAAAAACTTTACTGTTTTAAGAGCTATAACATCATTAGATGTTAAAATTAGATGCATCATTAGATGGTAAAATCAGTATTATCCAGTACAAGGAATATTTCTAAAATTCACAGACATCATCATCATTCCTTTTAAACTGCCAACGACATTCATTAAACCACCAAATAATGATAAAAATAAGAATTCTTAGTTAACTTTACATACCTCTTATTGCTGACATTTTGTTTTGATCCATTAATATGCAACGCGAAGTACAGTTAGAAACTGAGTTCAAAAGCAGAATTTCCTCAGAGAATATCACATTAGCCAAGTAGCAGGCTGCATAAGTGGGAGTTGGCTTATTTTTTGCAGTCACCAAATGAAAATTATCTAACCTGATGTTTCTTCTTGGATCACCAAGATACTCTTCTAAAATACAGGAAAAAACAGAACTTGATAGTAATACCCCACTAGCAAAGTTATCACACATTTTGATCACAGGTCATGGTCAAATTACCTGACCAGGTTTCTTCCTCCCACGGTAGCTAACTTTCATAGTACCTGAAGGTGCTATGAATGCCTCTTATGGAAAAAGTCACCAATTTTACCCAGTGTGAACCCTGAGGCCTACACTAATAACCAGCATAGCAAGATATGCCCAGGGCGTGAAACAGTGGAGCAAATGTTATGAGGGTAACCAATCACTTTCTTATTGGATACAAGACCCACTCCATAGGCAGAAATACATGGGCAAGAACTCATGTTTAGCAAGCGCATATACCCCAGGAGAAAACATACTACTACTATTATACTATCAAATTGTTCTTGAAATTTCTATCCCTATATCTATAGATAAGTGAAGGTATCAAACTTCATCAAAGAAGTTTCTTTGTGCAGTGGTCAGTGCCCATAGAAACTCTCAACTGATCAAAGTGCAGTGAGCAAGTCAGTGGAGTGCTCAGCCACAAATGTAGAAGCGGAGAAGAGCCATAGTTTGGAGAAGACCAGAGGAATCTTGGATATGAGAGGACTTTTGTACTCAGCAACTCCCAGCAGTTGTGGTTGCCTGCACAAGAACAAAACAGTGAACATTCTGGCACAAAGAGGGTAGTTTCCCAGCCTCTCCTCCTAATGGAGGAGCTATTGAGGAGCTATTATTATCAGTTGATGGCTTCTGTAAGGAAGAACAGCAATTTTCTTTAACTTTGTGCTCACTAGTATGTTTTCTGTGCTTCAGGGAACAGCACCATATCCGTGAGTAAAGAAGCAGAATAGAACACAGAGACCCCAATGGAGGAGCTAGAGAAAGTACCCAAGGAGCTGAAGGGGGCTGCAACCCTGTAGGTGCAACAACAATATGAACTAACCAGTACCCCCTGAGCTCGTGTCTCTAGCTGCATATGTAGCAGAAGATGGCCTAATCGGCCATCATTGGGCAGAGAGGCCCCTTGGTCTTGCAAACTTTATATGACCCAGCACAGGGGAAGGCCAGGGCCAAGTAGTGGGAGTAGGTGGATAGGGGAGCAGGGGTGGGGGTAGGGTATAGGGGACATTCGGGATAGCATTTGAAATGTAAATAAAGAAAATATCTAATAAAATAAGTTAAAAATATATAAAGAGGGCACAAGGTTAAGAGGATGGTGGATCTGGGAGGATTTAGAGATAGGAATAAGGGATGACCAAAATGTATTGTATATACTTTCAAAGAATTAATTAAAATGTTACATTAAAATATAGGGGGAAAGAAAAGGAAAATTTCAGGAACATATCATAAAACACCCAAGATAATTAAATTGTCTATTCACACAAAGTTTACAAGGGGGAATTTTTCTATAATTATTCCATTTTCCATTAAATGAGTCTTCCTGATGTTGCCTATCCATCTGACAACATTGTTCATCTTTTGCAGTCTTGAACTTGCACATTTCAACTATCTGTTCATTGGCTTGAATACATTTAGTTATTAGGCTCCAGGTAAATATGTAAACATGCTGATTTGTATTCTCATTGCTTCCTTTTACATTCTAAGTATGTTCAGAGTTATAGTAATTAGTGTTTATAAGTGTCTATAAAACGATATATGAAGTATGTGGTCAATAGTTAAAATTATCAAATAACTAGCATTTCTCGAACAATTTCTATCTACCATGTTAATATTTCCCTCTAAGCTCAGTTTCATTACTCTAATGACTCCATTATCATTATCACTAACCAGCTAAGAAAACTGAGACCCAGAGGTAAACTATTTAAACAAGGTCAGAGTCAAGTTTAAAATTTAAATGTGGAGGCTGAGGAGGTAGCTCAGTTGGTAAAGTGCTTGTCATGCAAGCTTGAGGACCTGAATTCAATTTGCAGCACCCATTAGAAACCAAGACATTGCCTCTAATCCTAGTGTTAGGAACGGGCAGACAGGAAGGTTCCTGTATTTTATTAGTCAGAGTGTAATTGAATCAGAAGGCTATGGACTATGTGAGAGACCTTGTCTCAAAATATAGGGGGAAAAACAATTGAAGAAGACAAACAATTTCAACCTTTGGCCTACACACACACACACACACACACGCACACACACACACACACCTGTGTACAGGTTAATTCCTTCTGTTATCTCCTCTACTTTTAAAATCACAATTGGAATGATACTTTATATATAGTTGAATACTAATTTTGTCAGTTAATATATCTTGAACAGTTCTAGAACTTTTAAATTTATTTTATTTTTGTGGTCTGAGTCCACTTAACTGAAATAAAATGAAAACCAGACAAATTTATCTATATTGTCAGGATATCATGTAGCAGTTAGCATTGAAGAATGAAGAATATTATATATTTGGTAGTATTATTTTTGTCTCTTCATGGATGAAGGAACTATTATTTAGGATTAGGAAGTAGTCAAAGCTCACAAGATTAGTAAAACACAAGGTTGTCTGGTATGCAAATATGGGCATTCAGAATTGAGACCCCCCCACACTTTTTTTTCTGCCACTTGAACAAAAAGGCTCTTTATTCCTTCAGGTAACTAGATACCTCCAAATACAGTGACCAGCACTTTTTTTAAAATTGTATTTAGTAATTGTTTTTTTATTAGATATTTTTTTTATTTACATTTCAAATGCTATTCTGAAAGTTCCTTATACCCTCACCCTACCCTGCTCCCCTACCCACCCACTCCCACTTCTTGGCCCTGGCGTTCCCCTGTACTGGGGTATACTGGGGCATATAAAGTTTGCAAGACCTAGGGGACTCTCTTCCCAATGATGGCTGAATAGGCCATCTTCTGCTACATATGCAGCTAGAGACATGAGCTCAGGGGTTACTGGTTAGTTCATATTGTTGTTCCACCTATATGGTTGCAGACCCCTTCAGATCCTTAGGTAATTTCTCTAGCTCCTCCATTGGGGGCCCTGTGTTCCATCCTATAGATGACTGTGAGCATCCACTTCTGTATTTGCCAGGCACTGGCATAGCCTCATACGAGACAGCTATTATCAGGGTCCCTTCAGCAAAATCTTGNTGGCATATGCAATAGTGTCTGGGTTTGGTGGCTGATGATGGTATGGATCCCCGGGTGGGGTAGTCTCTGGATAGTCCATCTTTTCATCTTAGCTCCAAACTTTGTCTGTGTAACTCTTTTCATGGGTATTTTGTTCCCTATTCTAAGGAGGAATGAAGTATCCACACGTTGGTCTTCCTTCTTCTTGGAAACCCCACACACTTAATCACTCATTATGTTTCACTGTCTCATATTCCATCCATAGATCAAAAGTCACTTACCTAACATACTAGTTTTGCTTATTTGGTTCCAATTTCTCACGATTCTATTAAAAGAATATTCTTATACAACCCTCCGAAGTTTTGCGACAAGGTCTTGCTATATAGGCAAGATTTGTATGCACCATGTAGCCCCAGATTGATTAAACTCATAAGCCTTCTCCCTTAGCTTCCAAAGTACTATGTTATAGGCAAGCACCACCACACCAGCCTTGTGCAAAAAAATTTAAATGCAATGTTTTATTATGCCTTCAGGTAGAAGTAGGGTTTAATAAATCAACTTAAATAAATACATCTATATACTTTTTTATAAACTAGCCTTGAAAAACTGCACTGATTTATAATTCTTACAAGGTGTACCAAAAATGTTTATTTAACTAGGAAAAATGTCAATGTTTTCTACTTCAAGCAGCAAAATAACCATTCTCCTCCAAGAATTAAAATTGCCATCCATGGATCAATCCCAGGACCTGTGTGATAGTACACTTTTTTACAGTCACACTCCTCCACTGATACGTCATTTGTGGTTGATTTCTTGTTACCACAGTGGAAATAAATAGTTGGGTCAAATGATAGCATCTTTTGACAAAATATTTGCTGGTCTGTGCTAAGGAATATTAATCAGAAATGAACACTTAGAAATCAAGATACAAAGAGACTATACAATACTTAGTAAGCCTTCTCTTAGAGGCCACACAACCTGGAGTCTTCTCAACTCTGTTAAGGCATTAGAAGAAAGAATGTGAACTTTAAAGTCAGAGAAAATAGGAATAGTTTCACCAGTATCGGTCATCTGCCCTGGAATCTTGGGAAAGACAGTAATAAAAGTTCTGTAGTAAGAATTTGTATTTCTTTAAAAACCTAGTTATGTTCCGTGAATATGTTTTTATTTTAATCCCAGGCGTGTGAAAAAAGACTGCTTCCTAACAGGTGAACTATGGTTTGTCTCCTGTACTAGGAGGGGTGTGATTTTTTACACAGCTGCACAGAGTTTACGTTTGGAATTCTGGAAACTTTTGAGAGGATATAAATGTGAGATCCCTAACAGGGGCCAAAGGCATGCTCCAAGGAGGCTGCTGCTGGTTCTTATTGCTGCAGTTTGTCACATGGTCGTGAGAAAAGAGATGAGAAGTTGGAGATAGCTGGCAATGAAGATTCAACGTGCCCCAAGGAAACTGATGCCCCTAAATAGTAGGAAGCAGTCTAAAGAAGTCTCTGCCCCCTTTCCCCTCTAACCTCCTTTCTCTTTTACCTAATGTTAGGGGTTTCGAAGGGATTAGGGTGGAATATTTGTTGAAAGGGTAGATAATAAAACCAAATAACATAGAGCAAAAAAGCACACCAATGAAATACCAATATTATGAGGTCAGTATAAGGGAGAAGTTGATCATTATAGTCCTCTTTATGAAAAGCATGCCATGCATGTCATTATTATCAATATCACCTAAAGCCAGCCCACTAAATCAGAACAATGGAGGAAGATATTAAATCATTACCTTGGTCAATAATGTGCACTAAATCATTAGCATGCTCACTACCATGATCCTCGGGAGCTGGGACACTCACAACCTGAGGTATTATTTCTTGTGTGGCTCCTGTTTAGAACATTTCAGTAAGTAAAACATTGTCAAATCTGAAAAACTAAGAATCTCATTCACTATTTTATATTAACTGTACAATCCTTGAGGAATGAAGGAGGAAAAGATCATTCTCAAAAAAGAAAAAGAAAAACTTTGAAAATTTGCACTAGATGACTTACCCTTACAGAATGGCCAATACTCAGTTCTTCAGACAGCAAGATGGCTTGTTAGTATTTTATAAATTGAAATATACGATTATCATAGGAACCTGCAACTAGATTCTTGTGCAGTACTAATAAAAGACAACTTATGTTTGCATAAAATCCAATATTAGTATTCATAGCAACTTTACTTCCTTTTTGTAGTCTGACTGCATTGCGTGTGCAGGGCATGATTATAGGTATATGTATCTGCACATGCATGTGGAGGCCAGAGGTTGACATTGACTGTCATCCTTGTTGCCCTCCACCTCAGTGAGAGAAGAAGGCAAAAATCTCTCACTTGAATCCATAGCTCAGTGATTTGGGTTCCACCATGTCCACCTCTTGAGTTCTGGGAATATAGGCACGCTACCATGCCCATCTGCCATTTATAGGAGTGGTGAGGATTTGATTCCAGCCCTAGCCCTCATGCTTTGTGCAGTAAGCCCTTTACTCACTGAACCATCTCCGCCACGCTATTTATTTCTAATATAATAGCCCCAAATAGTATTCAATTAGGAGAGGGGGGCGGGGGAATGGGTAGAGAGGTAGTTTGGAGAGAGAACGAGGGAGAGAATGGAGCTTGAACCATGATATGGAATGGTACTCATTTGTTAAAAAAAAGAAAAGAAAAACTAATGAATGAAGTGACTTGGGTAAATTCTCCAAAGAATTATACTGGGTGAAATAAAAACCTACTTTCAAAAAATACTTGAGTGTATATTATTTGAGTATATCTACACTAAAATGTTAAAACAACAAAACCAGAAAGAAGAACAGATCAGTGGTTGAGACTGGGAAGAATGGAAGTATGAATGTGTAGAATCCTTATGTTTATACCTTGACTGCAATAATTTGGAAGCCTAAACATGTCCTGAAATTACAAAAGCCAAACACACATATTCAAGCAAAACTGCAGATATCCCAATAAAAATCTATAAATTTTATCAACATCAGTATATTGATTTTTAGCATTGTACTATAATTTGTAATACAGTTTCTTCTCACTAGAGAAACTAAAACATTCTCAAGTAACATTTAATTTTTCATTAGTTTTAATTAGGTAAAATTATCACTAGTTCACATGAATTGAGTTAACACATCTAGATTAAAGAATCTGTCTGTACTAAGGATAATTAGTAACTTACCGACACCTGAATGAACATAGACACAGAATGGAATAGTTTGGCCACCATCATTTTCCATTTCTATTCTCTGAGCATTGTTTGCTTCATTGTCCAATAATTCTGTAAGGAAAATATTTCTCAAAAAATATGCCTATAGGCTTATTTTATATCCAGCAAAACTAGTCTTTAGGAAAACAAAGACATTCACAGACAAAAGAAAACCAAAAGTACTTGTTACAGGATGATTTGCCCTTAAAAATATGAAAACCTTTTATCAGAAAAGTTATGTTAAAAGTAATGCACTACCAAGAAGAAAGAACAAACAATGGAGAAGAGCAGTAACATAGCAGCAGAGAAAGTGTCATGATTCATATACTGCTGATAGAATTGTAATGGCACATCTACACTGGAAATGTCTCTTAGTTTCATAAAGTTAAACATGCAATTACCAAAGAGCATAGTATTCACTCTTTGAAATTTATCCCAGCGAAACTAAAACTTGCATAAAAATGTAAAATGACTAACAAAATATAAACAATTTTGAGCCTCTTTCCCATCTGTCCACCTTGTATCCTACATTCCTCAAGCATGCAACCAAGGATAGCTACAAATGTGGTCTAGTAGCAAACCCTAAATTACTTAAAATATTTTGAGACTTTTGTGAGGTATTTTTGTAACCCAACTGTATAGTTATTGAGTGTAAACTTTGAAGATAACGTAATCATTTAACAATATCAAAAGACAGGACACAGTCACATGTTTCCACATACTGATTCCAAAATGATCCTTTACAGATTTTGAAAACCAATTAGTAGTGGTTATCAGGTAGAGACAGGAAAGTGGGTAATATTGATTGATGAGAGACCCTGTGGCTGTAAAAGACATATATGAGGCATGATGGTGGTAGCAGAACTTTTTGGGAGACATGTGCATTATAAAGGAAGCGATCTGCAAAGTATGATAAAACTGAAAGAAAGCACACATGTAGGAATACTGACAAATGAACACAAGTAAGAAAGGAGGAGAGGGCATGAGGAGAGCAATAGGAAGGCAGAAGCATAGTACATTGATACACGTGTGAAAATGTCATAGTGAAGCCCATTACTCTATATGCTAAACAAAATTAATAAGGTAACATGAGAAAACTGAATATATATAAAACCAAAGACATTTCAATAAACATGTTAATATTCTAGTTATAACTTTTGGCAGTTTTGAAAGATTTTTTTATTTAGGAAAAACTGAGTGAAGGAAACAAGTTCTTGTTTGAATTATAGTGATTAACTATAATGACACAAAGTAATAAAATTTCCTGAAAGTAAAATTTAATTGTAAGAAGCTACCACTATCTTACACTAATGACATTAATTAATCTAGATTAAATATTGTGGGATTTAAGACATACTATTATAATTTCACAAAATGATGGGGTGAGAAAATAAGGAAATACTTTGACAACTGTCATATTCCAAGAAAGGTGGATAATTTTTCACAGAACTTCTTCTAGTCTCAATTTTATTTCTTTTATGTGAGGCAAGGGCAAGGGATGGTGAGGGAAGTGGGTGTGGCCGAGGCTGCGGCCGAGTGAGCCAAGACGGTGTCCTGGCTCACTGCCAAGCCCCGTGATTCCCTGCTTGTTTACACAAAACCTGACTATGCGCACCTGAATGATCACGTGCACCTAAGTGATCACGCACACCTGAATGGTCACGCGCTGTCCGCCTGACACATAGCGTCATACAGCATGATATTGAGTCACTGGCCTATCAACACCCACCCTGTCTGCGTGCATGGCTCGTGTAAAGAACGTACTGAATGCTGATTGGATGATGAGCGATGAGAGACGAGTGCAGAGGGTGGAAGGGGATAAATTGGGCGATCCCAGAATAAAGAGCAGGAGCTGAGAAGGGGAAAAGCAATAGAAGCAGGAGGGAGCTGAGGAGAAGCAGGGAAGCTGAGAAGCTGAGGTGAAGCTGGGAGAGAGCTGAAGTGAAGCTGAGGAGAGAAGCTGAGAAGCAGAGGGGAGAAGCTGAACTGCTGTAGAGAGCTGGGGTGAGCTGTAAAGAGAATAAAGGAAGCTGCAGCGGGAAGCTGTGGAAGCTGATCAAACCCTGCCTTGGTGTACATGTTGTCTTTGCCCCACCTCTGCTGGACAGAGTGTAGGGGCGCGTCCAACAGGATGGGACAGGTGTAACACATATGAAGGTTAGAGGCCTTGGTTCTCTTCTTCCACCATGCGGGTGGAACTGAGTCTTAGGAATTGAATTCAGATCTTCAGGGTTGACAGCAGTAGCATTTAATTTGCCCACTGAACCATGTCATCAATATTTCTGGAGACAAAATTGTTTCAAACACTGAAGGAAATAAGCCCAAACCATGCATTTTCAAACTTGAAAAACTATCCTATAAGAATAAAGGGGGACTGATGAAGACATAATTCAGTAGTAGAACTCCTTGACTAGCCTCTTGCTCAAAAAGGAGAAAGGATAAAAACAAAGATACTCTCATATAACAGAAAAGAACCCATTTGTCATTGACTGAAGTAAACTTAAAGAATGCTTAGCTGGTTGTGTGGTAGGGTAGTGCATGTCTTTAATCCCATCACTCAGGAGGCAGAAGCAGGCAAATCTCTTGAGGACAACTTTGTCTACAGTCTGTTCCAGGACAGCCTGGTATGTTATACAAAAAACGTTGTCTTGTAATGAAAGAAAGAAGGAGAGGGAGGGAGGGAGGCTAATGGTCATGGCAGCCCAAGCTTATAGTGGTTTTTACTATCTGGAAGAATGTGAGTTGGTCATGTAAGCCTAAACTTTTGACAAGTCTGGGCAAACATATTGAAACTCCACTGCAAAAATGAATGTCTAAAAGAAAATCTTCAGATAAGAAAGTGATGAAATATTAAATTATATGCATTGAAAATGAATAAATAAGTCAGGCATTGTGACTCATGCCCATAATTTCAGCACTTGGGAGGCTAAGGGAAGAGGACTGCCCTAAATACCAGTCTAGCTTATGCTACATAGTGAGTTCCAGGATACCCTAAGCCATACACTGAAACCCTATCTCTGTCTCAAAAAAAATTTAATGAATAATAAATTTGGCAGAAAAATATAGATGTGGAGAAACTGAAAACTGGATTACTTATAACTTATGAGAATGAAAAATGACACAGCCTTCATGGAGAACTGTTCAGCAGTGTCATATAAAAATCAAGCATGAGCCCCAACACCTCACAGCTTGCCTGTCTCCTAGAAGGCATGCCATAACCAGGAACAAGGATGAGACCTCTGCCCTAATACCCACACCAGCTGGTACCCCACAAAGCTCAGCAGTCATGGGATCTATCCCACTCTGCCTGAGGCCCACAGTCCTTCCAGTCTATACCTCCATCTGTAACTGGGGCAGATCCTGCCCCTGAACCCAAAAGCCTGCCTGTCTCTCAGGAGGTTAGCCCTAACCAGGGACACAGGACATCTGTACTAACCAGGAACACAGGAAGACTGCTCTAACCAAGGAAATAAGAGGCATGCTCTCTAACTAGGAACACAAGAGCCCCCCACCAACCAGAGACAGCACTGACTACCTCCCAGAAGACCTTTTCAAACCTGTCACAGAGCTCTACTTACCTCCAAGGAGGCAGTCTCCAGTCAGAGACACCCAGGCCAGTTAACACCAGAGATAACCAGATGGCCAGAGGCAAGCACAAGGACATAAGCAACAGAAACCAATGCTGCTTGGCAACATCAGAACCCAGTTCTCCCACCACAGCAAGCCCTGGATATTCTAACACAGCTGAAAAGCAAGATTCTGACCTAAAACCCCATCTCATAAAGATGACAGAGGTTTTTAAGGAGGATATAAAGAACCCCTTTAAAGAAATACAGGAGAACACAATCAAGCAGACAAAGGAATTGAACAACACAGTCTAAGACCTAATGGAGGCAGTCCTGGAGATGGAAAACCTAGGAAAGAGATGATGAGCTAATGATGCAAGCATCACCAACAGAATACAAGAAATAGAAGAGAGAATCTCAGGTATAGAAGATACCATAGATGATATTGACACATCAGTCAAAAAAAAAAAATACAAAGTGTAAAAACCTCCTAATCCAAAAAGTCGAGAAAATTCAGGACACAATGAAAAGACCAAACTTAAGAATAATAGGAATAGAAGAGAGTGAAGATTGCCAACTCAACATTTTCGACAAAAAATCATGGACGAAAACTTCACAAACCTAAAGAAAGAAATGGTTATAAATGTACAAGAAGCCTATAGAACACCAAATAGATTCGACCAGAAAAGAAAATCATCTCATCACATAATAATCAAAACATTAAATGCACAGAACAAAGAAAAATATTAAAAGCAGTAAGGGAAAAAGGTCAAGTAACATATAAAGGCAGACCTATCAGAATTACACCAGACTTCTCAACAGAGACTCTAAAAGTCAGAAGAACCTGTATAGATGTAATTAAAAACCCTAAAAGAACACAGACTACTACACCCACCAAAACTCTCAATCCCTATAGAAGGAGAAATCAAGATATTCCATGACAAAACCATATTTAAACAATATTTTTCTACTAATCTAGCTCTATGGAGGATAATATAAGGAAAATTCCAACACAAGGAGGGTAACTACATGCAAGAAAACACAAGAAATTAAGCATCTTACAACAAACCACAAAGAAAACACACACACACACACACACACACACACACACACACACCTCCAACTACAAAAATAACAGGGACTAACCATCATTAGTCCTTAATATCTCGCAACATCAATGGACTAAATTCCCCAATAGAAAAACAGGCTAACAGACTGGGTATGTAAACAGGATCCACCATTTTGCTGCACACAAGAAACATACCTCAGTGAAAAAGACAGACACTACCTCAGAGTAAAAGGCTGGAAAAAATTTTCAAAGCAAATGGTCTCAAGAAACAAGTGGTAGTACCTTTTCTAATACCTGGTAAAATACACTTCCAACCAACAGTTATCAAAAGAGTTGGGGAAGGACACTTCATATTTGCCAAAGGAAAAATCCAACAGATGAAGTCTCAATTCTGAACATCTACATCCCAAATTCAAGGGTACCAACATTCATAAAGGAATCTTTACTAAAGCTCAAAATATACATTTAACCTCACATAGTAACAATGACTTCAGCATTCCACTCTCACCAATGGAGAGGTAATTGAAATAAAAACTAAACAGAAACACAGTGAAACTAATATTAGTTATGAACCAAATGGATTTAACATACATCTACAGAACACCCTAAAACAAAAGAATATACCTTCTTCTCAGTACCTCATGGTACCTCCTCCAAAACTGACCGAATAACCAGGCATAAAACAAGCAAGCCTCAACAGATACAAGATTGAAATAATCCTATGCATCCTATGAGATCACCATAGACTAAGGCTAGACTTCAATAACAACAAAAACAAGTGGAAGCCCACATACCCATGGAAACTGAACAACTCTCTACTCAATGATAACTTGGTCAAGGGAGAAATAAAGAAAGAAATTAAAGACAATAGTTATAAAAATATAAAATATCTTGGTGTAACCAAACAAGTGAAAGATCTGTATGACACGAAGTTCAAGTCTCTGAAGGAAGAAGTTGAAGAAGATCTCAAAAGGTGGAAAGATCTCCCATGCTCCACAGGGTTATCATAGTAAAAATAGCAATTTTACCAATATCAATCTACAGATTTAATGCAATCCCCATCAAAATTCCAACACAATTCTTCACAGACATAGAAAGAACAACTCTCAATTTCATATGGAAAAAAATCCCAGGAGAATGAAAACAGTTCTTTTTTTCTTTTTTTACTAGATATTTTCTTCATTTACATTTCAAATGCTATCCTCAAAGCCCCCTATAACCTCCCCGCAACCCACCCACTCCCACTTCCTGGCCCTGGCATTCCCCTGTACTGGGGCATATGATCTTCACCATACCAAGGGCTTCTCCTCCCATTGATGGCCTACTAGGCCATCCTCTGCTACATATGCAACTAGAGACACAGCTCTGGGGGGTACTGGCTAGTTCATATCGTTGTTCCACCTATAGGGTTACAGACCCCTTTAGCTCCTTGGGTACTTTCTCTAGCTCCTTCATTAGGGGCCCTGTGTTCTACTTCTGGGAGAATCATGATCCCTGACTTCAAGCTGCACTACACAGCAGTCTTGATCAAAACCACATGGTATTGGTACAGAGACAAGCTGGTAGATCATTGGAATAGAACTTAAGACCCTAAAAAGAAGTTATCATGCACGAGAAAGCAGGCTGTGACTGGGCATTAGCAGTGACTCCTTGTGTGGAAAAGCAGCAGGTGCAGTTGGCGGCTGCTGAGTGTGTTCTGCTTGGTGGTTCAACTCTGTTCGACAGTCTCCCATAAGGAGATTCCCAGACAGAATGGTATCCAGGTTAGGTTGGAGCTGGTGTGCCACAGAGACCAAGAACTGGTGCAGTTGGGAATTTTAGAGTGGGAATAAACCTTGTGACTATAGCCATGACTCCTCAGCATCTTCTCCTGCTACTGCAGTAAACACCTCAAATGCTTCAGATCATCAGCCAGCTTCACCATGTTCAGGATGCCCGATGCATGAAGGGCAAAGGAAAGGCTGTCCAGTGACTGCAGCAACATCTGACCTGACCAGTGAGAGCAAAGCACACACTGTGCCTGCTCACCAAGACTGGGCCTATGATTACATAGAATACCCTTTACTGGTGCTGCAGCTAAGGATAAGGAGAACCTCGATCCTTCAAACCTGATGCCACCATCTAATCAGACACCATCCCCAGATCAGTCATTTACCTTGTCTATCTCAAGAGAGGAGTCATCAATTCCAAGAGCCCACTCTGAGAAAGAGTGACCAGATGTCCTGGAATGCCATGTTATGGAAAGGGTGGAAGGGGAAGGACGATATTAGTCAGAAAGATATGTACAGTATCATTAGAACTCACAATCAGAATATTGAGCAATCTTGGAAGGAGATTTTGAAATGGGAAGCCCTTCATGCTTATGAGTGTCCTTGTGGCCCATCATTGGTACGATTTGGAGGTAAAGCAAGAGAGCATTCACCAAGGGCAAGAATTTGTTCCTGGGTGGGGTATGAATTGCCTTTTGACCACCATAACTGGATCATCAATCACTGTGGCACAGAAGTTAGATATGTGATTGATTACTATGATGACAGTGAGGTCAACAAGGACTACCAGTTTACTATTCTGGATGCGTGTACTGCCTTTGATTCATTCTCTGCAGTATGGGACAGAATGAAGGTTGCTTGGTGGCGCTGGATTTCTTAATCACTATTTTGTTTGTTATGAAAAAAGTGAAACTTTTTTCTGAGAAATTTGTTAAACTATTTTCCCCAATCTAAATGCACTCATAATGTCATTGAGGGTACTTTTCAAGTGAATAATCATATTTTATTTTGTATTTAGCAAAGATGCCATGCTCCATTACATTTTGAGTCACATTTTTCATTGCAGATAATAGGTAAGTTTAATTTTTTTCCATGTTTGGTATAAGTCCCTTAGTTTTCCCACTAATTCCAGTATTTCATGTTATTTTCTTTAGACATCTTAACAATCTCTGAAGAAGAGGTTTTAAAAAAGCATAAAAAGTTGTTTTTATCCTTATGGTTTCCTCAGGAGAATTTGAGATATAAAACCTGAAAGTGTGTGATGCTTTTATCTGCCAAATAATTTAACTATATTCATTATAAATTAGAAGCACGGGCTGGTGAGATGGCTCAGCAGGTAAGAGCACC
>NC_034613.1:139520971-139531793 GCF_900095145.1 Mus pahari | reverse complement strand
AGATCTGACTCCCTCTTCTGGAGTGTCTGAAGACAGCTACAGTGTACTTACATATAATAAATAAATAAATCTTTAAAAAATAATAAATTAGAAGCACTTATTCTTGTTTTAAAAGTAACTAATCTTTCTAAAATCCCTTTGGTATAAGTATCAATCCTGAACAAAATATATAAGTATACACCAAATGAAGTCTGCAAGACTGGTATGTCTATTTTTAAATGTAATTTCAGATTTGACCCTGATAGAAATTTCAACTTGATACATAAAAAATTCAAAATATTTGTTTTTCCAGTTCTGTCCCAATATGCAACTATTAATGAAAACCTGATAATGAAAAGCTGATCACAACATCCCTGGAAGATGACAAATTAACTTATGTTATCCCATCCCATTCCCTCTTCCCACTAGGAGCTTGCCACTAGTAGTGTAATGTAAACCTTGAGAACCTGGCTTTAGTCACAGTGCCAGAAGTGTTTCTTTGATGAATAAGATTATATTTGGCTAAGTGTTAGAATTCACAAGAAGTGCATTTTTTTTCAGATGTGAAATGTTTGCATCAATTCACCATCATTTTGATGTTTGTTTTAAGCATGTGCTGAGTTTGCTGTTGAAAACTGATTGTTTTGCTGGGCAGTAGTAGCACAAACCTTTAACACCAGTACTCCATAAATCTCTGAGTTTGAGACCAGCCTGGTCTACAGAGTGGGTTCCACTACAACCAGAAAAATCCTCTCTCTTAAAAAGCAAAAGAAAAAAAGAAAACTGGTTATTTTTAATTACAGCAATATGTTAGAAGTAACTTTTTTCTTGATAATATGAAAAAATTTTAATTTATCCTAAATACTGTAGTATTTGTAAGTTAGTGGACAGAATTGGTGTTTTTGAGTTATTTGACACAGATTTCTTTGTTGTATAATGCTTTAAAAATCCAACATGTGAAAATATCTGTATTTCTTTAAAATAAAGCTGACAGTTAAAAGATTTTTAAAAAAAATAAAGAAAAGAAAAAAAAAAGAACTGAAGACCCAGAAGAAATAACCCTGGACACCTATGGGCGCTTGATCTTTGACAAAGAAGCCAAAACCATACAGTGGAAAAATGAAAGCATCTTCAACAAAGAGTGTTGCTCTAACTGGTGGTCAGCATGGAGAAGAATGCAAATGGATCCATATTTATCTCCTTGTACAAAGCTCAAGTCTAAGTGGATCAAGGACCTCCACATAAAGCCAGGTACACTGAATCTAATAGAAGAGAAAGTGGGAAATAACCTGGAACTCATTGGCATGGGGTGGGGAGAGTTTTCTAAACAATACTCCAATGGCTCAGGCTCTAAGATCAACAATTGGTAAATGGGACCTCGTAAAACTGGAAAGCTTCTGTAAGGCAAAGAACATAGTTCATAAGACAAATCGGTAACCTACAGATTGGAAAAAGATCTTCAATAACCTTACTACATCTGATAGAAGACTAATATACAAAATATACAAAGAATTCAAGAAGTTAGACTCAAAAAAGCCAAATAACCCAATTAAAAATGTGGTGCAGAGCTAAATAGAGAATTCTTAACAGAGGAATCTCAAATTAAGAAGGACTTAAAGAAATGTTCAACATCCGTAATCATTAGGGAAATGCAAGTCCAAACAACCCTGAGATTCCACCTTACACCAATCAGAATGACTAAAACCGTAAACTCAAGTGACAACACATGCTGGTGTGTTGAAAAAGAGGAACACTCCTCCATTGCTGGTGGGATTGCAAACTGGTATGATGACTTTGGAAATCAATTTGGTGTTTCCTTAAAAAATTGGAAATAGTTCTTCCTGAAGGCGCAGCTATACCACTGCTGGGCATATACCCAAAATATGCTCCACCATATCACAAGGACACATGCTCCACTATGTTCATTGCACCCTTATTTATAATAGCCAGAAGCTGGAAACNACCCAGATGTCCTTCAACTGAGGAATGGATACAGAAAATGTGATACATTCATACAGTGGAATACTATTCAGCCATTAAAAACAAGGACATCATGGATTTTGCAGGCAAATGCATGGATCTAGAAAATATCATCCTGAGTTAGTTAACTCAGACCCCAAAGGACATGCATGATATGTACTCACTGATTAGTAGATATTAGCCAAAAAGTACAGAATACCCAAACTTTATAAGGCCTAACAAGAAGGAAGGCCCAAGTGAGTATACATCAATCTCACTTAGAAGAGAAAACAAAATAATGATGGGATTCAGAGGGAGGGAGGGACCTGGGTAGGAGAGGAAAGGGGAATGGGAAAGGGGGGCAGGATCACATATGGGAAGAGACAGGAGAAAAGTCCAGAGGGTCACAAGAATGAGTGGAAATATCCAACATGGAGGGTGGTGGACATAGGGCAACACTAGAAAGCCCCAGGACTCAATGGGGGATGACCTTCACCAAAATGTCCAACGGAGGGTAGTTGGAACCTAAAGGGACCACCTCTAGTAGATAGACATGACACCTAGTTGAGGCATGGGGCCACCCACCCATCTTCAAAATTCTGACCCAGAATCCTTCCTGTCTAAAGGAAATACAGGGACAAAAAATGGAGAAGAGCCTGAAGGAAAGGCTATTTCAGTGATGAACCCAACCTGGGATCCATCCCATGCACAGGTACCAAACCTGACATTATTGCTGATGCCATGTTGTGCTTTCAGACACACATTGCTGTCCTTTGAGATACTCTACCAGCAGTTGACTGAGACAGATGCAAATACTTATAGGCAACCATTGGACTGAGCCTGCAGACCACTATGAAAGAATAGGGGAAGGACTGAAGCAGCTGAAGGGGATGGCAATCCCATAGGAAGAACAACAGTATCAACTAACCTGGATACCTCAGAGCTTCCAGAGACTCAGTCACTAACCAAAGAGCATACATAGGCTAGTCAGTGGCTCCTGGCACATATGTAGCAGAGGATTGCTTTGACTGGCCTCAGTGGGAGAGGATGCCTCTAGTTCTATAGAAACTTGATGCCCCAAGGAAATGGGATACTGGTGGGGTGGAGGGGGTGGGTTGGTGGGTATGTAAGGGAGCATCCTTTCAGAAGCAAAGTGGAGAGGGTAAAGAACTTAGGGAAGAGGGGACTGGTCTGGGAGACATTTGAAATGTAAATAAATAAATAAACTTCATAACAAAATAAAATAAAACAATATTTCCATATACATTAGCATTTACACTCTTGAAATTTATCTAAGGTAAAACTCATACTTACATAAAAACTTCCTATACAAGAGCAAAGAATATCATCATAATGTTTTGTATACATTTAAAACACCTATACATGAATGGTTGTGGCAACTTACTTACAATTGACTACTGGAAACAATCTAGGTGAACAGATAGACATGCTGAAGTACACTCATAGTATAGAATACAACATTGAAAAGAGACTTCTGACCCATTCACAGGCAAGATGAATTATGTTCAGTGAATTATGTTGGAGAAACAAGGGTAGAACATAAAAGGCATTTGTGTATTATTTCTTACAACTGTTACAATCTTACAATCTTACTTACAATCTTAAGTTATCACATAGTTTGAAGCTTAGCCTAAGAAAGAGCTACCACTAGCTGTGTTATACTAAGGGTGTTGCTGGACTTGGATGAAATAGCACTAGCAGGACTATGTTATTTCAAACTCACCAGCAGCCGAAGGGACAAAAGATGCAGCAGCAGGTTCTTGGTCCCTAACATGTTGTAGTGTAACTGGGTTATTCAGTGTCTCAGGGCTGTCATCCACGATGCTTTCTGGAGCAACTGGTACTTCTACCAGTATAAGTTTTTCAATTGCTGCAATATGAAAATTCAGAATCCTGAATCCACTGAGTGGAAATTAGCCTTTACTGACAAGGACAAAGGGAAGCATACTCACAAAAATATAAAATTCAAAGAATTTGTCCCCCAAAAGATTTACCCTTCAAAATGGCAAATAAAAATTCTTTAAATCGAAAGGTTATTACAAAAGCAGGGGTCTTGGTACCTGAGGAAGGAAGTAATAACAATGGTGCCATCAGAAATGGGGAGGGACAGGGAGAGACTATATCATCCATGCTTTGCTACTGAGAATGGAAAATGGTTTAGTCTCCCTGGAAAACTGTTTGGCAGTTTCTTAAATCTAAACATGCTGGTTCCATAAGATACAAATGTTACACTCATGGTATTCTTAACAGAGAAAGTAAAAGTTTACATTTATATAAAAACTATAACATAAACGTTGGACAATCTGGATGAATCACTAGAAAATTAAGAAAAGTGAAAAACCAAAGCCCAAATATAATTAACTAACAGACGAGACAAAATTCTAGGAAGCAGATGTACAGAGGGGTCAATGTACTATCCTGACCTACTTTTGCACCAGGCATGAACATGGTATACAGACATATATATTCATGCACATATAAACAAATAATATTTTATAAAAAGAATGCTAATTTGTGGCTCACAACCATCTGTAACTCCAGTTCCTGGGGATTTTACCTTCTCTGGTCTCTGTAAGCACGAGGTATGAAAGCGATAAACCGATATGCACTCAGGCAAACAACTAAAACACATAAACTAAATTTAAATTAAGAAGCATGAATACTGGAGTTTAGATTCAGTAACACACACACACACACACACACACACACACAAACACACACCCCACTACCCCCACTACCCCCACTACCCCCACTACCCCCACAGCCGTATATGTGTAGAAAACTAAGATTAAATAATATAACCAGGATATTGACATTGATCTGAAACCCAGATATTATTGAGAAGTCCCAAGTTTTCTTATAGTAGTTTGTGTTCTTACATTGATTTCTGTACGGATTTATAATGTGAATACATTTTATGTGATCCCAGCACTCAGATCACCATTTATAGGGCACAGCCAGGGGGTCTCCATAGCAAGCTGAACAGCTAGAGGAAGAGATCTACCCCAATAAATAAAGTGGAGCACAGTCATAGAAGACACCCAACAACTTCAGATATCCCCAGACACACATACAGACATGAACATACACACATACATGTATATACACATGTATATGTATGTACATGTATATACACAAATACAAACATAACATGCACACATAGTATATACATACATGTGCAAAAAATTGAAGTACTTCTTATATTGTATATGTATTATTCCAAACTCACCAGATTCAGAAGAAATAGAAGCAGCTATAGTTTCAGGATCTGGGGGAACAATATTTCCTAATAAAGCAGGGTAATATGCTGTCTGTCTATTGCCATCCATGATAACTTCAGTTTTTCCTGGCAATTCTAACAGCACAACTTCTTTGATCTCTGAAAGTAAAGGATTCCCAACTATGAATTCTACATAATGTAAAACTGACTTTTGAGGGGGTAAAATAAAAATGTTTTCAAAACAAAGGCAAACTTGATAAATCTGCTAGCATACCCACCCATATAAAGAGCTAACAGAAGACCTGAAAAGCTAAAGGATATGCTGTAAGCAGAGAAGTTAGAGAATCATAAAGAGGTTGGAAGAAAACAATAGAAAGGCTAGAATCATAAATGTGGAGAAACTCACCCTTGATTGTAATTGGGGATATAAAATGGCATTATAGCTCTGGAAAACTGACTGGCACTTTCTTATGGTAATATCATTACCATACCACCCAGTAATTACACTCTTGACATTTATGAAAAAGAAATAAAAATTACATTTTCACAAAAGCCAGTAGACAAATGTTCATAATGGCTTATTCCTAATACTAAAAATTGGATGAAAAAAGTATTTCTTTCAAGGGATGAATGATTAAAAACAACAGAGATGGGGAGGATGGGAAAGAACATGAGCTGTGTACAGATAGCCACAAGTGGTTTGAATCTACAGAAAATTATGTTGATGGGAACAAAGTCTACATACTATAATATTTTCTTCTTATAATACTATTAAAGTAGCAACATTACAGAAACCACTATTAGGAAGAAGGTAGAAACAGGCAGTGGTGAAGAAAAGCATGACTTGAGCGAGGTGAGTTGGGTAACAAAACCATACAGGGCACTCAATGGTAGTGTAGTTGTAGTTATCCTGTACCATGACAGCAGTAGTAACAAGAAAATGTATGCACATTATAAATCTGTATGGAAATCAATGTACAATGTAAGAACACAAACTACTATAAGAAAACTTGGGACTTCTCAATAATATCTGCGTATCAGATCAATGTGAATATCCTGGTTGCATTAAATCTTTTTTTTTTTTTTTTCGAAACAGGGTTTCTCTGTATAGCCCTGGCTTTCCTGGAACTCACTTTGTAGACCAGGCTGGCCTCGAACTCAGAAATCTGCCTGCCTCTGCCTCCCGAGTGCTGGGATTAAAGGCATGCGCCACCATGCCCGGCTGTATTATTTAATCTTAATTTTATTGAATATTATTGTTGGATAAAATGATAAAATATAAAAAGGATTATGTTACATTATTTATTACAAATAATATAAATCTAAAATTATTTCAAAATGAAAAGTTTAATTAAAAAATGAACTACAAGCAGTTTGAATTTAAAATGCTGAGATGTTCATGGGTTGGATTGAAGAATGCATATCATCTGCATCTTACCAGGATCAGGAATGGGCCCAGTAGATGAAGACAAATTTTGGTGGCCACTGCTATTTCCAACTGCAGGTGGGTGATCCATTGTCTCAGGATTGTTTACCAAGACAGCTTCTGGTATTACTGGAATATCTACATGGAAAACATTTTCAATTCTTCCAATTATGATTCAAACACAGGAAAGGTATTCTTAAGTAATGTACAGGAGATAAATACATTCTCACATTGACTAAGACTTAAATTACTCATCCTAAAAAGACCCATCCTTTAAAATTGGCTAAAGGAAAATAATCTAGAAAGTACAGGATAAGAAGCAGGGCAGTGGTGGCGCTCACGTTTAATCCCAGCACATGGGAGGCAGAGACAGGCAGATTTCTGAGTTCGAGGCCAGCCTGGTCTACAGGGTGAGTTCCAGGACAGCCAGGGCTACACAGAGAAACCGTGTCTCAAAAAAAAAAAACAATAATAATAATAATAAATAAAAATAAAAAGTATACCATAAAAAGAAAAAGAATAAAACTTTTGAGAATTAGAAAAAAAAGGAAACAATAAAAGCAAACAGTGCATGCCAAGAAACTGTGTCACTCACCAATACTAGTGAGGAGATAAAATGCTATACCTTTGTGCAGAAAAACCTGGTGATTTCTTATAAAATTAAGCATGTGTCATCATGTGACTTAGTATTGCATATAAATCATACATGAACACTGAATGTTTACTTCTACCAGTAAAAACTGGAAACATCTTCAATATTGTTCAGTGGGTAAAGAGACAAAGAATGTTATGCATCCATGCCATGGAATAGTTTTCAACAACTCTAATAGAACTACTAAAATATGCAAAATTTGATATTAACTGCAAGATTATTATATTTCATGAAAACTATACCCAAAAAGTTAAATAGCATTAGAATAAATTTAAGTAAATGCAAATGAGAATATATAGAAAGAAATAAGGTAGCCAGCTGGTGCTTAAAGCAGGTTGGGAGATGAAGAGAGATGGCTCTAGTTTATAGATGGACAACAGGAAATTTTCTTATAATGATGGTAGAAGTCTTCTATATCATAACTGTAGAGGTAAACAAGTAAATAGCCCATAAGATAAAACTATAAAACTAAATATGAAACTCAGGCATACTATTGTACATTTAATCAATGTCAATTTCATACTCATAAAAATTAAATGGGGTTTCTCTATAATTTTTTCCTACTAACTTACACATTTTACATTATCTCTAAATATAAAGCTATAAGGATTCTGATGAAAAATAAACTGGAAAATGAAAATTCTTTAAGACTATTCTTACATAGTATAAGGAAAATACAATTTTTGGTGAAGAAAATGTTTAAAAGCCTTAAGTAAAGGCAAAAAGAAATTACTATAACAGACAGAAGTAACCGTGCAACACTACAAACGATAATATAATAACACAAATATCAGAAATGCAAAGTTAGAGAAAATGGAGAATTCATATGTAAGTGTGAGGAATGAAAAATATATAGAGCAGAAGAAATGGTAGAGTTGCAGTTCCTTATAAAACTGGACATGAAGAGGACTAGTATCTACAATATACAAAGAACTAAGAATACTGAGTATCAAGAAAATAAATCCAATTTTAAAAGAACTAAGCAGAAAGTTCTCAAAACCAAAATACATATATTGAAATGTGTTCAACATTGTTAGCCAGCAGTGAAATGCAAATTAAAACTACTTTGAGATTCACCTCATCTATATTTGAATGGTCAAGATTAATAAAACAAATGACAGCACATACTGGTGAAGATGTGATAAAAGGGGGACACATATACATTGATGAACTGGAACCTTCTTGGTTCTTTGGAAACTCAGTTATGTCAAATGATGGTTGCTGGGGCACACAGGTGAAAGGATGTCTTGCTAAAACAGACATGTGAAAGGACACATGACATTAAGAAGGAATATGAATATAACCCAACAGACACATGACATTAAGAAGGAATATGAGTATAACCCAACAGACAGAGGCTGGATGTTGCTATTGTTTGTCATGTCTTCATAGAAAAACACAAATAAACTTCAGGTGGTATTCTGGTGGCTTCTCGCTGTGTCTGTGGATTCAGGCTGATTGGCTGAGTGAAATGGAAGTTTCTGGATATGTCAGCTGATACAGACTCACATGATGTTTTACTAAGACAGACTCACATGATGTTTTGCTCAGGCATGACCCATGGGAGGACATGTGCTATTTGGAGGGAGTATAAATAGGACTCAATGGACAGTGGCAGGAGTGCAGCTTGCAATGCTTTGGTAGTCTTGAGTTTTCCTCTTTGCTGATCTTCATTGTGTTGAGAGAGGCACAGCAGAGAACTTCTCCTGGCATTCCTGCCAGTTCTGGTTGATCTTGCTGACTCCTGACCATTCAGCTGAGGCCTGGTTGTTTCTGCTCTGTCATGCCACTGCTTCTGATTCATGTTTGCTATCCTGACAATACTAAACTGGACTGCTTATATCCTGCAAATTGGAGATTGAAATTGCCCCAAGAAATTATTTCTAAACAGCATATAGCAGAGCTTCATGGCATCTTCTAGAAAAAACTGCCATTGTTGATGTGAAAATGGTGTTTACTAGTGGATACAGCCACCACTGCTGATCTGTGTAATCTGAACTGCTGGTATCCTGACAATACAGATTGGATTTGCTTCAAAGAACTATTTCTAAAAGGTCTACCTCCCCTATATCCTAATAGCCTTTCTTTTCCACTATCCATAGTGGGTGGTGGGCAGGAAGGGAGGATAAAGCATTTAAGAATACCTATTAAAAGTAGGCTTTGAAAAATCAAAGCACATACATTGATGATAGGAGTTCAAACTTGACAGCTACTATGGAAAGCAGTGTGAAAGAATTCTCAAAAACTGATAACAGGATCTTTGCTCCGGTGTGTGGCTGGGGAGAGGGCGACCTGCAGAAGCAACACAGTTTCTGGGAAAGATCCCATTTCTGGCTCCAGTCATCCGGCATCTTTCCCGCCCAAGGAGGAGTGTCCAACCAGGAAGGGTCTCAAGGCCTGAGCTGGTAGGAGAGACATCTTTGCTCCAGTGCATTGCAGGGGAAAGGGCGGCCTGCAGAAGCAGCACAGCAGCTGGGACAGACTCCGTTTCTGGCTCCAGACATCCTGTACCTTTCCCGCCAGAGGAGAGGTGTCCACCGGGAGGGTTCCCAGTGACTGAGCTGGTAAGAGAGCCATCTTTGCCATCTTTGCTCCGGTGCTTTGCTGGGGAGAGGGCTGCCTGCAGAAGAGACACAGCTTCTGGGAAAGATCCCATTTCTGGCTCCAGTCATCTGGGACCTTTCCCACCCGAGGAGAGGTGTCCGCCCCTAGGGGTCTCGGTAACTGAGCTGTTGGAGAGCCATCTTTGCTCTGGTTCGCCTAGGCTCCAGGCTGCACTGGTGAGAGTGTGGACCGCAGAAGCTACACAGATTTGGGACAGACCGAAGCAACCTAGCTTCTGGAACAGACCCTGTTTTGGGCTCCAGAAATTTGGGCACCTTCCTCGCCAGAGCAGGTGAGAGAGTCATATTGTGTCCAGGGTCCCTCGGTTGCTAGTCTGTGCAGGTGAGTGAATAAACTGCAGAGGCAAAACATCTTCTAGCACAGGCCCTGTTTTGGGCCTACATCTTCAGTCAGGAGGTAGATCTGAACTCCAGGCCTCTGTGCACCTTCCCTGCAAGAGGAGAGCTTGCCTGCGGAGAGTACTCTGACCACTGAGACTCAGGAGAGAGCTGGACGCCCAGGACTGCTGACAGAGGCTAACAGAATCACAGGAGAAACAAGCTCCAAACAGAGACAACTATAACAACTAACTCCAGAGATCACCAGATGGCGAAAGGCAAATGTAGGAATCTTACTAACAGAAACCAAGACCACTCATCATCATCAGAACCTAGCACTCCCACCTCAGTCAGTCCTGAATATACCAACACACCCGAAAAGCAAGAACCAGATTTAAAAGCATACCTCATGACACTGGTAGAGGACTTTAAGAAGGGCATTATTAAAGAAATGCAGGAGATGGCTGCTAAAGAGGTACAAGTCCTTAAAGAAAAACAGGAGAATACTTCTAAAGAGGTAGAAGTCCTTAAAGAGAGAGAGGAAAACAGAAACAAACAGGTGATGGAATTAAACAAAACCATCCAAGACCTAAAAAAGGGAAATAGAAGCAATAAAGAAAACC
>NC_034613.1:139503359-139520960 GCF_900095145.1 Mus pahari | reverse complement strand
AGGGACCCTGATATAGCGGCCTCTCTTGTGAGGCTATGCCAGTGCCTGGCAAACACAGAAGTGGATGCTCACAGTCAGCTATTGGATGGAACACAGGGCTCCCAATGGAGGAGCTAGAGAATGTACCCAAGGAGTTGAAGGGGTCAGCAACCCTGTAGGTGGAACAACAATATGAACTAACCAGTACACCCTGAGCTTGTGTTTCTAGCTGTATATGTAGCAGAAGTCGGCCATCATTGGGAAGAGAGGCCCCTTGGTTTTGCTAACTTTATATGACCCAGCACAGGGAAATGCCAGAGCCAAGAAGTGGGAGTGGGTGGGTAGGGGAGCAGGGTTAGGGGGAGGGTATAGGGAACTTTCAGGATAGCATTTGAAATGTAAATAACAAAAGTATCTAATAAAAAAATATTTAAAAAAAACCAAACTGATAACAGATCTACCACATGATTCAGCTCTTCTACTCTTGTGCATAGACCCACAGAATTCTATCTTTCTACAGAAATAGTTGTTCAAGCATGTTCATTGCTTCTCTGTTCATAACCCTCAGGACTTCGAAACAGCCTAGATAACCATCAATGGATGAATAATGAAAATATGATACATTTACACAAGGAGATTTTATTCAGCTGTTAAGAAAAATGAAATCATGTAATTTATAGGTAAATAAATGAAGCCAGAAATGATCATTCTAAGTGAGACAACTTGCTGCTTCTGCAGAGTCAGGCTAATTGGCAGAATAGTGATGTCAGCTAAGACAGATGCATGTGCTAAGGCAAAACCTGTGCTGAGACAAGACCCATTAGAGGACACATGATGTTTGGAAGGAGTATAAATAGAACTCAATGGACAGTGAAAGAGGCTTGGCTTGGCTTGGCGAGGCCTGACTTACTAGTAGAGCTAGTTGTACAGCTCCTTAGTCTGGTATTTTTCAATCTTCACTTTTCTCAAGGAGACAAGGCAAAGAACTCCTGGCATCCCTCCAGCTGACTCATGCCGAGGCTGAGGCCTTGCTGTCTCTGCTAAGTAGGGCCACCAGTGCTTTGCCACAAGTGTTTGCCACCCCGACTCTAGACTCTAGCACACGGGACTGCTGGTATATCTGTGAAAGGTTTGCAAGTGGATTGAGCTGCTGCTGCTGCTGCTGACCTGTGATCTGTGCTGCCGATTTCCTGACAGTGCAGCCGGGAGTTCCTTCAGAGAACCATTTCTAAACAGGTCCATGTCCCCCATATCCTTTTCTATTACCTCTGGTAGGTGGTAGGCTACAAGTGAGGTTAAAGCATTTAAGAGCCAGCATTAAAAATAGGCTTTAAAAAAATCAAAATTACTCTCGTAAGAGTAATCAAAAAAGAGAGAGGCAGAGGAGGGGCCACATATACAGAAAGGTGAGGCCTGGTGGCACATGCCTTTTAAAAGCAAAAAACAGATCTCTTTGTGTTTAAGGCCAGGCTGGTCTTCGGAGCAAATTTCAGGCCAGCTAGGTTCACAACAAAAATAAGAGTTGGGCTGGAGAGATGGTTGAATGGCTCAGATTCCTTACAGTACTTACAGAGGATCAGAGTTCAGTTCCCAGAACCCACATTGAGTGGCACACAACTTCTTGGCAATCTAGTTCCAGGGGCTCTGATATCTCTTTTGGCATTTGCGGGCACTCACATAATTCTGAATGTGCAGACACACACACACATTAAAATTTAATAAGTAACTATAAAACAATTGTGGCAACATGGTAGAACACTTGCCTGATAAGCACAAGGCCCCTGATTTATCCCTAGCAGTACAAAACAATCTCATAGACTAGATAATGGCCATTAATGTTAATGTTAGTAAACTCGAGGACATCTCAATAAGATCTGTGGATTGAATCAATTTAAAAATCTTAGCCTATAATATTTGTTATAATTTTAAAGATCTTATTATTGAGGACAATAGGCAAATCATAAAATTCTCTCTTAAATGCTTCTTACAAATACATGTGAATCTGAAATAATTTCAAATGCAAAGTTTCATATTAAAAGAATTACACTATATTGGCCAGGTATAGAGAGAGCAAATGTGGGAGGAGCTCAACAAGTCCTCCCCAAAGATTATTAAGAGCCAGAGATCAGGGAATTTGTTGTGAGTCTGTCTCTAGTACTATTGGAAGCTATACTCAGAAATTTTTTACCAACATAACTGTCTAAGCCTGAGCTGAACAAGAATGGCACCAATTAACAAGCCAAAGTGGGCAGAGAAAAGTCCCATGAGACCTCGACCCTACACAAAGAACTCTAGGTAGCTGAGGAAAGCTGGAAATGGGAGACATTGCCTTCCCCAGGGACAAGCACACTGATTGGTCGTTCAATGCCAAATGATGAGCCCTGAAAACACACCTATAGGTAACAAGATACAAACAAAAATGGTTGTATTTAGAAATATATATGTTTCTACATATATGCATGCAATAATAGGTTTTTTTTTTAAGGACATGAATTTAAAACAGACTGGGAAGTGGTCAGTCGTAGAGATTTTAGGAAGGAAGGGGGAGGAAAATGTTATAGTTAAATTATAATCTCAAAAATAAAATAATAAATAAGTCTCACCCCTAGGTGAAAAGACATGGACAGTTGATGGCTATTGAGAAAAGGTGAGTCCATTTTCTTTAAGAATAAGACCCCTGGTAGGCTGCCTAGGCTCCAGTAGATGACCCTATGTCCATGCACATAATGGCAACACAAAGTGGACTCAGAGTTTTTAAAAAAGGAGTACATGAAACTGGACATGAAAAGGGGGGGATGTGGGAAGGAGGTGGGGAGGAGAGGATGGGGAGATGTATTTATTCAAAATATATGCATATACAAGATTCTCAAACAATAAAAAATGTTGACACTAACTTAAACTGGGTTGAATTTGGATTCTAGAATGCTATTTGTAATTGATATCATTTCAAACTCACCAAAGTTGTGATAGGCAGGTTGATCATCTTGTTGATTTTCCTCAAAAGTTAAGTTGTTCATTATCACATTGTTGTTTGTAGGAATGGCATCTGTAACTTCTGGTATTTCTATAAATATAAAATTAAGTGGTAGAAGATCTTTCATACATGAATTATATCCTCCAGGAAAGGAGGAATAATTAAGACATTCACACCAAAAGGAAATTTAGAAGAATTTGTCCCCTACAGACTTACCCATTAAAAAAACATTAAAAGTAAATCTTTAATGCAAACGAATATGATAAAGAAGGAATCCTGAATCATTTAGAAGAAAGAAAACAACAGAAATGAAAGGTACAAAATTCTAGCAGCCATGTAAAATAGTCTAAATACACTGGAAAGCAGTCATGCAGTTTCTCATAATAGTAAACATGCTTAAGGCCAAATTTGTCAATACATTCAACATGTGTAAGATTTTACATAGAAATTACTATGGTTTGAACAAATAGGTTGTGTCACTTAGAATTCAGTACTAATATTGTGGATGTATTTGAGAGGCCACTAGGCTGAGAACTCTTTTTTCATGAATGGCATTAGGTTACTTGTAAAAAGAGGCTTGATGCAGATGTTACTGAACTTGCAACCTTTAACCATCTGAGGACCTCTCTCTCCTTTAAAGGAAGCAGTCCTCACCATAAAATGGGCAGCCTTCATCATAAAGTAGCACCTTGTTCTTCAACTTCCCATCCTCTAGAATAGTAAAAAATTAATTTCTCTTTTTACAAATTAATAGTCTATGGTATCTTGTTTTACCAGCAGAAATAGACTAAGACATAAGTTACATTTCAATAGAACTTTTTATTTTATTTTATTTAAAGAAACCTGCCGGGTGTGGTGGTGTACACCTTTAATCCTAGCACTCGGGAAGCAGAGGCAGGCGGATCTCTGAGTTCAAGGCCAGCCTGGTCTACAGAGTGAGTTCCAGGACAGCCAGGACTACACAGAGAAACCCTGTCTCATAATAAAAACCAAAGAAAGAAAGAAACCTAATTATACAAGCTGGGTGTAGTGGCACATGCTTTAATCCCAACCCTTGAGAAGCAGAAGCAGGCAGATCTCTGAGAGACAGGTTGCTCTTAGGAAATGATGACATTGCTGAATCTGAATCTATGAAGACCTCTAGATTTGACACCAACCTGGTCTACAAAGCAAGTCCATGACAGCCAGGACTACACAGAGAAACCCTGTCTCAAAAACAAAAACCAACCAACCAAACAAGCAAACAAAACAAAAAACAACCCCCCAACCACCCCCCAAAAAAACCCTAAACATGCAAATGCACGTATTATAAGAAACCAAACTCTTGAGATTTTGTGTCAGGCAAATAAAAACTTTAATTAATAAAAAAGTTTTCACCTATATAAATATTTATGTAATATTTATATAAATATGAATATTTATACCTAAGTGTTCATATCAGTCTTAATCCTATATAGTAAAACCCCACAAATTTTCCTTTAGATGTGAATGGTTAAATCAAAGTATACCTATACCATGGGCTAGACTGTTCGGCAATCAAAAGAATAAAGCTGTTGATACACATTTGGATGAATCTCCAAGGTATTATATTATAGGAGGAAGGCTTACATTAAAAGTTTGCAAGTGGAAGGAAAGACCAGACAAAGAAGGATGGATTTAGATGTGTATTTGTGACAATACAGTTATGTGAGATAGAAAAGGACCTTGTGATAGAACCCTGACTGTGGTAAATTTTCTCTGGTGGTAAACTGCATGGTGGTAAATTCACAGGTGTGAATGGCAACCATAGCTTCCATAAGACGTTACCTTTGATGGAGACTATATTTCTGCCTTGTTTCTTACCACTATGTGTGAATCTGAAGCAGTCGCAACATAAACCTTTCAATTAAAACATACCCTAATACTAGTTTGTGTGAAGGAGTTTTAAAATCTAAAGAATGTTCTTCATGTGTCTTTACATACTCACCCAAATTCGGAGGGATATAGACAAATGATGTGGCCACATCTGGGCTGATATTCTCAATTCCCACAATAACTGGGTAAGTCATGCCACTGGGGCGATGGGCCGGAGTGGAGTCTACTGGTTGCTGAAATCCTGGAGGAGCTTCCCCAGCAGGCTGGTCAGATGAGATGGCAGTGTTGGTTTCTTGGACACCTCCAGCACTGGGTTCTACATCAGCATCAGGATCTAGCTTTGCAGGCTTGGCCTCTGCCACTGGCTGAAGAATGGCTCCCTCAGGATTGCCCTGGCCCTGGGCTGCTGGCTCTGCTGGGGTTAATGGCTCATCACAATGTCCCTGTCCAAGAAAAGAAAAAAGAATGAGTTAAGCTTCCTTCAGTTCCTAGATTTCAGTTTTCAGTTTTTCCATGTGATCAGCCAATCAAAATGTTTCTTTTTGTTGTTTCTTGAGGCTTGCTGTCATATCATTCTAGGTTTCCTACAAATGATGACCCTCCTGCCCAGGCATCCTGGGTACTGGGATAAGCATACTTCACCACACCTGGCTGTCAAAACATCCTTTTTGTAATTCATACTTTATTATAAAGAACTTCCAAATTAAAAAAAAAATCACATGCCTAAATTAACCAGACCCAAAGTCAACATATTCTTGTGGGAACACATATAACATCTAAAAGGACAGTCACCCAGTTTAAGTCGGCTATGAATAAAAACAAAATTTAAAATGCTAATCAGAGATGGATAAATATATTGTTATTCCAGAAGACCCAACTTGGTTCCCAGCACCCACACCAAGAAGCTTACATCTGGTTCCTTCCACCCCATGGGATCTGACATGCCCTTCTGGCCTCTGCAGCAACTGCGCACACACATACACACAAATAATTTGTATTTGTACAAGTTATTGTACAAGTAGGTAAAGCACTCACATAAATACAAGGAATACATCAACTAAAAAATTAAAAACAAAGTAATTAATACAATATTTTTTAATACTGGTCAAGCATGTACATCTATTTTTCTCACTATATCATTTTCTACTGTTAAAAGTAAATGCAGTCTTTTCCCTGAGGCCCCAATACAGTTTAATTGAATTTTATACCTGTTCATTTAGTAACATAAAATTACTTGTGGTAATTTAACCAGCCTGAATTTAAATATTTCTCCATTAGACTTTTAGTCACCTATCTGCTGCTGAACTAAGTGTAGATCAACCTTGTTAATTTCATGGTCCCCTGACTTTAGGTACTAGAGTTTAGCAAGATGGTATGAATGCTTTTATAATACTTACACATCTCTCCATCTGTGGCACCTCACAGAACTCGTGAATTCTTGAAACTGCTTCATAAATATTGGTAATCTGCCTGGTTGTCCTCTCAAGAAGTTCTTCTAATTGCTATTATAAATAAGAAAATTGTTCAGTTCTCATTTTAAAAGAAAGATAACATGTGAAAATGTAGGCCCAGAGAAATGGCTCAGCTGTTAAGATCACTTGCTGCTGATTTTGCTGAGATCCCGAGTTCAGTTCCCAGAACCTATAGGGTGGTTCACAACCACCCCATCACAACCAATTCCTGGAGATCTGTTCCCCCTTCTGACCTATGCTGGTAGCATGCATGCATGTTATGCACATGCATATAAGTAAGTAAAGCACTCACATAAATACAAAGAATATATTGAATTAAAAGCAAAGTAATTAATTTTCAAAAGAAAATATTTGAAGCTGACGTTTGAGTTCTTGGCACACTAGAAATTCTGCAGCAGTCATAAATGCACTGTTTCCTTGGGGTGAGGCCTGGGTGTGTAACACACTAACTGGCTGAGACACAGACTCTCTCAACCTGCCCCTACACTATCTGACCTATGCACACTTGGAAGAAATGTCAGTGATGAAAGGCGAGAATGTCACAGCCACTGACAGCCTTCCATGCAACACAAATATGCCAGAGCCATTTCTCATCAAGGAAGGTAGTAACTTAGAGAAATACAAAAACCAAAGGCTCCACGCCATGCCTACACAATGGAGAACCTGAGTGGAAGCAAGCAAGCCTGGTTTTAACAAGCCCTCACATGGCTCCAGATACATGGTTAAAGATGAGAAGTCCAAGACTGTGGCACTGAGGTAAATGCCACAACTTCAGGGGAACGTGAATGATTCTAATAACAGAACTTTGCCACATGTTAGGTATGTGACATTGGGCAAGTTACTCAATTTCTCTGTGTTTCAATTTTCTAATGTTCAGAAGTGGGATGAAAACATCTCTTAAGGGTTCTCTTAATGGAAAACATGGCTGGAGCTTTGTTCTAATAATGAAAAGAGCAGTGCTACAAGATGATTGGCTCAACAGGGCTCAGTTCTCCATTAGCAGTATTATCACCTCTGCCACCGTGGCACAAGTAAGGCGGTGAAGCCAAGCCTGCCCTGAAGAGCAAACAGAATCCAGACTGTCAGCTGAGGCTTTTCAGAAAACTTGGACTCTGAGTAGAACATTTAAGGGTAATGTAAAAAGACAGAACAATCAGCATGTGCAAAAATACTCGGTGAGAAAAAGAATCCTGGTGTTTCAACAGGCAATATAAATGCTGTCCTAAGGAACTGTTTTCAGAAGGGAATACAAAGAGTGAGAGCCACTAAGAGGGGATAGGCAGGCAAGAAAAGTGGTGTTTTGAAGCTTCATGGGAGAAAGAGCAATAGGGAACCACATACATGATTGAGAGGTGGAGGGCTGTGACTGATGTAAGAATGAAGATGCAGAAACCAGCAAAGGCATCAGCCCCTGAGCAACAGAAGAGGTAACTCTGTATGAACCAGAATGGCCCAAAAGAAGTCTAGGCTCTGGCAGGTTTGCAGGCTGTAGAATGGGACTGTTGCTGTGAAAATACTCACCAGGCGAAAAAACAGCCCTGTCAAAATGGGCTACCCCTCTGTATTCTGCCTCCAGCCTGTAGCAGGCTCAGAGACATATATGAAATACCTAGCAAGAAAAAGTTGCTAGAGGGAATAGAAGAGGAGGAGGAGGAGGAAAAAGAGGAAGAGGGGGAGGAAGAGGAAGAAGAAGAGGAGGAGGAGGAGGAGGAGGAGGAGGAGGAGGAGGAGGAGGAGGAGGAGGAGGAGGAGGAGGAGGAGGAGGAGGAGGAGGAGGACCAAGGGTTGCAAGCAGCACGGCCTGGTGGTGGGGCATCAATAGTATTCATTGAAAGTCAGGAGCCAGCAGTATCAGAAAGGGAAGTGCCTCAAGTGCCAGATCTTCAGAATATGACTTGGGAATCTGAGCAACTTTTTGCTCTCACATCACATCCTCCCAAGCTTCTTAGTTGCTGGGACCCTGGCTAAATAGTATACCACAGGCATCAAGCTGCTAAAGTCTAGGCATTATAGGCCCTGCAACCTTGCTAGATCTCAAACTCTTAGATTTATTTGCTATTATTAATTTTATTTTTCAACTGAATCTAGAACTTTATATGTGTCAGGCAAGGACTCTGATACTAAAGTGTATGCTCAGCTCTTTTTACCTTTTTAGTCTGAAAAGGATCTCACAAAATTGTCCAAGCTATCCTTGGTCTTGAGCCCCTCCTGCCTCGGCCTCCCAAGTAGCTTGGATTACAGGCCTGCACCACCACATGCAGACACACTTTTGCTTTTCAAACTGTGCTAACATTCTATTCAAGAAATTTTATGGTATAATAATCACTTCTTTTATACATATCTCCATTGCCTTTAAGGCACTGGTTCTCAACCTTCCTAATGCTGCAACCCCTTTAATACAGTTCCTCATGCTATGGTGACCTCCAACCATATAATTATTTTCACTGCTACTTAACAACTATAATTTTGCTATTGTTATGAATCATAACCTAAATATCTGTGTTTTCCAATAGTCTCCGTTAGCCCCTGTGAAAAGATTGATACCCAAAGTAGTTGTGACCTACAGGCTTGAGAACCACCACCCTAGGGTATGTAGTTCACAAAACTCCTAATAATTACATATTTTTCTTGGTATCTACTAAAAAGGTCAGCTTTTCTAATATCACCTCAAAACAACAGTAAGATAAATTCCTCACAGAATACACCCTTTTGTTTCAGTTGAGATAACTTTATGTGCAGCTAGGCTCATTGTAAAACTGCATCCAAACCAGCCAAATGTTACCAAAGACTACACTGTAAAAATTAAACATCAAGACATTTACATAAATTTTAATTTTGAGTTACATTTCCAGTCTTTTCTTAATTTTTTTTTATTTTGAGACAAAATCTCACTAAATTGCAAGGGCTGGTTTTGAATTTGAAATTCTTCTGCTTCAGCTTCTCAAGTAGCTAATTTATAGGCCTGCACTACCAAGCCCATTCAATTACATACACACACACACACACACACACACACACTTTAAATACACACTTTAAACACAAGGTTAGAGATGCAGCTTGTTGGTAGAATGCTTGCCTAGCATGACCAAGACATTTTTTCATGTATATTAGATGATTTATTTTCCACCTCTGTCCACTGAGAGGGCTTAGGGCAACGAATGCACCTAGCATCCAGATCAAGATTTCCATTCACCAAAACAAAAGGATTCTTTCAGAAGTTGAATTCCTGTGAAGGAGCAGGGAAAATAGTAATGAACACAGAATGTCTTTGATGACAGATAAGAAGACAGTGCTCAGGAAAAGTGAAGGCAGAGTAAAAATGGTTTAGGAGTCAAGGAGAAGCAGTTCAAAATGACCCAAACTGGAAAATCAGATCAATGAAATGAGTGGTACTCATAACTGGATTATAAGACATAATACAACAAGGATGTTGCATATATATGATATATATATATATATATATTATATATATATCATATATATATATATGCCTCATAATGCACAGTAAATTTTTATGAGTCTGTTTTGATATAACTATGTATGATTAAATGAGTGAGAAATTAATGATGACTCTTTCTGATCAATTAATTCTAATAAATATAGAAGAAATGAATTACTAAATGAATTACATATATAACTATGTATGATTAAATGAGTGAGAAATTAATGATGACTCTTTCTGATCAATTAATTCTAATAAATATAGAAGAAATGAATTACTAGAGAGTCATCATTAGGCAAATATCACAGTAATGATGGCTATTTAAAAATCTATGGGTAGATGCATCTCAATTCAGTGGGTTTAGAAAAAACAGGATGTTAAAAGAACCATAGAGAATGCAGTGTATTATTCCAAAGGGAAAATATTGGAAAACACTTTCTGAATCAAGTGATAAAAATTAATATCACCATTAAAAAGATATACAGACAAGACCTACCTTATGATGTGGTTCAACAAGATAGCATCATTTGTGCAGTATTCTTGTCAACAATGCATATTCTAAATCTATCCAAAAGGGAATATCTGACATACAAAAATTGAGATGCATTTTATAAAATCACTGACTAGCTGTCAACAAATGCCAAGGTCACAATTACATAGAAAGAATGAGGAACTATGACAAATTCAAAGAGAGAGTAGAGACAAATTCAGTTTGTGTGTGTGTTTGTGTGTGTGTGTGTGTGTGTGTGTGTGTGTGTGTGTGTACATACACATGCACAGGCATTTAAAGATAATAATTACAGAAGAAAAAGTCATAAATTCTAAAGGGGTGCTTCACAATAAGAAATGGTGGTGCTGCAAAAGAAGAAACAGTGACTCACAAGCAGAGTCAGAGGGGGAAGAGAGGGAATAGAAATGATACAAACAGTGCGCTCATAGGAAATTCTCAAAAAACAGGAAAATATTAAATGTGAAATACTGGATTAAACTTGGTCACAGGAAAAAATGTGAGATTTGGAAATAATGGCATAATTCAAGTAAGAACTATAGTTTCAGTAATATTGTATCAATGTTTACTTCCTAATTTTGATCATAGTACTATTAGTTTAATTTTAGGGAAGTTTAAAGGGATGCATATATATATGGAGAACTCTGTAGTATTTTATAAGTCTTTCAAAATTAGGAAACCCAATAAAACAAGGATCAAAACTGCTGTGATTTGGGCAATGGGGCCATATTTCTGTAGTAGGTCACTGTCTACCATGTAGGCACAATCCCTGGTACCTTTCAATTCAGACAAGATGAAAACAAAATAGAGCAACACAATTAGAGCAGTAAACATTATCTATAAAGGGGAATTTATTTATGAGCCAAAGGTAGATATAAAGGTAGAAATTAAGAGGAAAATTTAGGACATCTATTTCATCCTAACAGACTTCTCACTACAACAATATGAAAGGATGTACTGGTAAAACTGTATTATTAACCCAACTGCCCTTAAGTCACAATTCTTATTGAGCATAATGCTTTCTGTACTTCAGGGCACAAAGACTAATCTTTCAGCAATCTAGAATCAGTTCTATGCTGAAAGGAAGTATTTTTTAACCACAAAGAATCAAATGTTATAGGGCTCTAGATCTTCAAATAATCCAACAGTGACACTCTGTGGACAAGACAGAAAACACTCCTTCTTTGGAATAAAACTAAATTTAACTAGTAAAACAAGAAACCATCACAATGACTATTATAAAACCATTATAATGACTATTCGAGGCTGAATTACGGACTTCAACGATAAGAATACAAACATATAAAGTAACTGACAAAATATTTGTTCTAAAATACATGATTAAAATTACTTTTATTAGCCTTGCATTATACACTTAACCAATTAGTCAATATATTTTTGTTTATAGTAAAACATGCACTAGTAAAACTTTATTCTTATCAATCCAACTTCCCTTAAGTGACAATTCACATTGAACATAACCCTCTCAATACTTCATGGGATAAAGACTAGTCTTCCAGTAACCTAAAATCATTTATGCTATGATAGGAAATATAAATACTGAAGTAAATACTCCAGCAGGTCTGAATATGTATGGCAAAACAGGTGCCAGGTCTTACCGGTACATCCCTCACCCCTCTCCCTTTCTAAACCATTAGACTTCATTCCTAAAGCACGCCACCAAATTCTGTTCCCTTATTTTGCCCTTTCTTATACTTGACTCACTCCTGAGGCTGATCACCAAGGTAGAACTATCAAAACATCAAGGTCCAGCAATCAAAAATCCCCATTTGGCTGCCCTAATTAATATACCAAATCAAAACTAACCAACACATCCTAGCTCATTCTAACACAGACCTCTCATTTTACATTCTTAAAATGAACAGTTGCAAAGCTAGTTGCTGCTGTTTTCGCTCAATTCAGATCAGCCACCTTCTTTCTTTGCCTTGCATAATAAAGGATCTCTTTCTGCATGGAAAGTGTTGCTTGGATGTAGACTGTGCCTAATCTGGGGTCCAGAGTGGAGCATCCCATCAATATATGGTCCCTTCAAATACAATAATTATTGCTACCTGAATTAATGTATATTAATATTGCCTCCTGTATAATAGTATATATATATATATATATATATATATATATATATATATATATATGAATGAATTAGATGATTTATTAGAGTGGATTACAGGCTGTGGTCTAGCTAGTCCAGTAATGGCTGTCTACCAATGTAAAGTCCAAGAATATAGTTGCTCAGTCCAAGAGTCTGGATATCTTAGCTGGCCTTCCATATATGCTAGAGTCCCAAAGCAGTAGGCTTTAATACCAGTGAAGGAATGGACTTTCTAGAGAGGATGGGAAGAAGCAGGCAAAGAAAGAGCAAGCCTCCATCCTCCATGTCCTCTATATAGGCTACTAGCAAGTATGGCCCAGATTAAAGGTAGATCTCCTCACCTCAAATGATCTGGGTTAAAGTTGTACCTTCTGACCTCAAAAGATCCAGATTAATAATGGATCTTTCCATTTAAAATGAATTAATTAAGAAAAATGCCTCATAGATATACCCAGCCAGTTGAGTTTTATTTAATTCTACATGTAGTCATGTTGAAAACCAAGAATAGCCATCACAAGAACACCTTTTGTCAATCTATCATACAATCATATCTCCTTAAGACACATTTAATTTCCCAATAAAAACAATGACCAGGTCATAAGTATGTCTAATATACTTGTGCAACCATAACCATATCATAAATGTTAGAATAGATGGTAGTGGTGAGGATTCTTGTTTAGTATCCAAACTTAACTATGATAACCACTGATATTCACCTAATTTATGTTATACTACATGATTTTAAAAAAATCAAGAAAACACAGATATCTATACACATTCCTAACAAATTACAACAGAAGCTTTCATGTCAATTATAATCCTGTTTATGTGACTGCTTATGTGGTATTTATAACTGTAGGGACCAGGGATAAGGGAAGACCATTTTGTCCCTGGCTTGAACCCAATGTGAGACCAAGGCCAAGGGATAAACACCCTGTCCATGGCTTGACCTGGAGCCCCTGAGGCTTGGAAATCCTCACCTCCTTGAGATACCCAAAAGCAGTCAGCCCCACTGTACTTTTCCACTAGCTCACTGTACATGCCCCAAGACCCTTTAAAGCCCTCTCCTTTCACTTAACCCTCTCTGTGTTTCTTCCAATTCAGAGGCGCAGCCAGCCAATCTGTTTTTCTCCCTAGTAAACCTCTTGTGTGAGGTTTGTTGCCTGGTGTGACTGACTTTACAGCTCCTGACTGACAAGATGTACTTGTGCTGGAAAAATACTCATATAGATACCTTTATTCAGATGGGCTTTCCTGGTGCCAATGCTGCCCTCTTGGGGTCTGAGCCAAACTGGGACCCAATCTCTCATCTCTGGCCCACCACTCCCACCAAAGACTAACCTTCATGCTCACTGATAGCTTGACATCCCATTCACCAGAGATAATTCTGTGACTTTCCCCCTCAGGGGGAGGTACCCCCAGTCATAGTCTTTAAGGCTATGGTTGGCCCTCTTCACAGACCCCATTACCCCCAACCCTTGGAACCACAATTCTGCAGCTTCCTTATGTCCAGCTAGGCTATTACCACCCTTTTTTTCCCACCTTTTTCACACACATGCACAGCTTCTCTATGTTGTCATGGCTTTTATGAATTCTCGTTCCTATCTTTTTCCTATGGATAAGAACTCCCTGAGCTCTGACTTTCATTGCCTTTATGCAAACCTTTGTGCACCATCCACAAAAGCCCTGGTACCAGGCAGTCTCTCCTTGGGCTGTTACCATTGTCCCCTGTTGAGTACAGTGAAAAACCCACTGAAAGAAGGGTCTCCTTTTATCCACCCTGAGTCTTAGAGATATCCTTAACTATAGGCTGTTGGGAAATTTTTCCTATACCCCCCTCATTCTACAATATTATGCCTCTTAGAAAACCACTAGCCTCTCCTCCTGGCACCTGACATAAAGAGCCCCAAATGTATTCACTTTTTCAAACAAATTTGCCCTTAATAGCTCTTAGATAATCCAAATGACTACCTAATGGCACTCTAGATTCCCAATATTCCAAATATTACTTGGGACTTTCATGACTACTAAAAATAATTAGGGAAATGGAAAGAGATTTCCCATTCCCTACATTCCAGCCTTCTCTTATCTTTGCTCCAAGCCCTGTTTGTTTTCTATCTCCCCCCCACCCCTGCCACACATACTGTGTGAATGTGCTACCTTTTGAGGTTTCCTTTGATGGATCTATAAGTCTATTGCAGGTGTGGAAGCTGTTAGAGCAGTTAAGGGAGAGAGGAAAGAATAGATGTGCACACACTCCTCATTGGCTAGTGGCTCTCTCAGCTCCCTCCTACAGCTTCTTCTACAGCTAGAGGTCAAAATTGTTTCTATCTCTAAGCCCTCTTTGTTCTCCACTTATTGGATTCAGTTTTATAGGGAATTCTGAATCTTTTAGGTTTGGGTACTATTAAATTTCTGTTTTCTAGTTCCATCCATTTGCCTATAAAGCTTAGGATGTCCTTGTTCTTAATAGCTGAGTAGTATTCCATGTGTAATTGAACTACATTTTCTGTATCATCCTGAGTGAGGTAACTCAGACCCAAAAGGATAAGCATGGTATGTATTCACTAATAAGTAGATATTAGCCAAAAAAAGTACAGATACCCAAGATACAGTCCACAGAACTCAAAAAGGTCAGCAAGCTGAAGTGCCCAAGTGAGGACATCTCAGTGCCACTTGGGGGGGGGGAGAAGAAAGCAATCACGGGGGATGGGGGGAGGAAGGGAGGAACCTGGGAGGGAAAGGAGATGGGGGGTTGGAGAGGGGAACCTGATCTGGTATTGGGTGAGGGGAAAGGACTGAATCTCTGAGGGCCAGCAGAAAAAAAAATGGAAAGAGACAACCTCTAGAGGTAGGAGGTTGGGGGGACCCTCCAGAATGTACCAGAGACTTGGGAGGTGAGAGACTCTCAGGACTCAAAGGAAGGGACTTTAGATGAAATGTAGGGAAAGGGAACTTGTAGAGCCTACCTCCAGCAGGAAGACAGGACATCAAATGAGGAAGAAGGGGGCCATCGCACAGTCATAACTCTGACCCATAATTGTCCCTTTCTGAAAGAATTACAGGGATGGAAATGGAGAGGAGCCTGAGGAAAAGAAGGCCCAGTGATAGTCCCAAAGTGGGATCCAGCTCAAGGGGATGTCCCAAGGCCTGACACTATTACTGAGGCTATGGAGCACTCACAAAAAGGGTCCTAGCATGACTGCCCTCCAAAAGACCTAACAAGCAGCTAAAAGAGTCAGGTGCCGATCTCTGCACCTAAGCAATGGACAGAAGCTGTGGTTGAATTAGGGAAAAGCAGGAAGAAGCTGAGGAGGAGGGTAACCCTGTAGGAGGGCCAGCAGTCTCAATTAATCTGGACCCCCGAGATCTCTCAGACACTGGATCACCAACCAGGCAGCATACACCAGCTGATATGAGACCCCCAACACACATACAGTAGAGGACTTCTAGGTCTGTGTTCATTCAGAGATGATGCACCTAACCCTCAGGATACTGGAGGCCCCAAGGGAGTTTAGAGGTCTGGTGGAGTTGGGTGGGGACATCCTCATGGAGACAGGGGGACAGGGAGGAGGTATGGGATGTGCAACAGTCGGAGCGTGAGCCAGGAGGAGAATAAAATCTGGAGTGTAAAAATAAATAAATAAATAAATAATAGAGCTGCACATAAAAAATTGTTTTCTGTTGCTCTACTTCAATGAAAAGCTGGCTCTGACATTGGGTTATGGCTCTACCTCCTTTAAACCCAAGAATGCATGTTTAAAGGTTTTCTCCAAAATCTCTGTCCCCTGTCAGGTGGGCCACCTGACTATGTGACAGAGAAAGGAGAGGAAGAGGTTAGACTATTCCCAATGGGAATTATCCCTACCCACTTCATACTCCTTTTGGTTTTGGATTAACTCTCGAAAACGTTTGTTAAGGTATGAATCATAGCTCAAAATTTGTAAAACTAGTAAGTAAACTTTCTGACTTCAAGATTTGTAAGTATAGTGAGTATGGTTAAAATCGGTAACAAAAAGAGTTAACTTAAAACTTGGAACACAGAGGGTTGATATTTAAAATCTCTCTATATGTAATCTTAAAAGAACCATATGGCATGATGCAATTTGCAGGTTTAAGCAACATGTGCCTTGCCACCATCTTAGCTACTGTCTCCCATCTGGATGGAGATAGCCATGTGGCTGGCAACTGTCCTTGATAGGGATGGAGAGGTGGATGCCATATGACTTCACTACAATCTTGATTAAAGGTTATAAAACAACCAAGGAGGCCACAATAGATCGCCAAGATATTTTGGATTGAGATGGATTTTTGTTTAGGCGATTCGTGTCCTGAGAATAACAGATGAGGAAAAATCATAAAAACAAAAACAAACAAACAAACAAAAAACCCTAGGCTTATATAAAAAATAGGATTTAAAAGCAGCATCCTATACTGTGAATCCCTCCACCTTCATAAAAGTGTTTCAATGTATTATCTGATCTTACAAACTTAATTTTCATAACATTTATATGATTCTCATTGTTAAGCTGGAGGTTTTAGAACAAAGGCCATGATGGTGTGGGCCAAAAGGTCCCCACACTTCTCTTCTGACCAAAAGCCCAGGTTTGCAAAATCTCACACAAAACACTGAACAAAGACAGCTCCTAGTTCTGGATTCCAAAGTCAGCACCCTATAGGGCCATAATCTCACTGAGTAAGGCTTATAACTCTAGTACTTCATCATCATTTTACTACTCCCTCCCCTTCCCCTTTCAAAAGCACCTACCTCAACCCACAAGCAAGACTTCTCTGACTTCCTCCTGTGAGATCAATCACACACACACACACACACACACACACACACACACACACACACACAAAGCTACTCCAAATAAATCTGCTTTTATATTTATAATTTGTCAGTATGGTGTATTGCCTCAGTGGAGAAACTATACTCTCATTAACAACCTTCTCCCTGAGGAGCACAGGTGAGTCTGGATAGGCTAGAGAACATGCAGACAATATCCACCAATCTAAAACTGCCCATCCAGTTGTGCTGAGGCTGGCCCCAAATGGGATCCTGAATGGAACTACAATACCCAGGGAGGTGTGGGCATTTCACCTACAGATCAATTTATAATTTGCCTCCTAGCTGATCTCCTTAAAAGTGATACACGCAGCCGGGCGTGGTGGTGCACACCTTTAATCCCAGCTCTTGAGAGGCAGAGGCAGGCAGATTTCTGAGTTCGAGGCCAGCCTGGTCTACAAAGTGAGTTC
>NC_034613.1:139495631-139503249 GCF_900095145.1 Mus pahari | reverse complement strand
GAAAAATACACACACACACACACACACACACACACACACACACACACACACACACATTCCCCCAGAGAGGTCATCCAGGAAAAACCTGTCCCAATTCCTGGCCTTACAAAGGCCCCCCTATAATATATCTGAATCCAAAGACTCCCTTATTATCTACTTCTCCCAGAGTTTCCCTGACATTAGGGTCAAAGTTAAAATCCCATAGAGCAGATCACTGACTCCAGAGGCAGAAGTCTTATTTGTGTCCTTTAAGGTATACCATGGTAAGGATGAGAAAGCCTGAAAACAAAAATATCATAATGGCTAAATGTACCTTTCAGCGGGCCATAGGAGCTTCCTAATCTCCCTTGCTTCTGAAAGCCCAAGAACCTCCAGATCCCTGCTTAAAATGTTATCAGGAGGGTCACCAGGTAGGGCATGCCAGAACTCTCACAAACCCTATTGGCTATGTCCAAGGTGCCATTAAGTGGGATGCTGGGCTGTTGACTGTCTCCCCTGGCTGGCTCTTGTGGTGAGGGGACAACAAGCCCAGATTAACCTTCAGCCAGCCTCCTAAGTACAGCCATGGGTGACTGAGGGACCCTGGATTTCCTTGGCCCAATCACCATCATCTCTAACAGAGAACCATGGGTAATAAACAGTATCAGGGTGACCCATCTCCTTCCTTCTAGAAACTGGGACTACTTTGTCCTGACAGAGTTTTGGGGACCTACCTCTCCTTTATTCCCCTATTGTCGGAGGAAAAACCAACACTTGGTTGTATTTTTAGGTGTAGTCCCCTTACTCATTCCTTCCTCGTAACACCAACCTTGCCAAGTCGCCTTGCTGGAAAGGGACCTCCTAGTCAAAGTGAGTACCCCTATCTCTTTTGTTCCCACAATGCACTTGACTCCAGGCTAACTGGCCATTACCTTCCTCTTTTCTCTCCAAACTACACAATCCAACATACCCTTTCCTTTACTGACCTTTCAGGTGGATTCCCAGGTATGAGATACCCAAAACCCTTAAATAGACAAATATCAGTCCCCAATTGTCATCCAATTGTAAAATCCTACCAATTATATCACCCACCCTCACCCTCTCTTCAACGTCTCAAGGGACTTAAGCCTCTGATCTCTGACCTCTTAAGAAAAGGACTTTTGTAGCTGGGTGTGGCGGCACATGCCTTTAGTCCCAGCACTTGGGAGGCAGAGGCAGGTGGATTTCTGAGTTTGAGGCCAGCCTGGTCTACGAAGTGAGTTCCAGGACAGCCAGGGCTATACAGAGAAACCCTATTTTGAAAAAACAAAAAACAAAAAAACACAAAAAAACAAAAGAAAGAAAGAAAGAAAGAAAGAAAGAAAGAAAGAAAGAAAGAAAGAAAGAAAGAAAGAAAGAAAGAAAGAAAGAAAGAAAGAAAAGGACTTTTGTGGCCCATGTCTTCTCATTCTAACACCCCCTTACACACACTTTAAAACTCCAATGGAAGTTACCACTTGGTTCAGGATCTCTGACTTACTAACTCTGTATTGGTTCCTCTCCAACCCACAGAACCCAACCTCCTATACTCTCCTTTCCATCACTGTCTCAGGGGCCTCTCATTTTTCTGTCTAGATCTCAAGGATGCCTACTTTTTGTTCCTCTCAATCCCTAGTCACAAAATATTTTACCTTTACTTGAACTGACCTATACACCCACTTTTCTATCCAACTCACCAGGCCTGTCCTACTCCAGGGGTTCCAGGATGGACCACATATTTGGCCAGGTTTTGGTCTCTGACTTACTTTGTCTCTCTCTAAATGTAAGCTTATACAATATGTAGCTTATCTTCTCTATAGTTCATCCCTACAAATTAGTCAGACTGACACCTCTCAACTCTACTAAACTTTCTTTCTGACAAGAGCTACAGGACTTCACCCTCTAAGTTCCAGCTGTCCACCCCTCAGTTTACTTATCTGCAATTAGCTATTACTCCAACTTACAATTCCATGACTCTAGATACAAAGCACTTAATTCAGCCATTCACAATCCCTAGCACCAAGGATGAAATTCTGCCCTTTCTAAGGATGGCTGGTTTCTTATGCTCTTGGTTTCCCTCCTTCTCCCTTCTTGCTGGCCCCCTATATGAGGTAGCCCATGGCACCTCACAGTAGCATCCCCCTTGTACCCTTTCATAAGCCCCTTCATAAGCTTCAATGAGTCCTTCCAGCCAGAGCCGCTAATCAACAGGATGAACTAATACTTCTTACCTGTGCCTTTCAACTAGCAAAAGGACTTGGCCACTCCAAACCAAGCTTCTAATCTGACTCAGGCTGCTGATTTGACTCTCCTAAGGCATGTAGCAGATCATCTGTTTCTGCTGGCTTCTGACACCCACCATATTTGATTCCAAATTCTAGGATCTGCCTTTTCAGCTGCTTCTTCCCTCCACCTGTTCTAAGCATCTGTCTCTCCTTGCCTACTTGCTAAGTGTCCTCTCTGTCTCCTGGAGCCTGCTATGCCATCTGGAACCTGACCATGTGGGCAACTATCTAGTTACTAAATCTCTTGTGGGATTTGTAGCATAGTGTGACTTTGTGGTAGTTCTTGGCTCCCAACTGCCAAGATGTCCTTGTGCCAGGAAAACTCTTAGAATAACTACCTTCCTCTATTACCCATTCTGTATTTCCTTCACCTTTGGCAAACAGCTCAGCAGGTCTTGACTCTTTTTTTCCCAGAGTCTTCATTCCTGAAGGGTTTGTGCCATTTGTCATCCTGCCTGGTTTAGGTTGGTGTAGTTTCCTATTGACTTTAATCATAGGACATGATAGCACCAAGAGAGGCCCCCAAAAGGCCATAGGTTTTCCAGTTCAATAGATTTTTATATCTACATATATAAAGGAATACAGTATAATGAGAACAAAGATTTCCATTTTAGTATACGAACCATAAAAGAATCTGGACTAGATGAGCGTCTTCTTTTTGGTAATGGGGGGAGAGCCACTGGGCTAGAGTTGTATCTTTGTAAGTTTTCTGGAAGATTTTCTTCATAATCCTCCTCATTATCTTCATCTTCTTCATCATCTCCATCAGATCCATTGTCATCATCATATTCATCTTCAATCTCTGAAAAAGCAGCAAATTAAAAAGTCATTTTATATACTTACTACCTAAAAACCTTATTATAGATATATTCTGAGCGTGCCACTTTAAATTGGTGCCTATTTCAAGTTTAGAAAGTAACAAAATAAAAATCCTTTCATGATTAATTTACAATAAATATTTAAGCATGGAAAGAATATTCCCCCTCAATAGGAATAACTATAAAGTTTAAAAAAGCAAGTTCAAACTATGAAGGGGTGCTTTACAATTTCAACTCTACAGAACAACTGGACAAGAGACAGTAACTGTTAGAGCTTTTATAAAGATCTCCATGAGTTTCTTTTTTCCCCTCTTCCTCTTCTTCCTCCTTCTCTTCCTCCTCTTCTCCTTCTTTTTACTTATGGAAGTAGCATACCTCTAAAATATGTTTCAGAAGTCTGTTCTAATCTGTGTCCCCACCACCGACTTGCCATTGTCTCTGGCCTCCACTCTTGTCTCTGCAGTAGCAGGCTCCACTACTGCTATCTAGGTAGTACCACTGCAAAGACTCTGCCTCCTCACTTACACTAAAATCCCCTCAAAGCAAATTCACTACTGGACTGGCTACAGTGCCAAAATCATGGCTGCCTTACCATTTAGATTTTCCATGCAACTGAAATAAATGGGTATGAAACAGAGGTTGAAAAATTTGGAAATATCAATATTTACATTATGGCTTTAAATCAGTCAATACGGAACTAGAACAATAATAAGATGTTCAAGCTTGAACTAGGTCAGGCTTGTACTCTATCTTCATAGTTACTGACGGGGCACTATAGTGCAAAAGCTTTATCCATCCTGAACCAGAGCAGCAAGGAGATATTAATTACCTAAAAGACTCAAATGGTAGGCAGAAAAAGGAGTAAAAACATGGTAATTAATTTGATGTTGTGGTTTATACCTATGCTGCCAGTGCCCTGAGGCCAAGGCCAAGTTTGAGCCAGCCTGAGCTGGCCAATGTGGATTACATACAGAGACTGGTTTCCTCTCAAAAGTGAGGGAAGAGGTTCTATATCTTCTTACACTCAAGGGCTGCCTGGGCAACTTAGCTAGACTGTCTCAAATGGGGAAAAATGTAAAAAAGGCATCATGGTTATAGCTCAAAGGTAGCATGCAAGATGCCCTAACTTCAAGTCATTTCCCAGTAGTGCAAAGGGGCAATTAAAGAAAAAGATTAGCTGGGCAGTGGTGGCACACGCCTTTAATCCCAGCACTCGGGAGGCAGAGGCAGGTGGATTTCTGAGTTCGAGGCCAGCCTGGTCTACATGGCAAGCTCCAGGACAGCCAGGGCTAAACAGAGAAACCCTGTCTTGAACCCCCCCCCCAAAAAAAAATCAAGCTGCACATCTGCTACATGTTGGGAGGGGCTAGGTTCAGTCCATACATACTCTTTGGTTGGTGGTTCAGTCTCTGTTAACCCCACATGTGTCCAGTTTAGTTGGCTCTGCAGGTCTTCTTGTAGTGTCCATGATGCCCCAGGCTCCCACAATCCCTCCCTGGAAGCCTCCACAAGACTCCCTGATCCCTGCCTAATGTTTGCCTGTGAATCTCTGCATCTGTTTCCATCAGCTGCTGGATGATGACTCTCAAATGACAATTGTGCTAGGCTCCGGTCTGAAGGCATGGCAGAGTATGGGGAGGGGAGGGTGGATGGTTGGAACTGGGAGGAGAGGAGGAAGGGAGCTGTGACTGGGATGTAAAGTGAATAAAAACATCAATGAAAATAAAAGAAGAGAAGAATTAACTCTCGGGTGAGGTAAATAGAGAGCAGTGTGTTTTAAAATAGAACATATCCAACTCAAACTAGAATTGCCATTAAATCTTATTTTTAACTGAATGTTTTCTGACCATATATTTTCAGGGGATCCAATGTCCTTTTCTGGTCTCTATGAGCTACAGAAAACATGAAGTACACAGGAAGGCATGCAGGCAAAAATCCACACATGCAAAATAATTTATTAAAAGTAGCTCCTTATAAAAAGTTCAGAATCTAACTAAACAAAATCATCTATCACCATTAAATATGAGCTTTAGATGTACTGCCTTCCCCTTTTCGTTTATACTGCTTATACATTTTGAGCAATTTAGAGTACCACTTAAAAATTTCAAAATATTTTTAAATGTCTTCACAGTACTTTATTGTATTCATGCAAATAGGTTTGGTTACCATCTGTTTTTGTATATTTTTGGCTTCTAAGTTTCATGGTTTCTAAGTTTTCACTGTTTTAAAATAATTATGTATATTCATTCAAACAGCTTCCTATAGAAGAACATTTGAAAGGCTTCTGATAGGTGTTTTCCAGAGGTCCTGAAAGGCTGTACACATTTGCATTCCAAGAGAATTAAAATGTAATGTTTTTCCTGTTATCACTAAAGCAAATTAACTTTTAAACATCAATTTGATAAAAGGCCAAAGCTCTATCCCACCTCATTTGCATCCTTCTCATTATGAATGCAGTTAAATATTTTCATACGTTTCTGCCTGTTAATATCCCTTGTTTTGTGGATTTCTAGTTTTTCTGTCTCCTTGCTCACTGTCCAGTTGGGTTTCCTGCATTGGCTCTTGCTATCCAAGGGTGAGAACCAGCACACTTGAAGTGTGCAGGTGGAGCAAGTGCTTTCCTTGGGCAGTGGTGTGATCCCGGGAATTTTACTAGGGAGAAATTTGTTCTTTAATCTCATCAATTCATTAAAAGTGGGATTCCTTAATTGCTTTCACACTTAAATCTTTCACAGTGATTAGAAAAACATTCAGCTACATTTTCAGACTGTATGAGATGATAACTAAGACCTTTACCCCTAGAAATAATTTGTTGTACCATCATTTACCCTCCATCTTTGCTGTACAAATGAACTGCAGTATATTAAGTCTGAGTACAAGCATATTTTACCACAGCTCTGTAATATAACTTGAAATATGGAAAGGCAATTCCTCCACCATTCTTTTGTTTTGGTCAGGATTGCATTGGCTATCCTGATTCTTTTGTGTTTCCCTATGAATTTTATGATTTTTTTTCCATTCATGTGAAGAATGTTGTAGGGATTTGTTTTCAGCACTGAATCTATACACTTCTCTTGGTAGAATGGTAATTTTCACAATATTAATTCTACCAATCCTTGTTCATGGGGGCGTCACCTCAGTCTCTTTCTTCAGAAATTTAAAGTTTTCATTGTAGAAGTCTTTTACCTCCTTTATTATATTTATTCCGAGTTTTTAAAGGATTATTGTCTATAGGAATGTTTCTGTGATTTCTTTCTGAGTATGTTTGTTATTAGTATATGGACAGGCTAAATATTTTTGTAAGCTGATTTTATATCCTGACACTTTGCTTAAAATGTTGATCACATCTACAAGTTTTCTGGTAGAAATTTTAGGGTTTCTTATGCAAATGGGGATAATTTTACCTCTATCCTTATATGTGTCCCTTTAGTTTTCTTCTTTTTCTTAAAGTTTATGTACAGCAAGGAAACCATCAACTGAATAAAGAACTGACAAAGTAGGAGAGCTATACATCTGACTGAGGATAAATATTCAGAATATAGAAAGAATTCAAAAAATGAAGTAAAAAACTCAGAAAAAGAACAACACAATTTAAAAATGGGCTATGGGTCTGAACAGAGAGTTCTTAAAAGAAGAAATGAGCCAGGCGTGGTGGCACACACCTTTAATCCCAGGACAGCCAGGGCTATACAGAGAAACCCTATCTCGAAAAACTACACACACACACACACACACACACACACACACACACACACACAAACACACCCACATACACACACACACAAAGAAATGTTTATAAAATACCTTTTAAATGTTCAGCAACCTTAGAGATTCGGAAAATGAAAAGTAAAGGCTTTGAAATCTCATTTTACCTCAGATAATGTAGCTATGATCAAGAAAAAGAAATGACATCAAATGCTAATGAGGATGTGGAAAAAGCGAAACCATCATTCGCTGTTGGTGGTGTTGCAAACTGGTCCACCCACTATGAAAATCAATGTGAAGAATTCCCAAAAAGTTATATGACCCACCTATACCACTCCTTGGCATATGTCTGAAGGAATTGATATCCTATTCCACAGATACTTGCTCAGTCATGCACTTTTACCTTGGAAGTAATTATTAGATATTTAATTGAACTTAAGTCCCATTTAATAGGAGGGAACTCCTGCCTGATACTTATAAATATAAATGTGACTGGCAAGATCACAGACCCTAGAGGAGAATCTACTACTGTCATTTTCCTAAATCAGTATAAATTACTTAACTGCATTATAAATACCTATCTTTATATCCACATATAGTGTATATCACCTATATACCTATCTTTATATCACCCCTCATCAAGCATGAAAGAAGAAAGAAAGAAAGGAAGAAGAAAGAAAGGAAGGAAGGAAGGAAGGAAGGAAGGAAGGAAGGAAGAAAGAAAGGAAGGAAGGAAGGAAGAAAGAAAGAAAGAAAGAAAGGAAGGAAGGAAGAAAGAAAGGAAGGAAGGAAGAAAGAAAGAAAGGAAGGAAG
>NC_034613.1:139482341-139495586 GCF_900095145.1 Mus pahari | reverse complement strand
AGGAAGGAAGGAAGGAAGGAAGGAAGGAAGGAAGGAAGGAAGGAAGGAAGGAAGGAAGGAAGGAAGGAAGGAAAGAAGGAAACTAGTTAGCTAGTTAGCTAGCTTGCTTCTCTTGGTAGCCTGTCTCCTTATAGACCCAAACCTTTAGGTCAGACTTCAGTTCAGACCTGCATAAATAAGTGCTGACCTTTTGATGTTTTCTCCTCCCTGGAACCACACCATGAGGATGATCCAGCTTGTACCTTCCTAGTCTCTGTCCTCACCTTTCCCTTTTGAAGACCCCAAGATGAATGCCTAAGACTTAGAACATATTTTAAACTACATTAAAATCTAAGTTCCATGCATCTTCCAGCCTCCATGACAAAAACACTAGACCAAAAGAGAAGCAAAAGGAGATGGTCTTAGGAAATTTCTGTCTATTACAAGACAGGAATATTCCTCCTCTCAATCAGCAACCCTCTCCTCTGACTCTGTTTAACCTACAAAAGCGGACAAGTTATCTGGGAGCTGGATGTCCCCCTTCCCCTCTTATTCACCGAATAAACTTGTATTAGCAATGTCAATGCTTAGTGCTTGGTTTCAGTTTTGATTTTTGTCACACTGAAAGGAAAATCATCACTTACCAGAGATTTCCCTTGCAAAAGGGACCCATCAAATTATAGAGAACCAAACAATTATCCAGGATAACCAGGAGAATCTATTTCCCAAATGCACCAAGGTTCTCAAAATTAAGAAAATTAATGTAGTATGCCAATAAAAAGGAGAACACTCATATTAGCATCTTGATACAGAAAAGGCAGTTGGCAAAATTCCACATCATTTCACAACAAAGGCTTTCAAGACACTAGAAATAGAAGGAACATTTTTACAACCTAATAGAGGATATTAGTGGAAAATATACAACTAGCATTACACTCAGTGAAACAACTGAAAACTCTTTCTGTGGCTGGCTGCGATAGTGCAGGCTTTTATTCCCAGGCAGAAGCAGACAGATCTCTGTGGGTTGGATTCCTGCCAGGGCTACATAGTGAGACCTGTCTCAAAAAAGGAGGTTGGTATCTTTTTGTGGACTCTTATATGCAAATATAAACAGCACTGTGCTCTAATTTAAATTTACAATTTTTTATTACTGGTATGCAGCAAAATGATTGACCTTTGTATATCAAGCTTGTATATTACGGATGATAAGCACTTTTTAGTTGAAGACTTTTTTATTCCTTAAAATTTTCTACACAAACAGTTATGTCACCTGACTCATAAACTCCAGCCAAGCTGTCATAGATAAGCTGTCCACTTAGGTTTTACTCCTAAATACTTTACTTATAGCTGTCAGATATAAATACTTTTCTGAGACAGAGAATATTGTCTCTATAATACTTTCTGAGACTGTTCCTTTAGAGTGAAAAAGGCAAAGAGGAATATAGCATCCAAAGCTGAAAGGAAAACACAAACATAGAGAAATACTATACTATTGTCACTCTCTGGCTTCATTGAAAAAAATATTTTATGCATTTGAGTATTTTGCCCAGATGTCTGTGTATGAACAATACACATGCCTGGTGCCTACAGAAGTCAAAGGAGAGTGTTGGATTCCCTAGGACTTAAGTAACAGATTGTTGTGAGCTGCCATGTGAGTGTCAGGAATTGAACTCAGGTCTTGTGCAAGAGCCTTAAGTGCTCTTAAATGCAGAGTCATTTCTCTAGTTCTAAACTCAGGCTTCATATACCAACTAATCAATACAAACATTATAGAAATATTTAAGAGGTTTACTAGAAATGAAAATCAGACCACAAAATTTTACCGAAGAGAAAATTTAGCAAAGTTACCAGGTAGGGATTCTTCCACAAAGCTGTTCGGGTCAGAATCTTCAAGTTCAGAGTTTAAGGTCAAGCCCTCAAAACTCGATGTGTCCTCAATATCAGAACCAAAATCTTCACTAAATAGTTCATCTCCATCATCACTGATATGACTATCATCAGTGTCGCTTTCCATATTTACATAAATAATCTCTAAGAATAAAAGAAAAACTAGAGTAAGTACCATGTTAAATGAACAGTTTAGAGGACTAAGATATAAAGTTATGGACTATTTAAAATCTCTATTCTTTGAGACAAGTTCTCACTGTGTAGCCTTAGCTGTTCTGTAATTTGCCATGGAGAACAGATTAGCCTTGGACTTAAAAATATTTACCTGCTTCTGCTTCTCTCACATGCTGGGGCTAAAGTCATATGCTACCACACACAGCCTATAACATTGTATTAGCTCAATAAACTGTATTTGGCCTTTTTATACTTGTAATCAATACAAGTTAGCTGATGAATGAATTGTTTACTATGAATATTGAGATATATAAATATATACATAGAGACTATTGTTTCTACTAATTCTAATTTTGTAGAGCAATATAAATTTCTTCAATGGAGCAATAAATGTCTAGTGATGTACTTAATGCTTTTAAATTTTAAATTATAAAACTGTTATCTTATAGCCACATTTGTAGGGACCAAAAATTTACAAGTCTGTTCTTGAAAAATCCATTTATGGTAACTGATGATAGAGAAAGTACAAAAATAAATACTGTTAAAAAACAAACTAAATTCAAACTAAATCTTACAAAACATCAAGTCAGTAAATATTAATACTATCTACACTGTTGGATAGCTAAATGATCTTTCTAATTTCTTAAAGTTGTCCTTTAAAAGGACAGTTTGCTCACCATGGTGGCATACACCTTTAATTCCAGAACCTGCATTGCAAGGACAGCCAGATATCCATAAGTTCCAGGACAGTCAAGCCTATCCATGCTAAATAAATATACACACTCCCAGCTCTGATTTTTTTTAAATTATATTTTACAAACTTAATATACAGTATTAATTACTCTCTACACATTACAGAGACACTCTTAAAAACAGCTCCTCCTGTACAGGCTCACAATCTCAGCAAGTATGAGGTTCAAGCCCTGAGGGTTTGCTGTAACCAGATAGCCTTGGGCGCCTCAGTAGGAAGCAGTCTCAACAAACAAAAGTAGCCTTTCCATTGTGTGGCCCCTGCAAAGTCAGCCACAGGAGAGAGTAAAACAAACAAATTACATCCCACTCCACCCCTAGCATTTATGTGCTTCACTTTAAGTTTAAAACTAGCACACATTTAATCTCTGCACTAGGGAAGTCGAGGCCAGCCTGGTCTAAATAGCCAGCTCCAGGTCAGCCACATCTACATGAAGATACCCTGTCTCAAAACACACAAATGTGTGTGCCCACGTGCACACACACACACACACACACACACACACACACACACACACACACACATACACGCGCGCACGCAAGCGTGTGCACTCGCACACAGAGAGATCAATGCCTTTAATCCCAGCACTTGGGAGGCAGAGGCAGGCNGATTTCTGAGTTCGAGGCCAGCCTGGTCTACAGAGTGAGTTCCAGGACAACCAGGGCTACACAGAGAAACCCTGTCTCAAAAAAAAAAAATTTCACATTTTATAAAATACCAAGTAGAAAGGTTGCTTGGAAAACTGCATTTTGTAACCAATAAAGATTGCCAGCTCATGTCATAAAAATTCTAAGGCCGAATGTGGAGAGAGCAGGTAACCTTTTCTATCAAAGGACCACAAAGCTTGAGACATTAGCCAGTAGCATGCCGAAAAGAACCCCACACTAATTTCAAAAATCCCCACATTTTACAGTTGTTTCCAACAGTACACGTGACCCCTAATGTACATGGAAAGGCCTCTCCACAATACTTCTACATCTTATTTTCTTCCTCTTTCTTAACAAATCTGAAATAAAATAGGGGTTTTCAAATAAACAGGTTAACCTCCATGGTCCCAAAAGCTCTGTTTAGGTCTCTGAAAAGCATTCTCTCAACCAGCTTCTTAAATTCAGACCATGGTAAAAAAAGAATATTAGTCCTTCCTTATTTTAGCCTGTCTCCACTAAGTCAGGGAGGGGTAAGAAAGGGTCAACTCGTTTCCCAAGTTCACACCGAGTACTTAGTAAGTGTCCGAACTACACAAGCTCACAGGAGGCTGCAAAGTGCAGTCACACTTTCCAAAAGAAAATTCTCTCCTCCTCCTCCCAAGTGTCCACCAAGAGCCTTGGCTATACACCGCACAAACGGACAAAAATACCTTTGAGAGCTTGTGCCCGAATGGACACATAGTAGTGTCAAACTCCTCCGTGCCTCCCTCCTGAACTAGCTCCTGGCTCCGCAATTCCTAGAAACGCCAACAGCGTATTGAAATTGTGGCAGGAACAGGCACGAGTTCAGACCGCCAGGAGCCATTAGCCTCCTATCACCTCAAGACCCGGGAACCCCACAAACCCTCAACTCCCACCAAAACCACCGGAAGCCATGTCACAGGAAATCCCTGGGGGACCCCCCCCCCAAACAGATTTGACGGCCTAAGATATGAAGAACCTTAGAAACCCTTCAAGGCCCTAAACTTGGGTCCGCTCGAGTCCAGGAACGCTAGGAACTGGAGCATCTTTTAGAAGGCCCGAGGGGCCAAGCCTGTGCAGGCATCAAGCTGCAGTCTGAGGGGACCAGACACTTGCCTAAGACGCCCGGAGCCACGAGATGCTGTGTGGGTCCAGAACTAAGCAAACAAGGTCGAAGCTGGGACAGGAAGGGATGCCACCCCACGCCCCGCCCCGCCCACCACGCCCTGCCTCCTCGCTCACCCCTCCCCCCTCCCCCGCCCAGTTTCTGGGGTGCCGGAACAATCTAGAACTATCCAACTTCCAGCCCGTAGCTTCACCAAAGCTGACCACCGTCCCCCTCGCCTCCCCTAACCACTGTCCCCTCTGCCCCCCACACCTCCAAGGAGGGCTTTACCTCAGACCCTCCAAAAAAAAGCAGTGCATCCCTCCCTCAGGTGCACCTAGGAGCCCTGAGTTCCCTCAAGCTCCCGAGGTCCCCGGAGCCCCTTGGGGCCCTCCCCAGTCTCACACACACATACTGACTACCTTGTCACTGGCCACACGAGAAAACAAACCGGCGCCCGCCCACAAAAGCAGTCCTCTGGGCAGCCCGGGAACCTGCTAAGTTTTCGCTGTCGCTGGGGCGGCCGTCTACGGAATGGCGACAACCTATGTGGCCTAAGCATGTGCTAGGGAGGCGAAGGGAAGAGGTTCTTACCTTCCTCTTCAGACATCTTGAAGCACTGGTGCCTGGCACCGACTGTGCCCGAAAACGCCCGGGAAGTGTCTGCACGAGCGAACAGGCGCCAACCTTTCGCTCGTGGGGCGCGCGTGAAAAAAAAAAAAAAACCACTGCGGCTGCGCAGAAGCTTCTCACGTCTTTCGGGGGCAGGAACAACAATTTTTGGCCACTGGCCAACCTAGCTCCATCATTTTTTAAAAATGTACATCTCTTTTGCATAGAAGCCAGGTATTCAACTCCACCTTTCATGAATTGAGTTTTAGAAGTAAATAAAGGGCATCCAATTCAAACTTAAAATATGCCGATAGTTTCCTCCAAGTTATTGCACCGCTTAAACTACACTGCACTGTTTGCTATTTTCTAGATAGTTCTGTGTTTCATTCCTCCGTGAAATAACTTTTATGATTCATGTAGTACACTCTATAGTTCTAAAACGTTGGTAGGAATTAGTTTCCCATTTTAAAGACAAGAAAACTGAAGTTAACTGTTCTTGGCGCACGCCTTTAATCCCAGCACTCAGGAGGCAGAGGCAGGTGGATTTCTGTGAACTCTAGGCCACCCTGGCCTACACACACAGTGAGTTCCAGGATAGCCAAGGTTACACGAAAAATAAAAGAACAAAAACAACCATAAGAAGAGGAGGAAGAGGAGGAGGAGGAGGAGGAGGAGGAGGAGGAGGACGACGACGACGACGACGACGACGACGACGACGATGACGACAAGGAGGAGGAGGACGAGGACGAGGAGGACGAGGAGGACGAGGAGGACGAGGAGGACGAGGAGGACGAGGAGGACGAGGAGGACGAGGAGGAGGAAACTGAAGCTGAGAGAGAGTTTGGTTAACTCGGAGTCATAAAGCTTAAATCAAACGTTCTTTTTTTAACAGACCAGGTTTCATTATGCAGTCCGGGCTGACCATGAACTCCTAGGTTAAAATGAGCTTTCTGTCTCAGCTCCCTAATAGTTTGTCTGCATGTCCCCACAGCATCAAGGTCAGGGTTATTTTGCCACTGGGGTCATAGCACATGTTCTCATTTTGTAGTTACTTTACTTCCATCTTTGTTGTATCCAGGAATCCCTCATATTTTTCAAAACCTTTATTATTCCTCTCCTGTTTATTTCTATGCTTGTTTATGGGGTTTGATGGGGTTTATTTGTTTAAAAAATAAATAAATAAATAAAATCTCTCGTATAGCCTGGGCCTTGGACTCCTGATGTTCACATGTCTGCCTCCGGAGTGGTGGGACGTCACGCATGTGCCCCTACAAAGAGCTCTGTTGGGACAACTGGCACCAAAACACTTATGAAACATTATGGTAAGAGGGGTCATTCTGGGCTGGTGAAATGGCTCAGTGGGTAAGAGCGCCCGACTGCTCTTCCGAAGGTCCGGAGTTCAAATCCCAGCAACCACATGGTGGCTCATAACCATCCGTAACAAGATCTGACGCCCTCTTCTGGAGTGTCTGAAGACAACTACAGTGTACTTACATATAATAAATAAATAAATCTTAAAAAAAAGAGAGAGAGAGAGGGGTCATTCCTCCAGGGTCGCACAGAAAGTTACCTTCACCTCTCCAAAGCTCTTAGACTACTGTGCCTGATATTAAAGTATTCTGTGAACAGGTCTCTCCCTGAGTTCCTGGTGGGAACTTCCTTATACGTTCTTGAATATAAAACAGAATTTTGCCTCCGTTCCCTTGTGCAGTCAGTGATAGGATAACAATTGTAAGTAAGGCTCCTCATCTGGGAGCATAGTAAGAATTTCTTTCTTGGTAAGAAAGAAGTGTGCATCATATTGGGTAGAAATACAGAATTGTGGCCTGTCGTGCAGCTGGATCTGCAATTCCAATATGTGGAAGGCAAAGCCAGGAGGATGGCGAGTTCGGATCCAGGTTGGGTCACAAAGCACACCTGTCTATGACTAAGGATCGCTGTGTAGGAGGAACCTGATAAGCACCGAGCCAAGGATCCATCCATTGTGGCAAAATCACTACAAAGAAATACATAAATAAAAATGAATTGTTGGTTGCCATTGTCTGGGAAGATAAATTTGTGTAGGAGGGTTATAGAGAGCCTGAGCGCTGGAAATTATCTCTGAGTTTACTAATATTATATATTGCTAATGGTACAACTCCAGCTTTTGTTGATAGAAAACCCTGGAGATAAATTTTAGGATGAAAGTGCATTTTCCCTTGGTGGCATGTGTTCTCAGGTGAGGCTGTCGCAGAGTACAGCGTTCCCCACACTATAAAGGCAAAGATCTGGAAAGTTCTATAAAGTATGTTTCCAGTACCTTGCAGAGAGTATATTTTTGGAAACTTCAAGAAGACAGGTTTCTAGCAAATTCCAGAGAATGGATATGCAGCAGATTCTAGTGACATGCCTGGTATTCTATAAGTCATAGCTGTACACCCTTGAAAAAGCTACCTTAGCTGTAAAAGTAGAACCTGCCTTGTTTTGTTATTTGACTGTTGAGAGAGGCCTTACAATCCTTCTATCTCAGCTCTTTAAAATTTTTTTTTATATGTACATGTGTGTATGTACATCACTTACATGCAGGAGCCTGTAGAGGTCAGAAGAGGCATCAGATCAGATCCCCTTGAAGTGAAGTTACAGGCAATTGTGATCAACCATGTGGGTGCTGAGAACCAAACTGAGGACTTCTGCAAGAGCTGCATGTGCTCCTAACTGCTGCCCTAGCTCTCCTTTCTCAGAGTATGGAATGTTGGTATTATATGTGTATGCCACCAGACCTAGATTGACTACGTTTCTTGCAGCTATAATTCATGTATTATTTAGAGTTTTAGTAGTTACCAGGCAATTACTCTTTACTTCAGTCTTCCATTTTGCTCTTGTGGTTTATGTTACTTGTCTCTATACTTGTAATTTTCTGTTACAGTCTCCTGAGTGGTGGAAGTATAGGTGTGCTTCCTTATACCCAGCTTTAGTACTTGTTTCTTACACTTGTAGTTCATAAATTCTTTAGCATTTTGTTCTTCTTTCCTTTTTCTTTTTGGCACAGGGCCTTGATATGCATCCCATGCTGGCCTTGAAGCCTTAAGCTCATTCTAAGTTCCCAAGCCTTGAGAATAGGTACTACCACATCTGGCTTTTTAAAAATTAATGTGTGCAGCCTATGTGTTTGTACTTTTTCACATGGGAGTGCATATGTGTGCACTATGGGTTGCTAATGCACCTGTGGGTTGGGGTGGTTTGAATATGCTTGGCCCAGAGAGTAGCACAATTATGAGGTATGGCTATAATGGAGTAGGTGTGGCCTTGTTGGAGGAAGTGTGTCACTCTGGGAGTGGGCAATGAGACCCTCTTCCTAATCATGTGGGAGATAGTCTTTTCCTAGCAGCCTTCAGATAAAGATATAGAAGTTTCAGCTCCTCCTGTACCATGCCTGCCTGGATGCTGCTATGTTCCCACCTTGATGATAATATACTGAACCTCTGAACTGTAAGCCAACCCCAATTAAATGTTGTCCTTATAAGGGTTGCCTTGGACAGAACACCAATGTCTTATACTCTAAGATCAACAATAGACAAATGGGACCTCATAAAATTGCAAAGCTTCTGTAAGGCAAAGGACACTGTCAATAGGACAAAATGGCAACCAACAGATTGGGAAAAGATCTTTATCAATCCTACATCTGATAGAAGGCTAATATCCAATATATACAAAGAATCAAGAGGTTATAAACTCTAGAGAATCAAATAACCCTATTAAATTTGGGATACAAAGAATTTTCAACTGAGGAATACCAAATGGCTGAGAAGCACCTAAAGAAATGTTCAACATCCTTAGGCATCAGGGAAATGCAAAACAAAACAACCCTGAGTTTCCACCTCACACCAGTCAGAATGGCTGAGATCAAAAACTCAGGTGACAGCAGATGTTGGCAAGGATGTGGAGAAAGAGGAACACTCCTCCATTGCTGGTGGGATTGCAAGCTGGTACAACCACTCTGGAAATCAGTCTGATGATTCCTCAGAAAATTAGACATAGTATTACCTGAGAACCCAGCTATACCACTCCTGGGAATGTATCCAAAAGATTCTCTAACCTATAACACAGACACATGTGCCACTATGTTCATAGCAGCCTTATTTATAATAGCCAGAAGCTGGAAAGAACACAGATGTCCTTCAACAGAGGAATGGATACAGAAAATATGGTACATTTATACAATGGAGTACTACTCAGCTATTAAAAACATTGACTTCATGAAATTCTTAGGCAAATGGATGGATCTGGAGGATATCATCCTGAGTGAGGTTATCCAATCACAAAAAAACACACATGGTATGCACTCACTGATAAGTGGTTATTAGCCCCAAAGCTCAGAATATCCAAGTTATAATTCACAGATCACATACATCTCAAGAAGAAGGAATACCAAATTGTGGGTCCACTGGTCCTTTTAGAAAGGGGAACAAAATAATAATGGGAGCAAATATGAAGACAAAGTGTGGAACAGAGACAAAGGCCGTCCAGAGACTGCCCCACCTGGGGATCCATCCCACATACAGTCACTAAACCCAGACATTATTATTGTGGATGCTAACAAGTGCTTGCTGTCAGGAGCCTGATATGGTTGTCTCCTGAGAGGCTCTGCCAGAGCCTGACAAATACAGAGGTGGATGCTCACAGCCAACCATTGGACTGAGCATGGGGTCCCCAATGAAGGAAGTAGAGAAAGGACTAAAGGAACTGAAGGGGTTTGCAACCCCATAGGAAGAACAACAGTATCAACCAACCAGATCCCCCAGAGCTCCCAGGGACTAAACTACCAACCAAGGAGTGACCCATGGCTCCAGCCCCATATGTAGCAGAGGATGGCCTTGTTGGACATCAATGGGAGAAGAGGCCCTTAGTCCTATGAAGGCTCGATGCTCCAGTATAGGGGAATGCAAGAGCAGGGAGATGGGAGTGAGTAGGTGGGTGGGGGAATATTATTTTGAATCAGGAAAAAAAAAAGAGTTGCCTTGGTCATGGTGTCTGTAAAACTCCAAGACATGGGTGAAGGCCAGAGGTCAACATTGAGCGTGTATTCTCCAATTTCTCACCACCTCTTTTGAGACAGGATCTCTCATAGTACCCAGAGCTCACTGATTCAGCCACACTATCTGGCCAGTAAGTGTCAGAGATCCTCTAGTGTCTACCTCCCCAGCATTGGGCTCATAGCTGCTGTACATGAGTTTTGCCACGGGTACTGTAGCAAACAAGTGCATTTCCCACAGGGATCTGAACTCAGGTCCTTATGTTGACACAGCTAGCATGTTACTAACTGAGGCATTTTCTTAGTTCCTTCAATTATTTATTTTTTTGTTTTGTTTTTGTTTTTTCCGAGACAGGGTTTCTCTGTATAGCCCTGGCTGTCCTGGAACTCACTTTGTAGACCAGGCTGGCCTCGAACTCAGAAATCTGCCTGTCTCTGCCTCCCAAGTACTGGGATTAAAGGCGTGCGCCACCACCACCCAGCTTCCAATTAATTTTTTAATAATTGCTTTTATTGCATAAAATATTTGAGTCTTTATGCTAAAGAAATCTCCCCAAAATTTTATAGTTGTGAATTGCATCTTGCATTCATTATGAAAAAATTAGAAGTGGTCTGAAGTTACAGAAAGTAGTGAAATAAACCTTCAGGTACTTTTTATAAATCAACAGCAATTTCAATGTATACTCCAATCTTCTATTCTACTTAATATCTCTTCATATTAAGCTTTCCTTCTCCAAATTACTGAGTGTTTGTTCTTCATATTAGCACAAACTGACCCACTCGCTGATTTGGATTTCCTTTTGGCATATGGTATTCGGTAGAAACATACTGATTTTTCATGGAATATGATTGAAAGTCCAAGTTACCTAACCTTGCACTTTTATTTCTGCTCAGTCCTCTGCATGGATTTGCTTGGCTCTTCTTCTCCAGGGAAGGAGGTGGAATGGAGGAAAGCAGACAACTTTCTTACCATGATTCCTAAGGCTATCTTTCATTTTCCAGGCCTGCCTAAAATATGTTAACCTGAGTATAGAAGAAGAATGGTGACCAATAAATAAGGGAAAATTTCCAACACTGGGAGAAATGGGAAGAACTGCATGCGTGCAATACTAGCCATTCAGGTACCAGTTGGGCCACTTAGGTAACAAGCAGCAGGTGTTTGGTCAATAGTCAGGGTAGTCACAGAACCTAGAAGTTCTGCTATTTTGCTGGACTCTCTTGTAAAGAATAGCCAACCCCATAAATGTAACCAACCTGTATTCTAAAATATTACGACATTAAAGAAGAACATAAAATTAGCAAAAACACAAACCTATGGGTGATTTACTGAGAACTGGGAAAGACCAGAAATCTGAAGAGAAGCATAAAACTAAAAAGACAGCATTTGCTCTTGGGCCAAGCTGAAAAGGAAGGAGGATGGCTTTCTTTTTCAGTCAGTCTTTGAGATCAAAGTCAAAATCTGGGAGTCACCAGTGGAAAGAAGCTGGCAAGCCATCTTCTGCCTCAGACTGGGACCAGAAAAAGATTTGAATTGCAAATAAAAATTATTAATATTTGGTCACTTGAAATGACTGGCAGAAAAAGGTTCATCAATCCTGTCTTGGCTGAAGCCATTCTTTATTTAACCTGAATCTGGATGGCCCTCTTTTTCTTATCCCTCTGTGAAAAGAGCAATGGGAAAGTACCCAACCCTGTTCTAAAACCTCACGGTCCCTTACTTTACTTGCTCTGCAGTTGTCAACAAGGATGTAGTTTTTTTCTGTGTTCTTTGCCTTTAAAACCTCTCTGTAAAATGCATTCGAGGCTGCTCTTCTAGAAGTGCTTCTCTCCAGGGAAGTCACCAGCAGCTTAAAAAAGACTCTCAATTTGGACTTTGTTCCTGCTTGGGGGGGTGTCTTTGGGTCTCAGTCCCACAATAGAAAGCAAGCAAAAACTCACCTATGATGAGAATGTCAATTTACGTCTGCCAATAAGTTTTAGGTAAAATGTTCAGCATGAAGTGAAAGAAAACCAGATAGGGAAGACATCAGAAGAGCAGGGTATGCCTATCATCAAAACTCTTAGGATATTGAGGGAGGGGGAAAGACTAGGACCCCAAGGACCTGGGATATATGAAATCCAGTCTCAAAATAAAACCACTGTAAGAGAAAGAAGCAATAAATGCATGGATGCTGGGGAAATATAGTCTCCTGGTTCACTGTTTTGCTACTAAACAATTACAAAAAAGTGTTTGACCTGACACCATCCTAGCCAGTGTCTTTGGTTCTCTGAAAGAATCTAATTAGTATCTTAGGACAACCATACAGATCAAAAGTTCCAAAATATTCGAGCACTCAGCAAGGAGCTTTCATCATAGGGAAAAGAAGCCAACTAAACCTGAGAGGCAGGTTCTCAAGCTTGTGATTCTGCAGCACTTTTTTTTATATCCAGGCTGGATCTGTGGGAGTATGGAGATTATTCAGTGGGCAAAGTATTCAAGAGGACCAAGACCTGAGTTCAGATGCTCAGGTCCCAGGTACAATAGTTACCTGGATGCGGCAACCCGCCATTAATCTCAATATGCTGAAGGCAGAGAAAAGAAAGTACAGATAAGGGACCAGTTCAAGGACCTCTGTCTCAAGATGCTTCTTCCCACCTCTCTGAACTTCTACATCCCTATACAAAGTGGTGCTCTTCCTGCTATGTGATTTCTTCATTCATAAGAAAGCAGTTGACACTGATAAGCAGATATTAGCCCAGAAACTTAGAATACCCAAGATACATTTTGCAAAACACAAGAAAACCAAGAAGGATGATCATCCTGTGGATACTTCATTCCTCCTTAGAATAAAGAACAAAATACCCATGAAAGGATATAGGTACAGAGACAAAATTTAGAGCTAAGATGAAAGGATGGGCTATCCAGAGACTACCCCACCCGGGGATCCATCCCTTCATCAGCCACCAAACCCAGATACTAATGTATATGCCAGCAAGATTCTGCTGAAGGGACCCTGATATAGTGGCCTCTTTTGAGGCTATGCCAGTGCCTGGCAAACACAGAAGTGGATGCTCACAG
>NC_034613.1:139472158-139481900 GCF_900095145.1 Mus pahari | reverse complement strand
AAAAAAAAAAAAAAAAAAAGAAAGAAAGAAAGAAAGAAAGAAAGAAAGAAGTTGATTAGGCCATATAGCCAAAGTCTGAGTTAACATGCTTCAGTTAACAAGAACAGTTAACCAAAAGCAGAACTATAGAAGCTAAAAAGCAAGTTTAGACCATTTAGAGACTTTCCTAGAACCATGGACTTGGAAAGATTAGGTTTTTGTTTTCATTTTGGCAGGTGGTACTATCTGCATGCTGGTACATCAATCGTGGAGTCAGTTGTGCTAATATGTGTGGGACTACTAAGGTCTGAGGACTGGCGATATCTCCCAGTGGTCTTAGTGAATGAGTCAAATTGTGGACTTATCCTGCTCTAAAGAGGTATCATATAGTTTAAGATGCAGGACCCTGCTATTAATCCAATCAGAACGAGAACTAAAGGCCCAGCCAGTGTTGATAGCTAGCAGAGCAGCTCCTCAGTGGGACCAAGAGAACACAGACTGGTACCAATTATCTGATTCAAGGCACTGTTTGTTTGGTTTTTTTTTTTTTTTTGAGGTTTTTTTTTCCCCAACTATGGCAAGAATTTTTCTCATTACTCCTGATTAATTAACATAGAAACAGCAGGTGTTTCCCAAAGCTCCCTTTGTATTATGAGAAGCAAGTCTAACTCTCTCTGTTTTGTAGGACCAATCTGCAAGAAAATCTAACTGTTGGTTTAATTTATAAATGGAATCCTTTAATACCGCTAGGTCCTGATTAACCTGCATAATTAGATTTTAATATTTTTATATGATAAAGGCTCCAGCCTGGAGTGGGAAGAGAATAGGAACAGTTCTTTATTTTTTTTCTTTGTAGTGCGGGTCTATATTAAAGTGTATTTTCCTTTATTCTCCATTATATAGGTATACCTGGGGAAAAATGTGTACTAAGACATTTAAAAGAGTTTTCTAAATTTGGAAAACGTTAGAAGAGACACATTTAGTTAAATCATTAGTACATGCCCACCAAGTAGTCTTTGGGATCCAGTAATATTGCTGGTGTTCAGAGGACTTAACCTGTAAGGTAGACTAGCAGGTACCAAAATAAGCGAAGTTTCTAGGTTAAAGGTTTTGAATATGAAACAAGTTCCAGCCCTTTGTAAGTTCCCTAATATTAATTAGGACTGCCCTCACTCACAATGAGTTTTACCAGTCAATGGGCTGGTAGTCTTGTTAGCTCCTATCCATAGCATAGGGGCCAAGAGTCTAAGCATAACCAGTAATCTTAAATGATTTCTGGCTAGGAATTATTAACTAAATGTTAAAGCTTGTCAAGAGCAAGAAATAGGGATGGAGATCCCTCAGCTTCCTGGACAGTGCCCAATGTGTGGCAGATGCTTTGGAGGGGAGAATTGGTCTGGGCCTTGGCAAAAGTAGATCTTTGTTAGTTCCCAAATATCTGGGGAACTTGAAAGGCCATTTAAATCTATCCCCAGAGTCACCTCCTGTGGCATAAAATCTAATTTCCCACGTTCTCCCTGTTTCCCAATGAATGGCTAGAATCTTTTTAAACGATTTATTTTTAGGAAGCTCCAGTTTCAAAACCCAAATTTTTGCAATGGGTATTCCCTTGTTCCTGGCAACCAGAAGGTGTAGCTTCAGGGTGCACATAGAGTTGTAAGCTCTGGGGAGGCAGAGGCAGAAGGATGTCTGTGACTTCAAGGCCAGCCTGGTCTTCAAAGCTAGTTAAAGGACAGCCAGAGCTGTTACACATGAAAAGCCTATCTCATAAAACAGAGAGAGAGAGAGAGACAGAGAGAGAGACAGAGAGAGAGAGAGAGAGACAGACAGACAGACAGACAGACAGACAGACACACAGAGACAGAGACAGAGACAGAGAGACAGAGACAGACACACACACACACACACAGAGAGAGAGAGAGAGAGAGAGAGAGAGAGAGAGAGAGAGAGAGAGAGAGAAATTGTAAACTCTGTGTCTCTGTGTTCCTATCTTAAAAGGTAAATCCCCATATATATCTTTCCTTTTTCCATCTTTACACTAGTTAAAATGGGTACTACCAGAAAGCAAAGGTCAATATGGAATGTGGGTTGCTGTTCTATAGCCACATAAGCTATCGCCTTGTGCCTGTATGTGTCTTTTTTAGTTCCTCCCAGGTTTAGGCATGAGGACAGTGTGGATTAGACCAGGATTCTGATTCATACTGAACATAAGAATCAGGAGGAGTTAGAGGGGAAGGAAATAAGGACCCATGGATCAATGAAACCTTAATTAATGGGCCCATCACCTAGGAAACAGTCCATTTGGCATCAGCATCTAACATTTCTGTTTCCTTAACTTGGGTGTGGTGGATCCATGGTGTAATGCCAGCTACCTTCACAGCCATAGGATGGAGAGAATCACTGTGTATGGTCATTTCCAAGTTGGTTTCACTGCTTCTTTTCCTAGATGCTTAACCTAGACAGTATCACCAGACCTGAATGAAGAAAAAACTCTGGACTCAGAGTTCAGCTTGGTTTCTCAGACAGACCAATGAGTAGCATTAATGGAGGACTGAAGGGCCTATATTGAGTTGAAAAAGGAATAGAGAGCTCTGCGAACTGCCAGTCTTCGTTGGGGAGGTCTTCCAAGCATAATCTCATAATTGGTGAATCACTCTCTATATGGGGGTGAGGGGCCTAAAACAAAACAAAGGTAGGAGGTGCATCCACCCTTCATTAGACTCTAGTGAGAGTTTTGTTAAGTACTTTTTAACATCCTGTTTATTTTTTTTCACCTATTACAAACTGAGGTCTATATGCATAATGAAATTTACAACCTATGTCTAAAGCTTTAGCTATTAATTGAGAGGTTTGGCTATAAAAGCCAGGTCATTATCAGACCCCATTGCTATGGGGAGGCCACATTGTGGGCCAGAATCCGGAGGGAGCTTTTTCGTTACTCTCTGAGCAGTTTCAGTCCAGATGGGGAATGCTTCCACCCGACCTAGAAAAGGTACTTTAAAAACTAGCAAGTGCTTGTATCCTCCCCAGGCAGGCTGATCTTGGTGAAATCTGTTACTCCAGAATTTGTGAGGATGTTGGCCTCGCATTAGAACCCTCCCTGGGAAAGGCATCTCTATTTTGGATTTCTCTGAGCACAAACCTGGCAATCTGGCTGAGATGCTCTGTGTTCCAGGCTGTCCACTATAAGTATAGCACACCTTGGTCTGAGCAGCTCAGAAAGTTGCATGGCCCCCAGGTGAGTAGCCTGGTGAAGGTCCTGCCAGCTGTTTCTGGAAGAATGATCTTCCCCCCTGGTGTCCTCCACCAGCCTATGGGTTTGACTGTCCATTTCTTCTTTTGTATCTTCTATTTCCCCTTGGTTATTACCATAGAGTCTCAGGCAACACCTGGTCAGGGCATGCCATCAGAATATCAATGGGCCCCAGTGGCCTCTATGTCTGGCATCCAGGTCAGCAGCCCAGTTACTTCTTACCTCAGTGGACTCATTTAATAGGATAAGCCAAATAGCCTCAGGAGGGCCAAGATTTTCTCTTTGGCTTTAATGTCCTTTCCTCCAGTGGTGGGAAACGCCTTATCTTCTATAGATCATACCATGGACATGCATAGCCACTATTTGTATATATGGTGGTAGAATTTTCTTTCCCTCATCCTAGAGCCTGCGTTAGATTGCTCAGTTCTGCTCTCTGGGCTGAATTAGCTGGCTTTGGCCCAAATCGTTTCAGTTAAAGTAGCTACTGTGACTCCCGTGCACCTACCTGGATTCATCTTTCAACTCGTGACTGTCATGGGTGAGCACATGCTGGCTGTCATCAAGCAAGAGGGTAGCAGCATTGATGGTGGTAGGTTTCTCAAGTGAGACTCTGTACTGGCTGGATTTGTGAGTCAGCTTGACACAAGTTGGAGTTATCACAGAGAAAGGAGCCTCCCTGGAGGAAATGCCTCCATGAGATCCAGCTGTAAGGCATTTTCTCAATTAGTGATCAAGGGTGGAAGGGCCCATTGTGGGTGGTGCCATCCCTGGGCTGGTAGTCTTGGGTTCTATAAGAGAGCAGGCTGAGCAAGCCAGAGAATGCAAGCCAGTAAGCAGCATTCCTCCATGGCTTCTGCATTCACTCCTGCCTCCAAGTTCCTNCCCTGTGTGAGTTCCAGTCCTGACTTCCTTTGGTGATGAACAGCAATGTAGAAGTATAAGCTGAACAAACCCTTTCCTCCCTAACTTGCTTCTTGGTCATGATGTTTTGTGCAGGAATAGAAACTCTGACTAAGATAGGACTCTAAGATAGACCAGGACTGCCTAATACCTATTGTGGATCACACAGGCATTAGACAGCCAGTCTTCTGTTATTCCTCAGAGGAGGGCCTCAGCCATGTTGTGGGGCGCTGTGAGTGTAAGATCCTAACCCAGAGCTAACTTGCTTTTTTTTTATTAGACGAGCAGCAGTCACCACAGCTCTTAGGAAAGTATGTCACAGGTCCTATCAATGTCCCCAAAGTTTGCGTTAAAATCCCGTTTTGGACTATTATATTGTGGACAAACAGATGAAAAGGTTTTGGGACATCGGGAAGTGCTAGGGCTAGAACTAAAGTCAGAGTGTTTTTCTTTCCCTGCCTTGCTCCTGGTCACTCTCTCCCACAATCCTTCCCCCATCTCCTCTCCTCTTCTCCCCTGAGCAGGTGGGGGCCCCTGGGTATCTCCCCATCTTGACATTTCAAGTCTTTTCAAGACTAGGTGCTTCCTCTCTCTCTGAGGCCACACAAGGCAGCCCAACTACAAGAACATATCCCGCATACAGGCAACAGCTTTTGGGATAGCTCCAAATCCAGTTGGTCAGAACCCACATGAAGGCCAAGTTGCACATCTGCTACATAATGAGCATGGAGGCCTAGGTACCGCCATTGTCTATTCTTTGGATGGTGGTTCAGAGACTGATAGCCTCAAGGGTCCAGGTTAGTTGACTATGTGTCTTCCTGTGGAGTTCCTATCCCCTCTGGGCAGCAATCCTTCCTCCTATTCTTCCATAAGAGTACGTAAGCTCCATCCACTGTTTGGCTGTGGGTGTCAGTATCCATCTGAGTCAGCTGCTGGGTGGAGCCTCTCAGAGGACAACATGGTCCTGTCTGCAAGCATAACAGGATATCATTAATGGTGTTAGGGATGGGTCTCAAGTTAGGCTCCTTATCAGTTGGCCATTCCCTCAGTCTGTGCTCCATCCCCTGTGTCTGCATTTCTTCTTAACAGGATAAATTTGGGGCTGCAAGTTTTGTGGATAGGTTGGTGTCCCTATTAATCCACTTGGGTTCCTGTCTGGCTACAGGGGTGGCCTCTTCAGGTTCCATATCTCCAGTGTAGTGAGATACAGTTAAGCTCACACCCATTGATTCTTGGACACCTCCCAATCCCAGGTCTCTGTTTCATCCTGGAGATGCTCCTCACCTCCAATCCCTGTCAGTTTCAGACTTCCATTCATTTTCAAGGCCATCTAGGCATCAGTCCTGTCCTTCCCCACACCTGATCTTGAGTCCCCCATTCCCTTTCCCATCCCCCCCTCCTAGTTCCCTCTGTCTGTCTGCCTCTTATAACTATTTTATTCCCCCTTCTAAGTGAGATTCAAGCATCTGTGCTTGTGTCTTCCTTCTTGTTTAGCTTCTTTGGGTCTGTGAATTGTAGCATGGTATCTGTTTTTTATGACTAATATCAGTCAGTCCTTCAACCCGTGGGGAACCAGGATTTCAGTAATCAGGTGAGCAAGGAGTCAAACAGACAAGGACACCAGAGAGAATGCTGTATCTGAATGTAATTTCTCAAAACAAGCATCAGACTTACATATTACATATTACATATTACATATTACAGAAGAAAACAAAGAAGTTAGGTGACACATCAGCCAAGGTACATTGAAGTTATCTGACACAAAACAAAAAAAATACATACAAAAGACTGGCATGAGCCAGGAATTGAGATAAGATCAGCCCTATCTAAAGTCAGCTATTGACAGGAGCCAGGTGAGGATTTCACACCCTTGTCACAATTTATGCTATTCCCCTGAGCCTTGTGAAAGCTTGCACCAGGCAGGGGTTCTGCTCTTGCTGACCTTTTCATGAATAATGCAATACTGTAGCTCCTCCTTAAACCACAACCCTCCTTCTTCCTAGGCCATTGTAAATTCTTGCATATGGGAGTAACTTGGCTGCTCTTTTAAGTGTCTGTAGGGAATCTCCATTAGTCAGAACTCACCAACTTTCTTCTAATATGCAATGTAGCCTTCCATACCTGACTGTAACTAAGATTCTAAGTTTACTATTTTGAACTAGCCCTGAGGTTGTTAGCTCCTATCCAGCAAACTGTGAGATACCTGATTACTAACTGTCAGCACTGGGGCATTTTGTCTGAATGAGTAACATTCTTATGAAATTCCAAGCCCAGGGTCAGCTCCAGCACTGCCTAGGACATCGGTGAAGGCCAGGAAGCAAAGTTCCATCTAATTTACGTATTTGACAACTTATTTCTCGGAGGCACCTATAATAAAACAGTACTGAAAGAAAGCACACAGATCCATTCACCAACTAACACAAAGACAACTTTGGAGCATTTGTGCTACAGAATGCCATGGCTCCTGGAGAAGGTTTCTGTGAAATATTTTTGCCTCAGGACTGCATCCAAGCTTTTGGGCCTGTCACACAGTCTTCACTGGAGTGGGTGTGGCACTATTATTCTTAGATCTTTTTATAGTATCCCAGATTTCCTGGATGTTTTGTTTCAGGAACTTTTTAGATTTCACTGTTTTTGACTGATGTATCAATTCCTTCTATTGTATTTTCTATACCTGAGATTCTTCTGTCTCCCATATTCTGTTGGTAATGCTTTCATCTGTTCTTCCTGCTCTCTTCCCTGGGTTTTCCATACCCAGTATTTCCTCAGTTTGCATTTTCTTTATTGCTTCCATTTCTACTTTCAGATCTTGCAGTTTTATTTATTTCCTTCACCGGCTTAATTGTGGGGCTCTGAAGGTGTCATACTGCCCCGGACCTTGTTGATTGTCTCCTTTCCAGAGACTTTAGCTATCTGCATGGTTTTGGTCCCTAGATGTTCTTGTTTTACTAGGTATTGGGAGGGGTAAACCTTGATGGTCTTGGTGTGGCAGGCCTTTGATTGTTCTCCTTGGGTCTTATGGTTGCAGACCTGCAGTTTTGTATGGTTCAGGAGCATTAGGTCCAATGAAGGTAGACAGGTGGCAGGAGAGTGGAGGTCCCCCTGAGATTGCTGGCTGCTCAGGGCATCTTGGCTTGGCCCAGAGGGCTCAGAGTGCAGGGAAGATGGGTAGGGGAAGGGAATTTTATCTGTATGGTTCAATGAGACTCAGGTCTGATAGGGGTCAGGTGAATGAAAGCCAAAGAATGGAGGTCTCCTTGGGATAGCAGGCTGCTCCGGAGAGCTTGGCTTGGCCCAGAGGACACAGAAAGCAGGAAAGATGGGTAAGGGAAGGGAAGCTTACCTTTATGGTTCAGGGGTCTGATGGAGGTAGGGGAGAGGCTGGAGATGGGATGTCTCTATGGTATAGTAGGCTGCTCATGGCAGCTTGGCTTGACCCAGATTGCTCAGAGAGAATGGACGATGGGTAGGAGCAGGGAAGCTTACCTGTATGGTTTAGGAGTCTGATGGAGGTGGAGGACAGGCAGCAGGAGAATGGAGATCATTCTGGGATTGCAGGCTGCTCGGGGCATCTTGGCTAAGACCCAGGGGGATCCCAGAGCATGGAAGATAGGTAGGGGCAGGGAGGAAGTATAGCTGTATAGTTCAGGAGTCTGTGGGAGGTAGAGGTGAGAAAGCATGAGAATGGAGGTCCCCCTGAGATATGAGGCTTCTCAGAGCAACTTGGCTTGGTCCAGAGTGCTCAGGTAACAGGGATGATGGGTAGGGGGAAGGAAAGCTTATCTATATGGTTTTGGAGTCTGATAGAGGTAGAGTTAAAGTGGCTGGACAGGGGAATTCCTCAGGGATAGTAGGCTGCTCTGGGGAGCTTTACATGGTCCAGAGGGCTCAGACAGCAGGGAAAATGGGTGGGGGTGAGCAGCTTACCTCTATGGTTCAGGAGTCTGATGGAAGTGAAGGAGAGGCAGGTGGAGAATGGAGGTCCCCCTGGGATAGCAGACTGGTTAGGGAAAATTGGCTTGTCCCAGAGGGTGCAGGGAGCAGGAATGATGAGGATGGGGAGGAAGCTTACCTTTATAGTTCAGGAGTCTGATGGAGGTAGAAGAGAAACAGAGAGAGAATGGATTTCTCCCCTAAAATAGTGGGCTCCTCAGGGCAGGTTGGCTTGACTCAGATAGCTCAGCCAGCATGGATGATAGGGTGTGATGGGAAGCTTTCCTGTACGGTTCATGGGTCTGATGGAGGTGGAGGAGATGCAACTGGAAAATAGTGGTCTCCCTGGGATAGCAGGCTGCTCAGGGCATCTTGACTTGGCCCAAAGGACGCTTAGAGCATGGAAGATGGGTAGGGGATGAAAAGTTTGCCTGTATGCTTCAGAAGTCTAATGGAGGTGGAGGGGAGACAGCAGGAGAATTCAGAGCTGTTTTAAAAGTCTCAAATGCTTTTTTAGTCTCAGTCCAGATTAGGGCCTCCGTGTATCCTTTTGAGACAGTCTTTAGATACCTTGCTATTTGTGCAAACTCTCATATCCAGGGGCAATGACACCTTGCTTTACCGAGGAACTCTCTCACCTGCCTCTTAAGGCTTTGGAATACCAATCTGACAGACTGCAGCAATCCTACTCCAGATGTCCATCTCTCTAAACCAGGCAATATGGACTGAAATACCCCTTTTGTTTCCAGGGGTTTTGAGTATTGTTTAATCTGGACAGGGGTAGCTGAACTAATTAGTTGAATCATTATAGGAACTTGGTGTTGGGCTAGTCCTAAGGGATTGGGTTTTGCCCATAATTCAGGGAATCTTTGTTGTAAATCTGAGAGGATAGTCCAAGTATATCTTTTGATTTGGGCAGAAGTTTCAGCTGGGAGATATTATTTTGACAGAGGACAAAACACCAAAAACTATTGGGTTATCTATAAGTCCATGTCTCATCATTAGAGAAGGTGATGACTGAGTTCAATTTATGCAGAAGTTCTTGTCTCTCGAAAATCAGTCAGCTGTTGTTAAGCACTTTTGCAGCTACCTCCAGCAACTAAGACCTATTTATATCTTTAAATTTTTCTAGTGTTTATATCTTTTCCTAATATCTAGGGCTGACTGGGTAACAAAAGAAATCATTTTAGCAGATGTCTTTAATCCTTTTCAAAGGACCCAGTGAAAGGGGTTTGCTGCCTCCTTTGTCAGTGTTGCACAGAAAGAAAAATCCATTCTATCCAGGCTGTGCTGTCCAAAAGCAATGCCTACCCCAGACCCCTAACAGAGAATGGTGGGGTTTGAGTTTTCCAGTTGACCACTGGTTGGAAAAGTAACAAACCAGGAAAGAAAAGCAGAACTTTTTTTTTAATTAGATATTTTCTTTATTTACATTTCAAATGCTATCCCGAAAGTTCCCTATGCCCTCCCCCGACCCCTGCTCCCCTACCCACACACTCCCACTTCTTGGCCCTGGCATTCCCCTGTGCTGGGTAATATAAAGTTTGCAAGACCAAGGGGCCTCTCTTCCCAATGATGGCTGACTAGTCCATCTTCTGCTACATATGCAGCTAGAGACACAAGCTCAGGGGGTACTGGTTAGTTCATATTGTTGTTCCACCTATAGGGTTGCAGCCC
>NC_034613.1:139467638-139470528 GCF_900095145.1 Mus pahari | reverse complement strand
GGTAGGGGAGCAGGGGCGGGGGGAGGGTATAGGGAACTTTAGGGATAGCATTTGAAATGTAAATAAAGAAAATATCTAATAAAAAATTTTCAGGGTATTTTCTTAGTTTTAAATTAATCTATTCACTTTCCAGCTCAATATCAGACTCCCTCTACTCCCAGTACCCCCTCACAAGATCCTTGCCCTTCCCCTCTCCTTCTCTTCTGAGGAGGAGCCCCCTCCAGGTTTAACCCCACCCCCACCCACTCATCAAGACAATGCAGGACTAGTTGCATCCTTTCCTATTGAGGCCAGACAAGGCAGCCCAGATAGGCAAGCAACAGATTCACAGACAGCCCCGGCTCCAGTTTTGAGGGGATCTACATGATGAAGACCAAGCTGTGCTTCTGTTACATATGTGCAGGGACCCTAGGTCTAACCCTTGCTTGCTCTTTGGTTGATGGTTCAGTTTCTGGGGGCCCCTAAGGGTCAAGGTTAGTTGAATCTGTTGGTTTTCCTGTGGAGACCCTGTACTCTTCAGTTCCCTCAATCCTTCTCCTCCACCAGACTCCCTGAGCTCCATCTAATATTTGGTAGTGTGTCTCTGGATATATTTCCACTGGCTACTGGGTAGAATCCCTCAGAAAACCTTTATGCTAGGCTGTCTGCTAGCATAAAAGAGTATCATTAACACTGTCTTGCCCATGGGATGGGTCTCAAATTAGGCCAGTCATTGGCCATTCTCTCTGTCTCTGCTCTATCTTTGCACCCGCACATCTCAAAGGCAGGACACATTTTTGGATCAAAGGTTGTGTGGGTTGGTGGCTGTCTTTCTCTCTCCACTGGGAGTCCTGCCTTTTGAGTAACAGCCTGAAAAAAAAGCTTGAAACTCATGGAGGTGTTCCAACTGAGGCTTCTTCCTCTGTGATGAGTCTATCCTGTGTCAAGTTGACACACAGACATCCAAATACATGAAACAGAAGACAGGGGGAACCAGGTAATGTCTCACAGAGATCCTAGACACTGAATCAGGTGTGAAATCATCTATGTATCCAAACTAACGGCACCAGACTTACCTCTGGGGTGACAGACGAAGCAATTTGTTTCCTTTTAGGGTAGAGGTGTCAGATTCCTCTGAAACATTAGTCAGAGATTAATAAAAGGGAATCTTGGGGACTTGGAACATCCCAAGTTGTGTATTCTCTAGAAGTTCCTTAACCACCAAACTCTTCCATTCTCTGATGGGGGCTCTGAGACACCCCTACCCCATGTCTCAAAGTCTGGCTTCTGTGGTTTGCGGAGCCTTGAGAAATGTGGGGTATTCACCAAAGAAGACTACTGGGAAACAGGTTTTAGCCAACAGGAAGTCTTTATTAACCAGCCAACAAATAACACTGGGTGTTCGGGATCCTAGTATAGCATGGGACTTTTCTTATGGTGAGCTTTTAAGCACAATGATAACTTGGTCAGGAAAGAAATAAAGAAATCAAGGACTTTCTAGAATTCAATCCCCAAACTTAAAGGATATAATGAAAGCAGTGCTAAGACAAAAATTCATAGCACTGAGTGTCCTTTAAAGAAATTAAGAAGATCCTACACTAGCAGCTTAACAGCACACCTGAAAGCTCTAAAACAAAAAAAGAAGCACACACACCCAAGAGGAGTAGATGCAGGAAATAATCAAAGTCAGGGCTGAAATCAACCAATTAAAAACAAAGAGAAGATATAAAGAATCAATAAACCAAGATATGGTTCTTTGAGAAAATCAACAATACAGATAAACCCACAGAGACAGATCCAAATTAACAAAATCATAAATGAAAAGGGAGACATAACAACACAAATGGAGGAAATTAAAAAAAATCACCAGATCTTCCTACAAAAGCCAATAAAACTGGAATATCTACACGAAATGGGTGGTTTTCTACACAGATACCACATACCAAAGTTAAATCAAGAGCTGGTAAACTATCTAAATAGTTCCATAAGTCCTAAGGAAATAGAATCAGTTATTAAAAGACCCCCCAACCAAACAAAAACAAAACAAAACAAAAAAAAAAAACACCCAGAGCCAGATGGTTTTAATACACAGTTCTACAAGACCTTCAAAGAAGAGCTAATATCAATACTCCTCAAACTATACCACAAGATAGAAGCAAAAGGAACACTGCCTAATTCATTCTATGAAGCCATAATTACTCTGATAACTAAACCACATAAAGACACAACAAAACTTAAGACCAATTTCACTTATGAATATCGATGCAAAAATATTCAATAAAATTCTCTCACAAACCAAACCCAAGAACACATCAAAACTATCATTCACCAGGATCAAGTAAGCTTCATCCCAGGGATGCAGGGATGATTCAATGTACGAAAATCCATCCACATACTCCACCATATCAACAAACTCAAAGAAAAAAAAAACCACGAGGGCGGCCTGCAGAAGCGACACAGCTTCTGGGAAAGATCCCCTTTCTGGTTCCAGTCATCCAGCACCTTTCCCGCCCGAGGAGGGGTGTCCACCCGGGAGCAGTCTCAAGGCCTGAGCTGGCAGGAGAGCCATCTTTACTCCGGTTCACTTAGGCTCCAGTATGCACTAGCAAGAGTGTGGACCACAGAAGCTACACAGTTTCGGAACAGACAGAAGCAACCTACCTTCTGGGACAGACCCTGTTTCGGGCTCCAGAAATTTGGGCACCTTCCTCGCCAGAGGAAAGGTGGCCATCTGTGAGGGCTCTGTCTGCCAGAGCAGGTGAGAGACTCATATTTTGTCCAGGTGCCCTCAGTGGCTAGGATGTGCAGGTGAGGGAATAAACTGCAGAGGCAGCATATCTTCTGGGACAGGCCCTGTTTTGGGCCTAATCTTCAACCAGGAGGCAGATCTGAACGCCAGGCCTCTGTGCAC
>NC_034613.1:139425307-139461456 GCF_900095145.1 Mus pahari | reverse complement strand
CATATACCCAGAAGATCTTCCAACTGGCAATAAGGACACATGCTCCACTATGTTCATAGCAGCCTTATTTTCAATAGCCAGAACCTGGAAAGAACCATAGACTTTTTTTATTCACAAATGATTGGAACCTGGAACTACTCCACTACAGAGATCTCCTGAAATTAGCCTCCCTCTCCTTCAGCTCTCTGTAACAATCCCACCTTCTCTCTCAATGGTATATAATAAGAGTATTGATTTCCCATGCTGAGGGTGCACCTCCATCAATTTGCACAGCTTTTCAGTATACATTTCTGTCTTTTCTTCAGGCCTTCATTGCCTCTGTGCAGGTTGCCACAAGGGCTTGAGTTTTCTTTCATTTACATTTTGGCCAAAGGCTTTTTTTTGCTCCTTTTAGGTTACATTTTTTCTTCTCTGGACAACCAAATGTTCAATTACTGTCACTCCACCCTTATAGTGTATTACCTAGGCTTACATCCTATACTCACTTAGGGAGGCATTCATAGAAACAATTCTGGAATCAACAGTACTTGAAAACAATCCCCAATATTCAATGGCCACTTGACTATCACCAGTAGGGCTTCAGATCCCCAAATCCATGAATGATTCCCTTTCACTCTCTGGTTCCCACCAGCTCTCACTCCCGTGCATCTTCACATGCTTTCCTTACTGTGTTCTCCACTGACAAGCCTCACTCTGTTGTTGTTTGAGACAGGGTTTCTCTGTATAGCCCTGGCTTTCTTAAAACTCACTCTATAGACCAGGCTAGCCTGAAAACTCAGAGAGCCTCCTGCCTCTGCCTCTTGAGAGCTGGGATAAAAGGTGCATATCACCACTGCCTGGCTGAAAAACCTCATTCTGAGTTTTGTACTCTTAAGGTTTTCACCCCTCCAGTTTTGCTTTAACCATTTTCATTTTCCCACATAACATTTTTATTGATTGTCATGGGAGTTTCAAATCATGCACCCTGATCATGATCCCTTCCTTGTCCTTCCAGGTCCATCCTCCCTTTTAACCTCCCCCCAAAAGAAGTAAAGCAGAGAAAGAGAACCAAAACAACAAAACCAAAACAAGTCCACTTTATATTGTATTATCTATATTCTTACTGGAGAATGGTCAAACTCTTAGTGGTCTGTCCCTTAAATAGAATTGAATCCTTCCCTTCCCACACTTCTGCCAGAGCTATCAACTGTGGAGAACTACTCTTTGGCACCTGTGTCATACTTTTAAGAGTTTCTTTTGTGGCTTCCTGTCTGACTAGACACACTTAAATTGGTGGGGGGGTATTGGAGGGTGCAGCTTGTCACAGAAGTCTTCCATGTTTCTATGTGTCTTTCACCTGTGCATCTGCAGTCACTGCTATCACAGCTGAAGTACCCTCCTTTTCAGTCAGTTAAGGCAGGGATCATGGGCCTCCTACAAGGTTTGTGGGAAGAGCACAGACCACAAACATGGTCCCCAGATAAGAGTAGGAGGTCAGGCACAGAAAAGACCTTTAGATGCTATCTGTACCATTGCCATCAACATGGCCTCAAGTGGCAGCACAGGCCACTCAAATCAATATGGACCAGCAGCAGCAGAGCCTAAAGCCATAGCTTCAGACTGAAGTGCAGACCAAGGACATCTGCATGGCCCTGGGTGATAACATGTGCTAAAGACATTGTAATCAGGGTGTGGCAAGGTGGAGTGTGGGTGGTCACAATCCTGGTTGGCTCACCTATCTGCTGGTTCTTCCACTTCGGATGCCTGCCCCAGCTTAACTATTATTGTTAAATGTATGTATGAAACCATAAGCATAAATAAGCTCTTGATTTGCAAAGCTACTTTTTGTCAGCTATTTGGTCTCAGCCATCACAATAACAGTTATCAAATCCAGACACTATTGTGGATGCCAACAAGTGCTTGCTGACAGGAACCTGATGGTTCTGCCAGTGCCTGACAAATACAGAAGTGGATGCTCACAGCCATCCATTGGATTGTGCACAGGGTCCCCAATGGAGGAGTTAGACAAATTACTGAAGGAGCTGAAGGGGTTTGCAACCCCATAGGAAGAACAACAGTATCAACCAACCAGACCCCCCTCAGAGCTCCCAGGGACAGAACCACCAACCAAAGAGTACACATGGAGGGACCCATGGCTCCAGCTGCATATGTAGCAGAGGATGGCCTGGTGGGACATCAATGGGAGAAGAGGCCCTTGGTCCTGTGAAGGCATGATGCCCCAGTGTAGGGGAATAAGAGGGCAGGGAAGCAGGAGTGGGTGAGTTAGTGAGTGCGAGGGGGGGGTGTTGGTGGATGGAATAGGGAGGGGTTTGAGAGGGAAAATGAGGAAAGGGGATAACATTTGAAATGTAAAGAAAGAAAATATCTAATAAAAAAGTGTATCCTATTAGTGAGTGTTTTATTGCACAGTACAGTATTATTTACTATGATCATTATGCTTTGCCTTAGATCTCTAGGACTTCACAGTTCACAACCAAAACTATACCCTCAGCATAATGTGTCCAATTTATCCTTCCTCTGGTCCCTGACAACTACTCTACTTTTTGGTGAGTTTGAGTACTTTAGATTGCACACAACAGAAGTATCATATTTGATGACATATTCCTTTACCTTAGCATCATATCCTGAAAATTCACTCAAACTGTCCCAAATAGGAGGGCTTTTGAGGGGAAGCACATTTAAATCTTCTATGGCTTCTAAACCACAGGAATGGTTGTCACACTTGATGGTCCATGAGAATTCCTCGAGGGCTTATAGCAGATTCCTTGGCTCCACTACACTGTCTTATTCCACAAGTAGATGGGGCCTGACAATTTATGGAAACAAGTCCCTAGTTGAGGTAAGTGCCTCTGGGAAGAGAACACAGTGAGACATTTTACCTCTTAGAGAAAAAAATATACAATATCCTTAGCCTTGAAAATAAAAACGGTTGAGTCCATCTTTTTCGAGTCAGAATGGTCAGTTCTGACAAAGAGTTCAAGGGAGCCCTTATACAATGCTGTGGGAATATAAATTAATATAGCAACTATGTGGATCAGTATTGTTTTTTGCTGAACATTACTAAAAGTAGTAATAGTATCTAGTCCAGCTATACCACTACTTGTTAAAGAATCAACCAAACCAGGAGCTGGTTCTTTGAGAAAATCAACAAGATAGATAAACCCTTAGCCAGAGTAACTAGAGGGCACAGGGACAGTATCCTAATTAACAAAATCAGAAATGAAAAGGGAGACATAAAAAAAGAACATGAGGAAATCCAAAACATCATCAGATCCTACTACAAAAGGATATACTCAACAAAACTGGAAAACCTGGATGAAATGGACAATTTTCTAGATAGATACCAGGTACCAAAGTTAAATCAGGATCAGATTAACGGTTTAAACAGCCCCATATCCCCTAAAGAAATAGAAGCAGTCATTAATAGTCTCCCAACCAAAAAAAAAAAAAAAAAGCCCAGGACCAGATGGGTTTAGTGCAAACCCTCAAAGAAGACCTAATTCCAACTCTCCTCAAAGTATTCCACAAAATAGAAACAGAAGGTACTCTACCCAATTCATTCTATGAAGCCACAATTACTCTGATACCTAAACCACACAAAGACCCAACAAAGAAAGAGAACTTCAGACCAATTTCCCTTATGAAAGTCGATGCAAAAATACTCAATAAAATACTCACTAACCAAATCCAAGAATACATCAAAACAACCATCCATCATGATCAAGTAGGCTTCATCCCAGGGATGCAGGGATGGTTTAATATAAGGAAATCTGTCAATGTAATCCACTATATAAACAAACTCAAAGACAAAACCCATATGATCATCTCATTAGATTCTGAGAAAGCATTTGACAAAATTCAATACCCATTCATGATAAAAGTCTTGGAAAGATCAGGAATTCAAGGCCCATACCTAAACATAATAAAAGCAATATACAGCAAACCAGTAGCCAACATCAAAGTAAATGGAGAGAAGCTGGAAGCAATCCCACTAAAATCAGGGATTAGACAAGGCTGCCCACTTTCAATATAGTACTTGAAGTCCTAGCCAGAGCAATTAGACAACAAAAGGAGATCAAGGGGATACACATTGGAAAGGAAGAAGTCAAAATATCACTACTTGCAGATGATACCTCAAAAATCTTACGTCAGCATGTTGGAGAGATAACTATACCCATGTTTTTGTGACACTACTAACACTAAGATACAAAATTACCTTAGATAGATAGGAAAGATCAGTGGACCAAGAAAATGTATCTATTCTATGCACAGCACAACCTTACATCTCCACAAAGGAGAAGGAAATTATATCACTTGCAGGAAGGGGGCTAGAACTGGAGATCATGTTCAGTGAAATAAAGCACATTCAGTAAGACAATATAACATTTTTCTTCACACACAGAAATGGTCAGAATTCAAACAAATGAAATACATTAAAATAAAGGGAAGGCTACTGGGGAGTTAGAAGGAGCCTAGTGAAAGGAGAAAGGGAACAAGAGAGGGTAAGAGGGGGACTAGGAGCAAAGAACACAGTAAGACCTAATGAACCCATTATTTTGTATGCTAATTAAAAAAGAAAACACTTTTCCTAAAGGCCTTATTCATAGAAGTCTCGTGTAGTTTTAGTATTATTTAACATTTGGTGAACTTTTTTCACTCAGTGGCATAGGAATCCTGGTTTGCCATTGGGGGGGGATAGAAAATGTTTGCAAATTTATCACTGAATGTATTTATGATCCCTTCAAAGGAAATCCACACACCTTCTAGGGAAGACAGAGGTTATACCAATAGAAATTCTCATGTTCACTGACCATTGCCTTCAATACAAATCTCCTTTGTACTTGACCATTGTCCTGCAGTTCTTAGTGAAAGCAACACCATGTGAAGGTCACCTTTATATGGCTCCTCCATTTTTTGCTATATTTACAAATTACTTATATATTTTTATTTTTAATGATTTCCCAGACCCACTACATGTGTCCTGAGGTCAGAGGGCCGGTTTTATGCCTACATGCTAAATTGTCAGACATTATTCAGTACCTTCATGGGATCAATTTCTCTAACCTTAAAGTTGTGGTCTGAATGTGAATTCTCCCTTATAGGCTCACATGTGTGAACAATGTTTTGGATTGTGGCACCTGGGGAAGTGTGGCTTAACTGGAAAAGTGGGTCACTGCAAGGTAGGTTTTAAAGTTTATATCCTGGTCCTTGACATGTTTCCTGATCTTACCATACACCAGGAAGTTATATCTGCACAGCTGTCCATGAACTATTGTTATTACATCATTCTCACCATAAGGAATGTGTTTTCTAAATCAACACAAAATATAGTGGAAATAAACCTTTCCCCCTTTTGTTGCTTCTTGTCATAGCAACAAGTTCACTACCCCATATCCTAGTTCCTTGACACTCTCGGTGTGGGAGCTATCTCCGAATTGATGGTGCAGCTATCTCCTCAATCTGGCATCATGGACCTTTGTGCTAATAGGAAAATTTCCCAGGTTAGCAAAATCCTGCCTGCCCACCGTGGTTTTCATTTTCATTCAGGCATTTAGTGAGAATGCAAGAGTGCCTTAATAGTTGCTAGTAAGACATTCTGTTAAGCCAGATGTCTGATTGAGATTTTTGTGTACTCCTTCCTCCTGTTTCAGGGCCTTTGAGTACTTACGTAAAACATTAAGCAAAACCATTCAGAACATAATCTAAAGATGGACTTGCTTATGGCCTTACTTGTATGTGGAAAAATTATGTATTTGGTTCTAAAATACCAACCTATTTGATTTTCAAGATTACATATTTCATGTGTGATTGTGCTATGTGGGAGGTATCAATAATGAAACTAATGAAACTCACTGACTGCCCTTGAATTGTTCATCCTAATGGGAAAAGAGACAGTCAATGTACAACTAATGATGTAATGAAGTGTATAAGTTACATATTACTGTATCTTTGAGCTATTGAGCCCCCCCCCCAAATCCTGACATATAATCACTGGCATTGTTCATGTAATATGAAGATAACAGAAGGCCTTTGGCTTAGCCTCCTTACTGTCAACACTACACTCCAGTCTAAAGGTAGCAACCATTTGGTATAAAATGTTCTTGTATCAGAAGAAAATACACCCAAGTTTCACTCATTGACCCATGTGATCCAGTAAGCAAACATAAGTTCCCAATGGGATGCAATACTGATTGGGAACTATAATATACAACTTTTGCAAGGTTAAATGAAGTCAAGAAGAGGCTGGGAGGAGCCAGGTTTACTGGTACATTGGAAGTGAAAAGGGGATTGACAGGTTTAGGGAGGCATTTGTGGTATGTATTATGCTATTTGAATCAATAGCAGTTGAGACTGCTATTTACCTAAGAACTATTTCCTCATTTTCTTGGTCAGACACCATTATAGTAAAAAATGGGCATATGAACAAAATACACAGCAATGGGAACAAAGGTAACATGTAGCATAGATACCTGGAAGGGTCCCAAGGCCCAAGGGAATGATGGACAACAAGTTGGAGTCTGAGAGTCCAAATCACTATGAAGGATAAGCTGATTTAGATTGTGAGGAAAGCTATAGTGTGTTTGGGATACAGTACCCTTTGGATTTATTATAGCCTAGAGAATCTAGGTGTTCCATTTATAGAAGAGGAAATCCTGAGTGGTGTTAGGAGTAGACTAATACCCACTTCCTAAATATAGTCCAACATATCAAGTAAAAGTGATCCCAGTACTAAAAAAAAATGTCCAGGGCTAATTAGGACAACTATAGCTAAGGCCATACTTTTAAAAAATGGGTAAGCTACCAAGGTGAAAACAGATCACAAAGAACAAAAATTTACCTGGTTGTGAGATCATTTATGGTGAGACTGAATGAACTGGGTTCTCCTTGGAGGAGTTAGAAATAGGCTGCATAGGGCATATTACAAATATGAATCTGAAAGGTTCTTGTACACGGAGGAACTTACTAATTGTATTGAGGACACAGTAAAAAGAAAAAAGAGGGTATATTACAAATGTGAATTATAAAGTTTTCAGTTATAAGTAAAGAGTACAAAATATGGAAAAATTAAAGATATTCTAAAAATCAAGTATGAATTACCTGTCTAACTAAACAGAAAATAGTGATAGCCGAGAAGCCTTCCATCTTGCACATGGAAGGCTTTACCAGTGCTGAGATGATGTGTTTAGGTGGTGATAGGGGTCTTCCCTTTTTGACAATTGCTCATTCTAGCTTATATGTCTGAAATACATATAGCAAGAGGAGGCAAACTTAATCATACTGTTATTCTCTTATGTGTTTTTCTAATTCTTTGTGATGGTTTCTACATGACTTCTGAGACTATTTGTTGAGAAAGAAATGCTTTGAGTTTTATATCATTCCATGTCTGTTATTAAAACCATGTTTTCTTTTATACTAATTTATTCTGACATACACAAATTTATCACTTCACCTACTATAAATATGCAATGAGTATTAATTATATCTACAATGTTGCACAACTATTACTACTGAGTACAGAATTTTTCATTCAGTCCATACTGAAATCCTGGGCCAATTAAACATTAAATTCCCATTCCATTTTCAACAACCCCATGGTAACTCTTTATTTTCTCCCTGAGTTTCATGTAAATGATACATATAATACCTGCCCTTGTGCCTGGTTGAATGTAATTCATGTGGCAGTACACATCAAAATTTCATTCCCTTTAAAGTCTAAACAGCAGACACACACACACACACACACACACACACACACACACACACACACTGCATTTCATACTTGATTCATCTGCTAAGAGGTGCATTTTACTGTTAGAAAATTTTGACTGTTAGGAATAATGATATGCCAAGCACTGGTGTACTGATACTGCTTTTTCAAGTTTTGAGATTTGATATAAAGTATAGTAATTGTTTTACACAATAGCTACACTTTAAATTCCCCCTTGTAATACATATAGCTCCAATTTCTCTGTCTCCACTTTGCCTTTTTTATACAAATAAAAAATTAATATTATCAAGTAATTATTAAGTCTCTAAGTGGAGAATAAGCACACCCATTCAATTCTAATATCAGAGAAGCTAAAGGCATTGTGAGTTCAAAGTCAACTTAAATTACACAACTGAAAGAAAACACTAATGGTTGCAGATATACTTTAGTGATAGAACATTTTGGGTTTGAGGACTCTTGAGTAAGGTATCCTAAATGTTTATTGTTCATGTGAAATTCTGAAATGGAAAGGAATTATAGGAAAGACTGTCTGCTATATATTCTGATGGTAGATATCACACACACACACACACACACACACACACACACACACACACAATCCTACATCCTACTTTGACCCACACTGAATCAGTCTCTGAGAACTTCATAAGATATGACAATTTTAGCCTGTAGAATGTGTTGCAGACATTTCAATCTAACTCACTTATTCAGTAAACTGCAAGTAAAATTCTGCAGTATGAAAGACTATACTCTTAGGTATACTACTAAGTAGTCTTCCAAGTCCTTCTTTGCCAGACTACCAAGCCCACATATTAATACACGGTGGAGAAAATAAGCAAAATAAAACCCAAGGCTTAGCTGTTAACTGCCGTGGTTATTTAACAACTTTATTATATTCTTAAAATCTTAAGATTATAAACAATATTATAAACACCTGAGGTCCAATCAACTGGAAATAGCATCTTCATACAAACAATTTGCAAGAAGATCAAGTTTAAGTATTCTAGTTGTGTCAGAAATGGCATAAGTGAAATAGTCTTTTAAATGTTTACATTGTTGTCTAAAGCACATTTGGTATTCTATTGTTTAGTTGAACATTTTGTTGAGATTTGGAATATATAACACATGTATAACTGACTCTAATACATGTATAACTGATTCTCATAGCTTATATGCACTATACCATCGTATAAAGATATAACATGCAGCACCATTTTACTTTGAAAGCTATTATTTGGAAAAACAAAACCCTTGATGTCAGAATTAATGTACCTTTCAAAATGTAGCAAAGTTGATGGCTCAGAACTTAGAAAAGTAATTAGAAATATTGCATAGGATAAAGAGCTTCCCTATGTGGGAGCCAATTTATGGGCAGTTTCTTATCACCTGAATAATAAGCTGAGAGGTATTGGTGATAGAAAAATGATGTATATATTTTTTCAGGGATTAAACATCTATATATACCTTTATTACCTCTGTGGCAGTGTAAAGTGCCATATTCAATTCAAGAAGTCACTTGTGTCTTCTCACATATATACAATAGTATATAAATATGCTAAAGTATCTGTATGAGTAATAAACACAAAATGAAACACAAATTTAAAATCTGGACACAAATATCTTAGAAAATAAAGATGTCAGAATTGGGTGTCTAGTGTTCAAGTTTAGCAAAAACATAGAAAGTTGTAAAATAGGTATAAATTTTATCTAATTCTATCCAATTCACTCTGATAAAACAAACATCTCCTGCACAAAATTATTTATTTTAATCTAGCCTACAGTTTAAAAAATATCAAAAACTAGTATGAACACTTTATATAAGCTTATAAAATTGCTTCCCCCCTGTAGTATGAACAAAAAAGGGCACTGACAGAAAGGAAAATAATTTAGATGGCTCTTCCCTTTCTAGATCAAAACACTGTAAAACCAGACTAAAATAACTGAGCAGACGAGAGCTTAAGTGCATCTTGAAATTCTCTTTTGAGAAAAAAAATTCTCCTGTTTTTAGAAGTGCTGTTATTTTCCCCCTTGGATTTAGCTGTTTGGTTGTAGATATAAAGATTTATCCAAATAAAAGCGTTTCTTCTCTTTGCCACATGGAGTATACTTGTAAACACAATAAAAATAACTAAAGACATAAATAATGAACAGCCAGTTTTAATTATGCTAATACAAGCATATTAAATGGTATTTAAAGAATAAGAGTATACTATAAATGTACTACAACTTTTATAAAATATTTCTATAAAAACATTCTATAAAATAAAAACTGATGAGATGAAAACTACTATTAAAGTAAAATGTTTTCAGTATACCTGAGAATTATCTCTATAAACTAAATTTGCACATTTTCAATTATGGTTTACTTCTTTAAGTTTTTCAATGTAATAACAAAGTTTTAATGCTGGTCCTAGTTTCAGCCCCATATACTTCATCAGTAGCTCACTCTTCAGTAGTAGCAGAGCTTTCCCATCAATTTCCTACAGAGAGAAGAAAAATATAGTAAGAATTCTTCCATAGCTGATCAAACTAGTTATATATAAGAATGTATGAAATATTTCCAATATATATTGTATAAATTTGTACACATAAAAACTTATATAATCTGACTTGCATAACAGAGCATTATCTGATAATTTGTAAATTTAAATTAAGAAACTTTAGTCAAGTATTTTAAACAAATGTCCAGAATATCAAATCATCTGGCTTTACTATGTACTAAATAAAATACTACTACATATCTATGATAAATAGTTAAATATTGAGAACAGTAGAAGTGAATTCCATGTTAACTTTCTGAAAAGGGAAAGGCGTATGTCAATATCCATGCAAACTATAACATGTTTTACAGTTTCATCATCGTATTGAAAGGTGTAAGCTGTCTGAAGCTAGTTAACTGCTGAAACAAATAATGATTTACTTGAAATATTGAAAAGAGGCAGGGACTGAAGGCTGGGAAGGATTGCTCAGGGAGTAAACCACTTGTCTTGAAAACATGAAGCCTGGAGTTGGATCTCCAGAATCCATGTAAAAATGCCAGACATGGTGGCATCTACTTTAATCCCAGCACTGAAGAAGTTGAGGCATGACAATCTCTGGGGTATACTGGCCAGTCAGTGTAATGTAATTGATGAGACCCCAGATCGCAGTGAGAGACCTTGTCTCAAAGGAGGCTGGATAGCCTTCCTGAAGATGACACTTGAGATTTTTGTCTTCGGGTTCCCATAGACATAATACACATGTGTATTTGCACCTGCACACACATGTGCACACACGCACGCATAAAATAGTGTACACGAGACATTAAATCAATAACTTTATGTTAGAAAATATTGTGAACACATTATTTAACAGTGACAAAGAATCCTTTTAAAATTCTTTATTATTGTATTATACAATATATGTTATAGAGCCTATTATTTGGTATTCAAATCATACTGGAGTTGCTGGTTTCACAGGGTATCACGAGAAGGCCACCCTGGCATATGCTGTAAGTCAACCCCTCCTACTCATAGTCCTAGAGTAGAACAGGTAGCAGGTTGGGGGAGGATTTTTATATTTGTTATTACAAGAAGGGGTGGTCTGCATGAGAGTGGTAATCCTGTAATACCGACTCTTGAAAACCTGAAGCTGTTTAGTGTACTAGATACTTGGATACCCATTTAAAGAATTAGGCAATTAATCTATCATTGAAGGCCTGAATGTTGGGCAAAGTAATCTTTCTCACAAATGAAAAAGATCAGTTGATAGGGTTCCCCCACCATCCATACAACTCAGTATCAAACTGAAAGGCCTGCACAGAGGTCATTTAGAGGCATTAGGGCAGCAGGAAAACCGGATCAAAAGATACGTTACATGTTGCCTGAAGAGGTCGGCGAGGGGGCCTGATATGTGAGGATCAGTATGTTTCATAAACTGTATCACTTCATCCACAGACCAGGTTGAAGGGTCCTTACAGAAGCCTTGTTTCAGGACACTGGGGTCAGGTACAGCTATATAACTTGAAGCTTCAACGGGAGGGGGAAAAAAAACAAATCATACTTGACCTGATCATAATCCTGAAAGAAGAGATGTTAGGTAGAAAGTAATGGTCTCAACTCTTGGAACCTTCTGTTAAGTAACTAAGAAGGGTCTCAAGATTCCAACTGTAAAATCTTATGAGTGCCTGAATGAAGATGATCTGATGCTGCAAGAGTGCACCAATGAGCCTCCCACAAAGAACATGAACAGTTTTACTTTAGAAGTTACCTTAAAGCTTCAACAATCTTAAAACATGTATAACAATCCAAGGCCTCTTAGGTTCCAAGCAAGAATAGATCCAAAAAATTTCTCACAAACTGCTCTTTTAATATCTCTTCTTCTAAGTTGACTTTATTTTGTTATATATGCTGGGACTCTCTCAAGTTAACAAGTTTATAATCCCCTAAATTTTTCTATTTTAATCAAATGTATTTCAGTAACCCCACTGAGAGGGACATTAATAATTTGGACCATTTGCCTCAATTATTCAGTATAGATATTTTTAGCATCTCTTTTACCCCTTATATTGCCATCACAGTGATTAAAGAAATCAAAATTATTTCCTGCTCAGTTAGGTCAGAAAGTGGTTTCAGAATTTTTATTTAATCCCTCTTCCAATCTTCCAATCTTTACTGCATAGCAATAAATATGTTTATATATATATATATATATATATATATATATATATATATATATATATATTCAATAAAAAGGATAAAAAACACAACCAGGGTATCCATTATCTTGTCGTAAAAAATAAATTGAATTTTGCTCAACTTCATCAATGCAGGTAAAAGTGGTGATAATGTAGCCAACAGTGGCTAACATGCAACACTGCAATATGAAGTCATCTGCAACTCTGCTGGGTCACATTCTCAGCTATCCTGGGACACTTGTAATGCCATTGGCTGCACACGTCTATAAATAGTGTTATACCATCTGGAAATTAGGACAATTAGAACATTACTTTAACTCACCAATGGCACAAACATTAAAATACAAGGTTAATCATATTTCTAAATCAACCTAGGTTTTAAAGATGTTTCTGTCATCAGAATTTGGTATAGCTACATCTTCCAAAAAATGTTAACTACAGATTGACTGTATGTAAAGGTATATAGGTACTAGCATAAAACTACTTTTAAATTGAAATAAGATTAGTATCTTCTCTTTCTACTACTCTATTACTGAAATAAAATTGAGACTGTATCTTCAATAATCAGATGAGATTATAAACATTGCATAGCTATTACTCAAATGATAAAGGAAACAAACTACTCATGAGAATAAGTCACAGTCCAGTCATACTTTTTTCTGGCTGTATAGACTGTGGTATCAATAAATATATCTGAAATAAAGTGATTTGATTTCTCCTGTTACTGAAATTCTTTTATAAAGTAAAGATCAACAATTTTTCTTATTCAAATAATGGGGGGGGGTATTACAATAGTAGTTGTGTGACCATTAGTGACAAATTCAGCTTAAACTAAAATTTATAGAACCTGAAAGAAAATAATAATGACAACTCTAAACATCTTTGTAATGAAACGATAAGTTATGTCTTCTCTAGAGTTGCAGGCAGTGTCTGGATTCAAGGATTTGCCCAGCTACCTTTATTTTTGGGGATCACAGACAAGTGACTTCTGAGATCTTTTTCACTGAGAATGTTTACCAATACCTATTATTCAAGGAAGTTAAAAATGGTATTATGTATGTAGCCATATAAAATATGTGCCTGGCATATAATGTTCCATAATGATTTCATAAACTACTAACAAGCAATGTAATTACTATGTCTCTCCATTCCTAGGCATGCCAGTAGTATTCCTCATATATCTGTAAAACAGATAACTATCATTAGGAATAATATTTTAAATTCTTTTACTAAGAAAATATATTTTTCACAAGTTGATATTTAGTAAACATACTTAGAAATAACATTTTATATTAATTATGAAACAGATATCCATCTTTAGATGCTTGTTAAACAATAACACTTTAAAAAACAGAAAAAAATACTACAGAAGGTGGGGAGGGATAGGAATAAACATTCAATGTCCTATAGATGTGTACAATGAGGATGGCTCCCAGATAGCATCCATGATATAAAAGCCAAGTAGAATACCTGCTTTCCTCATCCTTCACTTTTCGACCCAGTCTAGAGAAAATGGATAGAACACATTTCTTTACTCTCCTGTACTTATAATACTTAAATGGAAAACTGTAGCAAGAGGAAAAGCTATGTCAACTTTTTACAGAATTAAGATGTCCCCCTTTCTTGGTAGATCTAAGAGAACGACAGAGGATGTGGTAAATAGGGAAATGGTGTGGTTATAGAAACAGGATGCCAGAGACCTGGTCCAAGAGCCACACATAGGCTGGAACAAGGAAAGGTCTCAACAGATAAGACAGCACTTCAGAAATGAGAAGTAATGTGTCCTTCTTGGCCTTGAGAGGTTTTAGAGTCCTCAAAGGACCTCAGGAATTGTTTAAAACTGCTTGAGAAATACTAAAGTCCAAGATCGGTATCAAATATGGTTGGTGATCCAGATTGCCATTCAGTTCTGAGATGCTACTAAGATAGTAACAGCCACATCAGAATTGTTCCTAGCAATGATATGAAAGAGAACCTGACCTCTATAATTTTGGCATTTTAAGAAATATTCTGGGGTATAGTTGGACATGGAATCTTTAAGGAAAAAGATAAACACATTGACTGAGAAAAACTGTTCTTGAATATACCTTCATTTTTCTTCTTCCATTGGAATTTAATGTGCTTAAAAGTCTTTAAGGTAGATGACTTTTTACAACTACACATGCACTTGAGATATTTGACACAATCTCAGAAACACCTGTGGAAACTGAAGTTTGTGCAGGATACAAAGCATCACCCACTGATGAAGTCTCAGAAGTTTCAGGGAAACTTTTCATTTTAGACATGCTGTGTCCCTTAGGAGACAACACTGCAGTGGGAAAAGAGACTATCTTCACCAGCTCAAATACTATTAGAAGGCTGCCTTAGGCACTTTGTTATTGCCATGACAAAATACCATGAGCAAGGGAAAAGAAAATATTTAGTCTGGGAGCTTCTAGTTCCAGAGGGCTAGAGCACATGACCATCAAGGCAGAGAGCATGGCAATAGGCAGGCATAGTGCTGAAGCAGTAGCTGAGAGGTTACATCTGATCCATGAGCATGAGGCAGGCAGGCAGGCAGAGTAAGAGAGGAGGGCAAGAGAGTATGTGCACACTAACCAGGAATGGCATCAGCTTTTAAAACCTCAATGTCCACCCTCAGTGGACATCTTCTTCAACAAGGCCACACCTTCAAATCCTTCTCAAACATTTCCAGCAACTGGGGATGAAATATTCAACTCTATGAGCCTATGGGTGACATTCACATTCCACTTCATGGTCCCCATAGGCTTGTAGTCATATAATAATGCAAAATACATTTAGTTCAACTTCCAAAGTCTCCAATAGTCTTTCAACAGCAAGACTATTTAAAAGTCCAAAGTCTCTTCTGAGATTAGAGGCGATTCTTAACTGTAAGCCCCTGTAAAATTAAAAGGATATTACATACACCCAACATGCAATGGCATAGAATACACATTACCATTCCAAAGGGAGGAATGGGACTTAGTATTGAAATACTATCACTAGCAGGGCAAATTCCAAATCTTGTAGTTCTGTTAGATGTCAAAAGGATCAGATGGCACTGCCCTTCCAGCTTTGTTGACTGCAACACATGTATCTCTTCAACTGGTTCCACTCCCTGTGTGCAGCTCTCCTTGGCAGGTATACTACAGCTCTGTCATCTCCAACATCCTGAGGTCTCCAATACAGTCCAGGCTTCACTTTCACAGCTTCATGCAATGGCCTCTCTTGGCCTCCATGCAGGGACTTCCCTGTCACATTCCTGGCCTCAGAAGCTTTCTTTAATGGTGTAAGAGGACTCCACAACCCCTTTACTCTTGTGTCTTTGAATCTAAAGCCAGACCATATGGGCAAAGCTGCCAAGTTCTGCTGCATGCTTGGGAGAGAACCTGGCTTCCTCCTTGGATTTTATTTACATAAGCTTTGATTTGTTGCTGCTCTTTAGGAACAGATAATACATTAAACCTTTTCACAAGTTGTAAGATTAGTGAGGTGGGATCTTGCCCAGATGTCACCACACCCTTTCTTCCATTTCTCCTTATCTCTTTCAGCACAAACCAAAGTTCCAACATAAAATTTCCTGGTGGCAATTTTCTCCTCAAACCATATGTATATTTTTTATTTCTTATAGCCCTCCTTGTTCTTTTTCATTGTAGATTTGCATAAGAGTGATCACTACTAACCACATAACAGAGACAATATTTGGCTGTCTTGAAATCTCCTCTGCAAAGGAAATTAATCCAAGACTCTTCAATTTAGCTTCATGGAGATTTTGAGACAAGGGCAAAAGTCAGCCACAATCTTATCCAAAATATTACCAGAATAGCCTGTAGCCAACCTGCTAATATTGTTTCTATCTGAAATCTCTTGAGCTTACACAAAATATCACCAGACCAGCCTCTAGAGAAGTTGCTAATATTGTTTCTCTATGAAATCTTATGAGTTGGTTCACATCACTCTCAGTGCTATTATCTTCTAAGCTCCTACTAGGATAGCTCATTAAGCTGCATTTATAGGTTTTAACATGTAGTGTTCTTAATCCAAAGTCCCAAAGTCTTCCATATCCCTTCAAAAACCAGCATGGCCAGGCTTGTTATCGCAATAAACTGGTACAAACTTCTATTTTAGTTACTTATCTATTGCCCTGACAAAACAGCTATGACCAAGGCAACTTACCAAAGAAAGCATTTAATATGGGGCTTATAGTTAAATAGAGATAGAGTTCATATTCATTATGGCAGGGAGCTTGGCAACAGGCAGGCATGGCATTTGAGCAGTAGCTGAGAAAATATCTTGAAACACAAATAAAAGGCAGAGAGAGAAACAGCATATGGATCTCTCTTGTGAAAAGTCGACCCCCAGTTACATAACTCTTTCAACAATGCCACAACTCCTAATCCCTCCCAAATACTTATGGTAACTAGGGACCACACATTCAAATATCTGAGTCTATGGAGGTCAATCTCCACAATAAGAAAAATCTTGTTTTTCCTACTGTATTTTTTATCCTAGGATGGAGGAGACAGAGACAGGCATATTTTTTTGAGTTTTAGGGCAGAATGGTTAATATAGTGAGTTCCAAGCCAGCTAGAGTTACATGGTAAGATGTTTTAAATAAATAAATAAATAAATAAATAAATAATCTTGGAATAAGTATAAGAAAGGAAGTGAAAGGCTTGTTTTATAATAAAAATTTTTAGACACTAAATGAAAGAAGATGGAAAGACTTCACATGCTTATGAATTGGTAGGTACAATTCAGCGAAAATGTCCATCCTGCCAAAAATGAATCTCCAGATTCAATGCAATCTGTAATCTCAATCAAAATTCCAATAAAAACCTTACAAAATTAATCCTAAAACTTACATGAAAACATAGAAAGACCCAGGATAATCAAAACAAACCAAAACACCTGAAGAGTAAACGTAGGTACCACCATTACTAGTATCAAGTAATATTACAGAGGCATAGCAATAAAAAACCAACATAGTACTGTCATAAAAAGTAACACATAAATTAACAGAATATAGCCTAGGGCCTGGATACAATTCTACCCTCTTACAGCTACATCATTTTTTTTCTTTTGGTTTTTTGAGACACAGTTTCTCTGTATAGCCCTGGCTATCCTGGAACTCACTTTGTAGACCAGGCTGGCCACAAACTCAGAAATCTGCCTGCCTCTGCCTCCCCAGTGTTGGGATTAAAGGCATGCGCCAACACCCCTGGCAAGCTACATCATTTTTAACAAAAGGGCCAAAATTATATATTGGAAAAAAGGTAGCATCTTCAATTAATGATGCTGGTTGAACTATAGTAGAAATGTAGAATGAACAAAACTATATTCTAAACGGATCAAGGGTCTCAATGTAAGATTCAATTCCCTAAATCTGCTAGAGAAAAAGGAAGGGGATATACTTCTAGTTTTAGATGCAACCATGGACTTTCTGAACAGAACTGGAACAGTTGCAGGTATTAAATGAGACCTCCTGAAATAAAAAGATTCAGTACAGCAAAGGATACCATCAGAGTGATGAGACAGTCTACACAATGAGAAAAATTCTTTACAATCTCAGAGAAGGCTATTTTTTAGAATACAAAAATAACTCAAACCTATGCATCTACAAAATAAAACTCAATTAAGAATTTTGGCATATAACTAAGAGTTCTCAATGACAAAAATACAAGTGGCTTAGAAAAATTCATAAACTCTACAATATCTTTTGCCATAAGTGAAATGCAAATTAATGCTACATTGATGTTTCATATTACCCAAGTTTGAACTGCTAAAAGTTAAAAAAGAAAAAAAGGAGTTGGACAACAAATGCTTGTGTGGCTATGGTGAAAAGAGAACACTTACTCAATTTTGGTGAGTGTAAACTGTTACAACCAGTATGGAAATCAGTGCAGATGAGCCTCCAAAATAGATTGATCATATGACCCAGCTAAAACACTCTTGGGTATATACTCAAAGGACTCTATATCCTATCACAGAGATGCTTGTTCATTCATGTCCACTGCTGCTCTATTCACAAGAGTCAGGAAATGGAAACAGTCTAGATGTGCATCAACTCATATATGGTTAATGATAATGAGGTACACTTGCACCGTGGACTATTATTCAGCTGTTATGAAAAATGAATTCATGAAATTCACACACATAAAAATTGGATGGAGTCAGAATTTAATGTGAGTAAGGCAAACTGGACTTAGAAAGAAAAATATAGCACATTCTTGTTCATGTGTGAACTCTAGCTTTGAATTTTCACATATGTGTGTGTTTAACTTAGGGCACTTATAGAAGTCAGAAAAACAGTAAGGGGCCATGTGGGTACTTTTAAAAGAAGGGACAAAGAATACAGGTGGCATTAAGTAGAATGGAAAATAATGGAGCACAAAGGGTTAAGTGGGTTACAAGTTGAGGGCAGGGGTAGAAGAGAATTTTCAGAGAGATAACTAGCACTAAGGACATTTGAAAAAGCCAGATGGAAACCTACAACTGTACAAGTTTCCTGAAATATATACATATATAAAAGGTTCAAATTGGGCCTCTCATGGACATGGTAGGATATTAAATAAAAACTTAGTGCCAGGAAAGAGTTACCTCTTTTGAAATGGTTGTTTAGTGGAGCTTCACAGACCATTAAATATTATAACTGAGGCTACTACTATTGCTCTTAGTTATCACCCAGAATTGATAAGACCCTACTTGCTAAAGATACCACATTGGGCATAGAAAAATATAGCAGTTCTGACCTGTAAGCTACTGGCCAGCTTTCAGAGTGCTGGATGGTGCTAGGTACACTATTAGGGAAGAAAAGTAGTCACTGATCTTACCCAGATGTGAGCCCTGCAAACTACTATAATTATGGTCTGTCAAGATACATCTACTGTTACAATGGTGGTATGACTGGTAGGGAGCAATCAATCATTTTCTGATTGTATTTGAGCCTTTAGAAGATAGAACACATGTTTGACAGGGCAAGGACCTGAATCTAGATACGTCACAGGTCCTAGTGGAGAACATACTACTACTATTCTGCTAAGTAGACATAGTATTTAACTGACTTTTGAAAAGATTTAGGCACATATTCCTCAACTCTCCCTAGATACGCTGTTGCTTCTTTTTCTTTCTTTCTTTCTTTTTTTTTATAGATGGAAAATAGCAGAGACCCATAACTAATCAAGGTCTAGAGAATGATTACAGAGTGCTCAGCCTAATTGGTAATCTATACTATATTGTGCCCTCAAGGTTAGGGATCATCTCAGAAGAGGGGGCAGAGAGATTGTTATGATCTGGAGAAAGTGGATAACTACAATAAAACAATATTTTCTAGATATAATTTGGCAATTGTATATATAAACTGACAACAGCTGTGACTTTATGCACAAGATCAAACCAGACAAAAATCCCAGCATGGGTATGAAAGGAGGTCTCACCACAAATTAAGGAACTACTGGCAACTGACATTTGTGGGAGGAGGGAGAGTTTATTTTCTTCAAGGATGCAGCTCTTCAGAGCCTATGCTCCAGTAGCTAGTCCTACAAGTATGCACATGCTAGCAGAACTATATGGATTCTGGGTTTAAAGAACAACAATAATAGAGAGTGAACCCATGAAATTGGGAAGTAATAGTAAAGATGTATACGGAGATGGAATGATGTGGGGCTTAATCAAAAGACACTAAAAGTATATATGAAATTCTTAAGAAAAATATCTTATTTCCAACAACAGTTCACTTAATTCATGCTATACTGAATAACAAGCTTCTAACACAAAGTACATGGCCAGCTCTTTTTGATCATACATAGTAATAGACAATATTCTGAAATAATTGATTCTTGTCCATATTTATGTTTCTTCTGACAATTTAAGTGTATCTTTCCATTCTTACCACCAAAGTTGTAAGCTTCTTGAAAACATCAGTTCTTAGAAGCATAATTCTTCAGAACTATTGCTCATGACCAGATTGTTGTTTTCTTACATTTGCTTGCACTTTTCTCTTAGTTTGTAAGAATGCAAAGCAGAATAGAAAGGCCCATTCTAAATTGCTTTTTTTAATCAATGGTAAAAACATGACAATATACATTTCTGAAAGTAATGCAGTGCTCAAGTGACCAAAGTAATAAACTAATTGCCAGATTGGGTAAATTTAACTTCCTACCCTCAACACCATCACACCAAGAAGAGCATATATCATAGGTGGTGACTGAGAGTTCTTCAATTCTGTGTGCGTGAATGCTATTTACCTTTAGATGCTCGCCCAGACTTTCTGGGAACCTTAGATGAGACAGGAGCAGAATGGCGAGGATGCAGAGACAATCGTTTGAGGCTTCTCTTTTCCTTTGGTTCCCCATTTTCTGTTTTTTATTTTAAAAATAATTAAAAAATAATAAAAAAGTACATGTTACAATTACTATAGCCATTTTTAAATATTATCTCTATGGAGAATTTGCTTTAAAGTAATTTGTATACTATAATTTCATCAACCTGTCAATTATTCGATTATCATAACAGGTTCACTGAATCTTATTATTATATTAAACACCTGGACCAGAGAGATGGCTCAGCAGCTAAGAGCCCTTATTGCTTTATCAAATCATTAGAGAAGAGATCCCAGCATCCACATGAAGCAGCTTAAAACTGTCTGTAATCTCCAAGAGATGATGTCCCCCTTTGGACTTTGTAGGTACTTTCATGCAAATACATTCATACATATATACATACACACACACATACAATCTTGTTTCTGCGTGTGCATTTTCAATAATTTAGAAGAATTTAGAGAGATATATGTCTAAATTTCATTTAGCCTATGTACATGGACAGAGAGGGAGAGGGAGAGGGAGAGAGAGGGAGAACACTACCACTGAGTTATATACCAGATGACTTACCTTCTATTTTTGATAAAGGCTCTCACTCACTAAGCTGCCCAGGCTACACCTGAACACAATCAATACTGTGTCTCATACAGAACTATCTTAACTACTTCCATGTTTGAGATTACAGGTCTGTGTGAATAGATATGGCTGTACAATATTTCCTCACATCTCAGAACCTTGCAAAGAGGCAAACTGAAAAGTATAATGCTAATTAACAGTATGCATTGGACTAAAATTTAGGTCTGCCAGACTTCATGTTCTTTTAGTATACAGGTTACAGAGCCAGCACTGAAACCCAGGTTTGATAAATTTCAATACCTCATGACTACTATACTTTCATGCAAGGACATTCTGAATCATAACTTTATTTCAAAAGGATGCCTTGGCAGTTATACCAGAAGGGAAAAACTAGAAAGAGTATTCCAGGTAGGAGATCACTTTACTAAACCAGTGAATGGTCCAGTATGATTCTGAACGGAATGAGGGAAGTAGAAAGAAAATGGAAGAGAAAGGAACAGACAGGAGAGACTTTGCTAATGCAGAGGCAATAAAGTTTATGAGGAAAAATGAAAACAATCATGAGGACTAGAAAATGAGTACTGGGATACAAATTTAAACCATTGGACTTAATTTAGTATGTGCTAGTACTCTATAGTTCCAGAACTGACAGGATTTGGCCAGAAAACAATGAAGCTTTAATACCTGGAAATTTTAGCTACTTTAAAGACATATAAAATCTGCTATAACAAGAAAATGGTTATCTGCCATAGTCATATGAAAGAACAACAAACTTTATTTCCAAAATATTGGCCAGAAAGCTCAGACAGCTTTCTTACTGTAGAGATTGGATACAAGAATATCACCTTTGGTTCTGTAGGACAGCATCACACTCATCTTTTTATTCAGCTTTCAGTTTGAGAGTTTTTTGGAAGACAGGTAACAAGAGCTAATTTTGAGAATAACATTTTTTATAATTTATGGGTTCAATAGTCTTTGCTTATTTCTTTAGATTTGTAATGTTAAAGATATGCCCCAACCTAACAGGAAATGTCTATCAATTAGTCACAAAGAAGTAAAACATAATGCAATGGCTTTGATTCTCAAGTTCATTAGGAATACAGTAAGAAATTAGTTTCTCACTTTAAGTGAAGAAAGTCTAATTATATACATTTTTTTCATTAGTTCAGTGTGGCTAAATCCTAAGGAGGAAAGAGAAATTCTGAAATACCCACATTTTTTCCTAAGTATAAAATGCAAAATAAAAACATATTATGGGTCAGCAGATAAAGACACTTGCTGTGCAAGCCTGGTGATCTGAGTTCTTAAAATCCATGCAAGGATGGAAGGAGAGAACCGACTCCACCTGTGCACTGCTTCCAACCTCCACATATTCATAAACATGTGAACATGTGCATGTGTGCACACACACACTTTCTTAAGTATATAATATATATTATATATTATATGCCATCACTGGGAAGAGAGGCCCCTTGGTCTTGCAAAGTTTATATGACCCAGCACAGGGGAATACCAGGGCCAAGAAGTGGGAGTGGGTGGGTAGGGGAGCAGGGGCGGGGGGGAGGGTATAGGGAACTTTTGGGATAGCATTTGAAATGTAAATAAAGAAAATATCTAATTAAAAAAACCTTCTATTTTCTTACCTGGTTTGCTTTTATCAGTGTCTGTAGTTGGGGTAGAAACGTGAGCCTTGTGTCCGAAAGGCTGGCTACTCAAAAAGTTATCACACTGCAGGCTTTGGCAGAAATTTTCAAGAAAGCGAAGTGCAAATGATGCACTATTCACTGGAGGGAGCTGAACAGTATGAACTTTCCCATCAAAGAAGGCTATGAAGTGGGAAAGCAATGTCAGTCATCAGTTATCTTGTAGACAGATGAGAAATACAGTAACAGAAGAATCAATTCAGGAAATGTGCTTTAAGTTTACTTTTGGGTTTTGAAATTTAAAAGGCATTGACAGCAATTTCTATTTAAAATATTTACAAACAAGATAAAAAAAATGGGTTGATTTACAGTAACCTTTCTACTCTAAACATCCCATGAGTACAAAGGTTATAGTATAAAATCATGGTAGACACCAGCTACAAATTACCTCTCTCCTACTCCATTTAAAAAAAAAAATATTTATGGTGGTTGAGACTAAACTCAGGACCTTGCACATGCAAGGGGCGTACACTCTGAGCTACAATCTTTAGCCATTTTACTTTACCTTCACAAGGTTTCTTTTTGAGTCACACTGTTCTTTAAAGCTTCTTAAAAGGTACTATGCCTAAATAGCTAGCAGAGAAAAACTCTGTACCTTTTATTTAAATTTATAGTATTATACTGACATGAATTATCTATTTTGGTTTTTGTGTGACATAGGATTTGTCCTGTGTACAGGACAAAGATGGAGCACAGATTGAGGGAATGACCAACTAATGACTGTGCCAATTTGAGATTCATCCCACAAGAAAGAACCAATCCCTGACACTATTAATAATACTTTGTTATGTTATAGACAGAAGCCTAGCATAACTGTCCTCTGAGAGATGCAAAGACTCACAGCCAAACATTACACAGAGCTTGGGAAGTCTTGTGTAAGAATTTGGGGAAAGACTGAGGAACCCTCAAGAAATAGGGACTCCACAAGTAGAGCAACAGAGTCAACTATTCTGGGCCCCAGGGGACTTCCATAGAAGGAACCACCAACCAAGGAGCATACAAGGGCTGGACCTAGGCCTTCTGCGCATATGTAGCAGATGTGCAGCTTGGTCTTGATCAGGTTTTCCCAACAACTTGGGGCTTACCCTGACTCTGTTGCTTACCTGTGGATCCTGTCCCCATAACTAGACTTTCTTGGCTATCCTCAGTGTGACAACATATACCTAGTCCTGCAGTGACCTAAGGTACCAGGGTGGGTTGGTACTAATGGGGGACCTCACCCTTCTCAGAGGTGAAGTCTAAGAAAAATAGGGGTAGGAGCTGTGTGAGGAAGGGCCTGGGAGGAGGGGGGCTATGACTGGAATTTAGAGTGAATAAGTAAATTAATTAATGGAAAAAGAATTAGGTTAGCATACCAGTTATCATTTCTCCTCCTCTATTATCTGATTTAAGAAATAGAAACACATCCTTGGTCTGAAAGGCACAATCGACACAGGCCTGCACAGTTCGCTGAAGAATGACATTCACAGGGCCTGGACCGAAGTGGTTAGGTAGTTGCTGAACCTTCTGTGGATCCAGGAAGGGGCCACAATCTCCATGTTTATTTATATACACACAGACTTGAGAGGAAATATATATTAATAATTAGATGAGTTAAAATTAATTTTGTGAAAATATTACATAATTGCCATATCATACTCATGACTTCATTTAAAGGAAACTTAAATATAGTTCAGATTAATAACCATGTCTGATAGAGTAACATGTTTATGCAAAAGTACTGAACATGCAAATAGTAAAAAAAAATGTTTACCCAACATTTTAGAATACTATTCAAACTGATTATATAAAATGTATGATTGAGAAGACTTGGGCATCATAAAATCATTTTTAGTTTATTATACAAGAAATGTTACAAAAATGAAAGAGTAGTCTCATGTCTTTAAGTTTTGATGTTTCCCCCATCTCCTCCTAGAGTTCTACCCACCCTACATCACTGTGCAAAAAACATGCATTCCCTCTGAAAACTGGGCTTTCTTGGCTATCCTCAGTATGACAACATATACCTCGTCCTACAGTGACTTGAGGTACCAGGGTGGATTGGTACTAATGGGGGACTTCACCCTTCTCAGAGGTGAAGTCTAAGAAAGAGAGGTGTAGGAGCTGTGTGAGGAAGGGCCTGGGAGGAGGGGGGTCACTCCTAGCCTTACTCACTTATGGCTATCTTGTAAATCACCAAGAGTGTATGTCAATTGCATTTTCTAAAATAATCAAGTGACTTGAGGATGTAATAGTAAATTCTAATGATGTGAATTTTAAATATCAAAATAAAAATGTTCTTTCTATATAAGCCTAGGCTTATTGAGAAAATTTTAAACTTTTTTCTTTGTACACAAATTTCTCATTTATAATCATGGTATTAGTGAAGATATTTTCATCACAAAATTCAACTGCAAAACAATGCATACTAAAAAAATGCAGGTTTATTTTTCTTAAAACAAGAACATTTTAGCATATTTTAATTTGTACTGAAAAACTTCACTGTGTTGAAATATATGACAATTTGACTTGCCCCAACAATTGGAGGAAGGATAGGGATCTGTCATAAAAATGAAATCATGATTAAACACTCAACCCAAGGTACTAATGTTACAGACACACTCAGGAAGTAAAGCAAAAGAAGGACTTCAATATTCTGCCGTCTGTCTACTACACATGTTGAACACCCCTGGAGGAAATCACTGGGACTAGAATATTAATATAAATATACTGAGATAACTTGTCGATGGGATACAAGCCTGAGCATAAAATTCATGTACAGCTTTGTATACACGTTATATACAAAGCCTGGAGGTAGTTTTATACAATAATTTGGGGGCACTTGTGTTTTGATTGGAACCCATCATATTAAGTCAGAACTAGACTTCATGTCAGTACTCAAAAGGTTAAGATTTTAAATTCTTGGATTAGATAGATCAAGTTGCATTCATTAAAAATCAGAAATAATAAAAATGAGGGGTACAAACATAGTCTTTGAAAAAATTAATATTTTGAAAAATAATTTCCTTTAAGTGAGAAAGAAAAAATTGTAAGCAAGAAGAAATATAAGAGCATGAGGGTAGTAATTAAGGATATAAAGAATAGGACATAATTTTTTAAACAGGAAGGGGGATAGAGAGATGGTTCAAATGGTGAAGAACACTGGTTGCTGTTTCCAGGGGTGCTGGAGTTTGCTTCCTAGCATTCACATGGTAGCTTAAAATTGTCTATTAGCTGTAGTCCCAGGGGATCAGACACCCTATTCTGGGAACTAGACATACACACATGGTGCAGTGATACAAGTGTAGGCAAAAAGCTCATATAGGAAAATAGGAAAAATTTCAAAAAATGTATAGGAGTTGGTAAAAAGAATTTACTTTGGTCTGTGCTTGTTCAAATATATAAAAATAACTTAAAATCACCAGGTCCTTTGACAGAAAAATTTATTTTCAAAAAGCATGAGTTACCTTGGAAAACACACAATAAAAATGACAAAATATTGTGAAAAGAAAGAATTTAATAATGACACGTTTAAAATGTGACATATTGATTTTTCAGGTGACATGGATTTAAATAGACAGGTTTTGCCTAACATTAAACTGAACTATCAGAATAGGAAAAAGGATTAGTACTTTACATATTTCCAGGACTTCAACAATACTGAAGTTAGTGCTGAATAAAATATGTAAACTTTATCACTGTTTTGAAAATACTAACTTACCTGTAGACATCGGTATTTTAGATGGCCCCGCAGAATTCTTATCAGATGAAGAACTTAGTGAACTTAAAGCTGAAGATGTAGAAGTAACTGGAACACTTTCTTCCTGTTAAAAATAAAAGGTATGAAGAATACAGTTATATACAGGAATATATTTTCAAATGAATTAAAAAGTATTTCACATTAAATTTCAAGTTCATTGATTTTTACCATTAAAATATTATTGTTATTGCTTTAGAACAACCTGGTCGTATGTTTTATCATAATATATTTACAAATATTTAATACTCATTTTTATAAAACTTAGATGTGTTAAATAGAAATAACAGTATTTTAAAAACAAGATGATACTATTTTCTACCATGTGGTAAGCATTCATTGAAACAAAGGTTATACTGATATGCCACTGAGATACTAGATGTGCAAGATAATATTGCTGAGATTTTGGCCTTTATATTTAATATGCACATTTTATAGACATTATATATTTGAATCATTTTAAAATTTTAGTTTTAAAATCTCTACATTTTAATTTATAATGTATTAATGTTTAATATAACTATTATTATATTTTGGTCTGAGTAAACCATTTTATTATGTGCTTTCTGATTGTTTCTTTCATTCTTCTTGTTGTTATTCTACTCATCCTATCTTTTGAGGGATTATTTGAATAATTAAAATCCATTGTATATACTTTGTATTTTTTACATTAGAATAGAAGTTCATCCATAACTTTCCATAGTTCGTACATAAAAATTCATACTGTACCATTTACATAAAATGTTGAAACAGATAGATCCTTATCCTTCACACTCAGGCTTTCATAATGTAACTAGTTTATGTATTTATATCTAAAATATAAACCTAACAATGATTGTACACGTTTTTCTTTAGTATTTTCTTGCCCCAATATATCTTTCCCTCTTTTCCTCCTGACTAATTACACATGTTAAAAAAAATCTCAACTTAGTCTTTCTTAGTTTTTAATTCTCAGTTTTTCACATTTGATTCTCTTTTATTCAACAAAACATGTATTTTTCATTCTTGCATCACCAGTCAATATTAGTTAAGTTTGTCTAGTGATAATTTTATTTTACATACTACTCCTGCTTGAATCCCAACTCCAGCTCCCCTCTCTTCCTTGTTTTAGCTCCTGCCTTGACTGGCTTTGATAATGCACTGTGGTACAAAAGTGTAAACTCTTCATAAGTTGCTTTTGTTTCATCAAAATAGAAAACCTAACTAAGACAAAAAGATTATTATACATTTAACATCTGAAAAAAACAAAAACAGAAAAAAACCCACCTCAGCATAGTCTTAGTAAATTGTTAAACTGAATTTAAAAACTCTGTAATATGGAGACTTACAGATTAGCATGAAATATGACTAACCGTTTCTTTAGACTTTCCATCCTTCTTTTTTGGTAGGACGATTTTAATAGTAATGCCTTTCTTAGGGGGTGAAGTACTTCTAGTCGACTTAGATTTTCCTGCTTTCTTGCTGGTCTTTGGTACTGGCTGCACAACACTTGTTGGTGGAGACTTCCTTGAAGATCGAGCCCCTTTGGAGGTGGACTTTGTTTTCCCAGAGGTAGAAGACTTTGGTTGTTCAGAGGAAGAAAGTGGTGTTTCCTCTGTACCGCTCACACTAAGAGCTGAGAAAAGAGCTTAGCAACAAAAATGAAAGAAAATGATAGAGTAAAATATCATCTTATGACAGATTATTGTTAAAACTTCCCAAAGATTAATCATGAAAATTATTTTAAACAAGATCCAAACTAGCAAAATTAGAGATAAAAAGGAGAATCATAAAGGTCTACTTTAAAAATCTATACTTTACTAAACTTAAAAGTCTAAAAGAAATCAACACATTTCTTGAAATATGTAATCAAAGTTAAATCAAGATAAAGCAAATATAATTTAAATAGATTCATAACCCACAATGAGATAGAAGAAGTAACTAAAAATCTATCAACTAAGTAGACACGTTGAACAATGGAATAAGGTTAAAGACCTGAATATAAGTCTACAGTTACAGGCATTTTTTTTTCTGAAATATAGCAATGGGGATATGATATGGAACTTGAAGAGGCTGCCTTCTGTAGCCAGGCAGGACCCCAAGGGGAGGGATGATGACACCAACCCATCCACAATATTTCTGAACCAAAATTTTTCCTTTTTACAAGAAATACAGGGACAAAGATAGAACAGAAACTGAGAGAATGGCCAACAAAGAACTGGCCCAACTTGAGACCCATCCCATGGGCAAACACTCACTGGCACAGCAAAGGACTTTTTGAGAAGGACCCAGTAGGTCATACATTAAAATGAAAATTAATAAATGGGATAACATGAAGCTAAGAAGATTTTGTACAGCAAAGGACAAAATGATTTGGGCAAAAAGGACAAGACAAGGCAAAGAAACTCATTACCAACTGTAGATCTGACAGAGAGATAGCATATCTAGAATATACAAAGAACTAAAAAAACCTAACCACCAAGAAAACAATTACCCCCTTTTTTTTAAAAAAAAAAGGGGGGGGAGGATATAGAACAGAATGAAATTCTTAAAAGATGAAACACAAATGGCCAAGAAACCCTTTAAAAATGATCAACATTCATATACACCAGGAAAACACATAAAGTCTTACCTTACCCTAGCCAGAATGGCCAAGATTAATAATACAAATGACAGCTTATGCTGGCAAGGAGGTGGGGTAAGGAGAATACTCCCCCATTGCTGGTGGAAGCGCAAACTTGTAAGGCTACTATGTAAATCAGTGTGGTGGTACCTCAAAAAGACGGAGATCTATCTACCTCAAGTTCTAGCTTGCCACTCTTAGATATATATATATATACTCAAAGGACTCTACATTCTACTACAAAGATCCCTGCAGATCCATGTTCACTACAGCTCTAATCATAATACCACACCACATATTATGTCAGGGAATGTGTAAAAAACAACTGGTATACAAAAGGAAGCTTCATTTCAACTGGCTATGGCTTAAAGTATGAAAAGATGCTATACATGCTAACAGAGAAGAAAAGTGACCACAATCTCAACAAACTGAGTAAGTGACAATAACCACCTGTCTGCAAGATATATGCACTGTTGGGGGCGGTAATCAAACAAAAATTAGTATCAGTAATGAGGCAAGATAGGTCAAATATCCTAGGTAAAATCCTACTAGCATCATTCTGGTAAGTGGACACAGTATATAAAATGACTTGTAATGAATGACGTATTTCTATTGATTACTAATGATCAATAATCATTGTGATTTACTCTGCCCTCTGAGAGAAGCTTCTTTTAGTGGTAATTAGTAAAAAGACCTACAACATGACCACTTGCAGAAAGTAAGAGACTTTGGAGTGTTCAGTCATAAATGAGATGTCTGTTATCACTCCCATTGCCTCAAAATACAGTTATCTATGTGGGAAATCAGACAGACCAATTCTAAACAGAGGTAGAAAAGGAATTTAATGAATGAGTATTTTTAGGAAACAACAGGGAAGCACACTTGCAAACTAACAAAGAAAATGACACAATGCACAGGACCTACACAAACTCAAGCCAGAGAAAATACCAGTATGGATGAGGTAAAGGAGATACAAACCCTTAGCTAAGAATCTACATTCAAAATTGATAGCTGCTACTAAAGAAAAAAAGTTTTTTTAATAGAATAATAGGATGCATATCAACTACACTCTATGGCAGGGACAATGTTCAGTAGTATGTAAACACAAATTAGGCACCTTTAAAAAACATTTCCTATTTGTTAAGAAAGAGAAGGAACATGATATCCTGTACAAATCAAGATAAAGACAGACATTGAAAGAGTTGGTGGAGACAACACAGTAAGGTTAAAATATAAGGTATGAATTTTTAACAAACCATTAAAAATAAAACATTATTTTAAACAATGCCAGTCAAAATGAAATTTTAGGTACAGTAATTTTTCATAATTAGGAAACAATTTAATTCTCTAAAAGACAGATTTATTAAAATAGCCAACAAATCTGATTTATAACAGAGAAATTTATCACTGTGCTACATCTTGTATTTGTTTTCTTAAAACAAAAACCCCTGTTTCTAAAAGCATTATGCTATTATTCAACAGTGAGGAATCATCTTGAAAAACAATATAAGAAAAACAAAGCAAAACAATCACCTGGCATTGCTTCTTCATCTGCTAAAAACTGGGCTAGGTCTTTACGAGATTTGGTGACTCTTTTGCCCTTGGATTTTTTTCCAGCTTTGTTGAGTTATGAAATGAAAACAAAAATTGTGTACATTTAAAGCTAGAACACATTATCTTCCACTCTACATGCTAAATAACAAAGCTTCCAAAGCAACATACTCTTGAAAGGGATCACATTATGCTTACATGATGTGTAACAATGCACAGGATGATGTGATAACTCTAAGAATGCAGTAGTAGCATGCATACCTCAGCAGTAACAAAAAACCTCTTTTCTTGGACATAAAATCTACTCAACATGAGGGAAAACATGTCTGGTAATGAAAAACCATTTTTTTCTTTAAAAACTGAAAAAAATGAAAAACAAAAAAATGAAAATGCAGTTTTAAATTTTGTGTTAGGAAAGTGATGGTTATTAGAGGGACTATCTGCAAACACTAATTTAACTAAAGAATGATAGGCTATAACAAAAATCTATGAAGATTTGTCTTTATACAGATAATTATAGTCTTCACTCTTCATCTAGAAAACTTGGCATACATAGGGACCATTAGATAGACTACAACCAATTTAAACAGAGAATGGTGGAAACCAATCAGCATGGATATATCTAAAGAACACTCTCACATAAGAGAACATTGACCAATAACAGGTAGAAATCCTGTACAAAGCCAGAAGGTGACAGAGTTTGCTTTAAAACTGTGTGTCCTAATAATATCAGGAGAAATACATATAAAACCTCATCAACATCACTGTCCAAGCATGAGCTAAACAGGAATAATACCAATACACATACAAACTGGACATTGAAATGCTCATAAGGACTCAACTTTACACAAAGGACTATACAAAACTGAAGAAAGCTGGGAAAGGGAGATAGACAACACAGGGAAGAGGACAACAATTCACCGTCTGGTGTGAAATAAACCACCTAGTCCATGTAAACATACATACAGGTACTTTTATACAGACTAAGTAAGTTACATTTAGGACAGTATATATATACACATATACTCTTGAATACAAGTACTGACAATTAGTGACAAAAGAGCCCATACACTCTGTCAGAGAGATGGAGGGGTACACAGAAGTCTTGGGGAAGGAAAGGGTAGGGAGAATGATTGAAATTAAATTATAATTTCAAAAAAGAGAGTTTTCTCTTTCAAAACATGAAATAAAAAAGGATGAACTTATAATAAGAGTCAAATTTGACTTAGCACAAAGAAAAATTCTATGAATTTATCATTTTGCTATTTTTTGTATGTTTTCCTAATAAAATATAAATATTTCTATCAGAAAACACTATACCATTTTTCAATCTACAAAAATCATCTTGTAAAGTAATATGGAAAAGCAAAGTGTGGCAATCACCTGGACCTGCTACTCCGAAGTGAAATGGTATGGCTTGATCTTTAGAAGGCTTGGTGACTCTTTTGCCCTTGGGTTTTTTTCTCAGCTTAGTTGTTTAAAGCTAGAACATACTATATTTTGATATATATGACAAATAATAAAGCTCTTAATATAAATTAGTGATAGAAAAGTTCTCACTTTGCTCTGGTGAGATGTACAATTGAAAACCAAGGTATGGTAATTCTTAGGATGAAGTAGTGGTACACATACCTTGAAAGTAACCAACAGTTCTCTACTTGGACTTTTAAGATCCATTCTACAAGAGCGACAGCATACCTGGCACTGGAAACCCAGTTAAAACTCTGTATAAAAATGTTATGGGTTTTGGAAGTAAATCTACAACTAATTTACTAAACCAGCATAATCCCTAACATCCTTCTATAAACACTGTCTTTACACCCAAAGGTAACCGTAGTTTTTACTCTTCAATGGGGAAATATCTGATTGCTGGGATGCAATCAGATGATTGTAATAAAAAGACAACCAAAAAAAACGGCATGGTGAAGCACAACCAGAATGGATACATTAACAGAACACTACTGTACATAATATAAGACTACACTGCCTCAGGAACTAAGATCATAAGAGCTAGAGAGCCTAGACGTTTGCGCTAAGACTTTGTCTCCTTAGTAGTATCAGCACCAAATCTCACAAAGAAAATCTCACAAATGTCATTGCCAAAAAAGTGAGTTGAATGAAAATCAATGAATCAATCTTTCTGTCTCTGTCACACATGCACTAACATGTGCAAGTACACACACACACACACACACACACACACGTACACGTACACCCATACCTAGACAGAGAAAAGTCCATGCAGACTTAAACCTATACAAAGGACTATATAAAACTGAGGAAAACTGGGAAAAGTAGAGATGGGAACACAACTCCCTTTTTCCAGGTGTCACAAATTCAACCATAAACAAACACACACACACACACACATACACACACACATACACACGCGCGCGCGCACACACACACACACACTTAACTATTAGGTAATAGTTAATATATTTATTTGTACATAGATATTCTTAAATACAAGCACTAACTGTGAGAAAAGATGCTATGAATCTTGTGAAGAAAAGAAAAAGGAAATGAGAGGTTTGGGAAGGAAGAAAGGGTACTGTGAAAAGTTAAAATTAAATTTTAATCAGAAAACAGTCTAATTCTCAAAAATATAATAAACAGTTAAATTTGACTTAGCACAGTCAAAATTCTAACAATGTACCACTGAGCTGCTTCTTGCATTTGTTTTCTGGTAAAAAGAGACTTTCCACCAGAAAAAATTACACTATTATTTAACAGTCATAAAATAAATAATGAATAATATAGAATAATAAACAAAAAGAACAAAGCAATCACCTGGGGCTCCTCCTTGATCTGCAAAAAGTCTGGGTTTCTCAGTCCAAGGTGTGGTAACTGTTTCGCCCTTGCGTTTTTTCTCAGCTTTATTGCGGTATGAAATGAAAAACAAAAATTATTGACATGTAAAGCTACAATACTTTGTTTAATCCACTATGTTTTCCCAATACTAAACCTTATATACTGCTCTGCACATGCTCAATAAAGCCTTGTCATAACATAGACTATCATCATCATATTCACGAGATATGTCACGATACTCATTATTTACACTTTACTTGGATTTGAGACTCAGCTCAACAAGAGGGAGAGCATACCTGCTACTGGGAACACAGCTAATGACTCTGTGTTTATAATGCCATAGTTACTGAAGGATCTACAAACACTAGTACACTACCCCAGCATAATCCCTAATAACAATGTATAAACACTGTCCTTATACCCAAAGACAAGTGGAGTCTTTACTCTTCATCAAGAAAACTTTAGTTTGCAAAAGACAGAGATGATTGCAGGAAACCACAACCAATCAAAGGTGACAGTTGTGTATCCCAATCAGAATGGATTTATCTACAGAACATTATTATACCTAAGGTAAGGCTCAAGGAATACTCCTCAAGAGGTGACAGAAAGACTGGAAAGAGTCAGAGAGTTGGGGAGTTTGCTCTAAGACTGTGTCTCCTAGTAATATCCAGAATAACACATAAAATATCACCAACAGCAGTACCGAAATATGAGCTGAAAAAGATCACAGCAATACATATACAAGCTGGACAGAGAAAAAAGCATGTGAGGTCTCCACCATACTCAAAGGGCTATATAAAACTGAGGAGAGATGGGGAAGGGAGCGGTGGGAATCCTCATGGAAGAACACCAATTCACAGTTGGGTACCACAAATACAGCCACAAAAACATAGATAGATAGATAGATAGATAGATAGATAGATAGATAGATAGATAGATAGATAGAAAGGAGTATGGGACAAATGGGATGTTTTTGAAGGAGGAAAGGATAAGGAGAAAAGTTAAAATTAAATCATATTCAGAATACAATTGTTCTGGCTAGTTTTGTGTCAACTTGACACAAGCTGGAATTATCAGAGAGAAAGGAGCTTCAGTTGGGGAAGTGCCTCCATGAGATCCAGCTGTGGGGCATTTTTTCAATTAGTAATCAAGTGGGGGGGGTCCTCTTATGGGTGGTGCCATCTCTGGGCTGGTAGTCTTGGGTTCTATAAGAAAGCAAGCTGAACAAGCCAGTGGAAGCAAGTCAGTAAGTAACATCCCTCCATGGCCTCTGCATCAGCTCCTGCTTTCTGACCTGCTTGAATTCCAGTCCTGCATCCTTTGGTGATCAACAACAATGTGGAAAGTGTAAGCTGAATAAACCCTTTCTCCCCAACTTGCTTCTTGGTCATGATATTTTGTCCAGGAATAGAAACCCTGACTAAGACAACAATCTAATTCTTCAAAAAGAAAAACTTATTATAATAAACAATTTCTACCAATTCATCATTGTGCTGTTTCCTGAATTTGTTTTCTTAGAAAATAGCCTTTCCACCTGAAAACATTACATTATTCAATACACAGCAAATATAGTATCTAATGTATATTAATTAAAGAGTGAAGCAATCACCTGGGGCGTCTCCTTGATCTGCAAAAAGTCGGGGTTCCTCAGTCCAAGGTGTGGTGACTGTTTTGCGTTTTTTCTCAGCTTCATTAAGGTATGAAATGAAAAATCAAAATTTTCCAGATGTAAAGCTAGAACACTATCAGTTTAATCCATTACGCTTTCCAAATAATAAAGCTTTTAATAGTATAGATGTTTTCTAATAGAGCCTTGTCATAAAACAGGGTGCCATCATTCTCATGTGTTTATAATAACACCATTCATGGCACAATAACTCTAAGGATACAGTAGTGGTATGCACACACTGGCTTTAATAAAATATTCTTCACTTGGAATTGAGACTCAGCTCAACAAGAGGGAGACCATGTCAGCTACTGGAAACACAGCTAATGACTTTGTGTTTGTAATGCCATAGTTACTGGAGAAGAATCTATAATAACTAACTCTCTAAACCAGCATTATCCCTAAGAACAATCTATAAACACTATTCTTACATCGAAAGATAACATTTGTCTTTACTCTTCATCAAGAAAAGTTTTGTTTGCAACAGAGACCATTGGAGAAAATCCCAACAAATCCAAGCTGAGTGTGGTGTATCCCTATCAGCATGGATATATCTATAGAACATGCCTAAACCTAAGGTAAGGCTCAGGGAACATTGCTCAAGAGGTGGCAGAAAGACTACAAAGAGCCAGAGGATCAGGGAGTTTGCTCTAAGACTGTGTCTCCTAGTAATAGTAACACATAAAATCCCACTAGTATCACTGCCCAAATATGAGCTGAAAATTAAATGAGTCAACACACACACACACACACACACACACACACACACACACACA
>NC_034613.1:139413572-139425127 GCF_900095145.1 Mus pahari | reverse complement strand
ATATATATATATATATATATATATATATATATATATATATATATATATATATACTGGACAGAGAAATGCATGTGAGGCCTCCACTCTACCCCAAAGGACTGTACATACACATAGGTACTATTATACATACTGAACAAGTTCTATTTAGGTGTACACACACAAAAACACACACACAGACACACACACAGACACACATTTTTGAATGCAGTAATACTGAGAAAGAAAAGAGGCTATGAATTTGATGTTCCAAATAGGGACAAATGGCAAGGTTTGGTAGAAGGAATGGATAAAGGAAAATGTTGAAATTAAATTAAAATCTCAACAAAAAAAAAGAATATTCTGTATAATGTGAAAAAAATCTAAAATCAAAAAAACAATCTAATTTTCTACCTGTTTCTTTTTATAAGGGGATTGAGAGGTCATTTATTCTGGAGCCAATTTGAGTGACAGTGAAATGGGGGAGGGGCACTTCTCTATAGGTCAAACAAGCTATCTGCAGAAATATTTAACTTTGAGGTCGATAGGAGCCAGGGTCTGCTAAGTTATCAGGTTCAAAAATGTCTCTATTAGTCACAAGATGTCAGTAGAAATTCTTACCACACATGGTTAAATTCACCATGTCTTATGTATTGTCACTCTTCATTTTAAAAAGTGGATCTTTCCCACTTTTGGAAAATATATCATCACTTGGGTCCATATTTATCTTTACTTCTCTAGTCATTTCTCCATGATTTTGTGTGCAGTATCTATTTCATCATTACTGATAAGATACCTTGTTTTTTAGATAATTTCTCTCTATCTAAACTCACATCTTAGACTGCCCACTGTGTGATTATGTGATTATACAAAACATCATCCAAATATAACATGGACTGCAATTTATATGAATGCCTTAAAATGACCCCTTGGCATCAAAATATACAGACTAAAATTAGTGCTTTATATCCCTGTTTGTTTATTTAAAATATCTTTTAAGCTTCCTTTACCCATATAACTCCTGATACAGCTTTCTTTCTAAACAGCTTCTGTTTCCTGTGTTTTATTATACTTGTTTCTTAAAAGTGAAAAACAATTTTGCCTTCTAAAAGCATTATACCAGTATTCAATATACAGCAAACAAATTGGAAACAACACACACACACACACACACACACACACACAACCAGAGTAATCACCTGGGGCACCTCCTTGATCTGCAAAAAGTCTGGGTTCCTCAGTCCAAGGTGTGGTGACTGTTTTGCCCTTGCGTTTTTTCTCAGCTTTATTGCGGTATGAAATGAAAAACAAAAATCATTGACATGTATGTAAAGCTAGAATACTTTGTTTAATCCACTACGTTTTCCCAATACTAAACCTTATATACTACTCTTATATACTATTATATATACAATGGTCTAATAAAGCCTTGTCATAACAGGCTATCACCATGCTCATGTGATATATCACAATTCCCATCATTTACACTGTACTTGGACGGAGAGCATGCCTGCTACTGAAACAGAACTAATGACTCTGTGCTTGAATCGCCATGGTTACTAAAGAATCTACAATCTCTAATTTACTTATGCCAGCCTAATCTCTAAAAACAATGTATAAACACTGTCCTTACACCCAAAGGTAACTGTAGTATTCACTGTTCACCCAGAAAACTTTTCTTTGCAACAGACAGAAACCATTGCAGGAAGCTGTAACCAATCCTAGCAGAGGGTGATGAAGCCTAATTAGAATGGATATTATCTACAGAACATTCCTGCCCAAAAGGTAAGGCTCAGGGAACATTTCTCAAGAGGTGACAAAGATTGAAAAGGGCCAGGGAGTTTACTCTAAGAGTGAGTCTCCGGGGCTGGTGAGATGGCTCAGCGGGTAAGAGCACCGACTGCTCTTCCAAAGGTCCCGAGTTCAAATCCCAGCAACCATATGGTGGCTCACAGCCATCCCTAAAAAGATCTGACTCCCTCTTCTGGAGTGTCTGAAGTCAGCTACAGTGTACTTACATATAATAAATAAATAAATAAATCTTAAAAAAAAAAAAAGAGTGAGTCTCCTTGTAATATCAAGAGCAACACATAAAATTCCACCAACATTACTGCCCAAATGTGAGCTGAACAAAAATGAACCCATATGTATACAAACTGGACAGAGAATAGGCCACAAAGCACATAGCACAACATAAAGAACTCTAAAAGACTGAGGAAAATTGGGAAAGGGAGTGGTGGGAATAGACAGCGAGGAACACTGTCCACTGTCTGGTTTTAAAACGCAGCTATGAAAACATGTATGCAATTGTTATTATAGACAATACATGTTATATTTATAACTATGTATATACATAGATATTCTTGCATATAAGCACTATTAGTGAGAAAAGAGGCCATACAATTGGCAGAGAGAAATGAGGGTTATATGGTAGTTTGAGAGGTAGGAAAGGGTAAGAAGAAAGGTTGAAAAATTATAATCTAAAATAAAAGGTCAATTTTCTGTTTTAAAACATGAAAAATACTATAATTAGTAAGCAATCTAATTCTCCAAAAAGATGAACTTGTTAGAATAATCAGTCAATTTGAACTACTACAGTGAACATTTCTATTATTATTGTGCTACTTCTTGTACTTGCTTTTTATAAATTGAAAACTAGTCTTGTCTTGTAATTCATTACAGCATTATTCAACATAAAGCAAACATTTGAATCTGAAGAGCAGGATGGGTATATAATAGAGTTAGAAGAAAAGAAAGTGAGGGAAAAAAGGTGGATATTAAATTATCTCAAAAAAGAACTTTTTTTAAACCGAAAAGAGTTTATAATCAGGAAACCATCTAATTCTCAAAAAGACGAACTTACTAGAATAACCAGCTAATTTGAATTCACATGTGAAAAATATCTATCAATTTATCACTATGCTACTTTTTACATGTTTTCTCGAAATTAAAACGTCTTTCCTTCCAAAAAAAAAAAATCACACTATTATCTAATATACAGGAATCATCTTTTAAATCAGTACAGATGAAGAAAGCCACACAATCACCTGGGGCTTCTGCTGCTTCTTCAAAAGGTGTGGCCTGGTCTTTCCAAGGTTTGGAAACTCCTTTTCCCTTTGTTTTTCTCTCAACTTCGTTGTGTTATGAAATAAAAAACAAAAATAATGTACATTTAAAGTTAGAACACATTATGTTGAGTATGTATACCAAATCATAAAGGGTCTAATCATAATGTATACATTCTACTATACTGTTGTCATAAGTCTCAGGTGATATGTAGCTTTATAACATGCTTAACTAGAAGCTAAATTTAGACAATTTTAATATTTTGGATGAAGATTGATTGTCATGTTAATTTTGACTATGTCCACAGCAAATAAGAGAAACCAATTAGATATTTCAGTATCAACACTTTAACAACATTCTTATAAAAAATGAAGCTTACATAGTAAAATCTATTAATTCTAAATAAACTAGCTTTTGAGGGAGAAATATGAAGGACATAAACATATTCAAAGCTCAACTACGTAGCTTGGGTTGTTTTACATTACAAATATAGGAGTAGTCTGTCTACAGCTTTGCTTTTTCCATACTCAAACATATGTATACATTTAACTCGTGATTATCAAATACAAATATCAAAAATGTTTGCAACTTTTGACATCCCACTTTTACGTTTTACCAAGGAAACAGTCTATCCTGGGCTATCAGGGCAAGCATAACATTTTATTGCCACTATAACCAAGTCACCTATTTACAACCAGCTTCTTATTTTATTTTTAACAACTACTTTATGCTCCACATTTAAGACTGTCCTTTATTTAAAAAAAATGTCACTAGTAATATCATTCACATTACTTAGTTCTTCTTATACAATAGCCCTATCATCATTTTCAGGATTTTGACCACTGATGCCTTGTCACTTTCATATCTTCATTAAAGACTCAGCTAAGGCCCTGAAATGGTTATTCTTGGCAATTTCTGGAACTCTTCTATCTCCAACACTATTCCCTTTTCCACCTTCAACTCCCATATTAGCTATCTTTAGTTTCAGACCAATTGATCTTGTTTTACAATCTCATTGCTGGGTTTATCCATAGTTCACTCTATTTTCATCCAAATCATTAGGCTTCTTCTAGCTTTGCTCTGCTCCTAGTGCAACTTGCCTTACACTCAACTGTCCACTTCAACTAATAGTTGTACATGAAGTATCACTTCTGTCATTACCCTTAATTAGGGAATCAGCTCCTAACTCCAAGTCACATTCTCATCAACTGCAAGATTTTGCTGAAAGGACCCTGATATAGCTGTCTCTTGTGAGGCTATGCCAGTGCCTGGCAAACACAGAAGTGGATATTCACAGTCAGCTATTGGATGAAACACAGGGCCCCCAATGGAGGAGCTAGAGATAGAACCCAAGGTGCTGAAGGGGTCTGCAACCTTATAGATGGAACAACAATATGAACTAACCAGTACCCCCAGAGCTCGTGTCTCTAGCTGCATATGTAGCAGAAGATGGCCTAGTCGGCCATCATTGGGAAGAGAGGCCCCTTGGTCTTGCAAACTTTATAAGCCCCAGTGCAAGGGAACACCAGGGCCAAGAAGAGGGAGTGGGTGGGTAGGGAAGCAAGAGGGGAGGGTATAGGGGACTTTTGGGATAGCATTTGAAATGTAAATGAAGAAAATATCTAATTAAAAAAAGAAACAGATATTGATCAATAAAAATAAACACCATTTTATGGTCCTTACTCCTCCATATGCAAATCAACATATCCATACCAAGAATTCAAAAGTCTAGTTGTGCTGGCTAGTTTTATAACAACTTCACATAATTTTCTCAGTTGAGAAAATACCTCCAAAGTTTACACTATAGGCAAGAGTGTAGGGCATTTTATTAATTGGATTGTCAGTGGGACCACTCCTAGGCTGGTGGTCTTGGGTTCTGTAAGAGAGCTGAGAAAACCATGTCAAGCAAGCCAGGAAGCAGCACTCCTCCAATATCCGCTGCATAGACTCCTGCCTTGTTTGAGTTCCTGTCCTGACTTCCTACAAAGATGAACAGCAAATGTGGAAGAAAAAGCCAAATAAGCCCTTACCTTTCCAAGTTGCTTTGGTCATAGTGTTTCTATGACACAAGTTTTAAAGATAATTAATGACCTCAAAATTGTTTTCAAATGAAACTTCATCAGAGAAACTTCTTTAAGTAAATAGTAATTAGCAAAGAGACCTGCAATTGGACAAGCTTCACAGACTGAGAAACATTGGAGTACCTAACCTTAAATGGGCTGTCTATATCACATCCTTCCCTTCAAAGCTTAGGTAATTATGTGGAAAAGCAGGCAGAAAGATTAAGTCAGGGGCAGGAAAGGACTTCTCTCAGGTAACATTTCTCACAGAGAAAATGGATATAAGAAAGAACTCAGAAAGACCACAACAGACTATACATGTCTTGTATAAGCTCATGCCTTAAGAAAAAAAAAAAAAACAGAATAGAGGAGGTCACAAATTCTAGTCCTAGGTAAGAATTCATAGTTGTTAGAAAAAGAATGGAGTAACACTGAGTATATAAACCACACACTAAGACAGGCCACGTGCTCAAAAGTAGTAGGTTAATATAAAACAGACTCCTAGTTTTGTATTTTTTTCATTATTAAGAGAGAAAGAACATAATGTTAGAGTGATATGAAACACAATTTGAAAGAAGTTGGGGGGAAGGAAAAGAATATGATCAAAACACATTACATAAATTTTTTAAAAAATGAATAAAAGCATTAAACAAAGAAAAATAAAATAATTTTAAATAATGGTGCCATGTAAGTGAAAATATAAATATATCAGAATTTCATATCAGGAAACAGTCTAATTCCACACCTGCAAGAGGCTTTTATTCCAATGACTAGCTACTTTGTAGGACAGTGAAAAATCCATTTATCATTGGGCTACTTTCAGTATTTGCTTCCTTAAAACAGAAAAGTCTTTCCTCCTGAAATACTATACCATTATTCAATGTACAAGAATCATCTTGCAAATAAATATAGAAAAACAATCACCTGGGGCTACTTGGACATCTCTTCCTGGTCTGGCTTCATCTTCCAAAGGTTGGGTGAAGCCTCTGCCCCTGGGTTTTTTCCCAGCTTTGTTGAGGCATGAAATGAAAAATAAAAAGTATGTAAATGTATAGCTAGAACTCATCATGTTCCTGTATGTATGTCAAATGCTAAAGTTTGTTATCATAAAATGTATACTCTCCTAAAGTACTGTCATAAGAAGGCTACCATCATGCTCACAGGGTATAGTTTCTAGGTGACTGGTACTTCAGTTTAGATAATTTTAATACTTTGTGTGGAGATAACCACCTGGTTATGTTTTTAAGTGTTAATAATTAAAAAAGAAGTATCAGTATCAATAGCTTCAAAACCAATACTAATTATAATTAAAAATTATTTGCAAGTAGAGAGATCACTCACACACATATACACTCCAAACTCAAATATTAACTTTTTGAAGGCTTTATATTTTTTTAAATTGGAACAGTACACTGCTTTGTTTCTTCAGTACCCAAACACCATACAGTCTGCATAAACAGGACTTATGATAGCACAAATCCCATCTTTCTACAGCCTTTTTATTCTACTTCTAGTACTCACCAAAAAGGACATATTCCATCCTCAGTTGCCAGGGTAAATGTTAGATCATTTAACTGTCATCATAACTTTATCTCTCATTTACAACTAATTTACTATTCAAATGGAACCTTCAACACTAGTAGCTATGAAGCAGAGTGCTGAAAGGTGCTATACAGACTATCAGAGAGGAAAAGGAATCAGTCTGTATCACCGATTAATCCTGTGACTTACAACATCAAACTGTTGGCAACATACACTCCTGCAATAGCTACATCTGTTATAGAAAAAGCTATCATATTTAAAAACTGGAATTAGGGCTTACTCCACGAGATGGAACCCATACCAGATCCTGGCTATGTGAATAAGATCCTAAGACTTAGTGAAAATCCCACTAGTTTGACTCTACTAACATAGTAATAAAAGCCACTCCTAAAGACTTATTATACACATGGTTTCTTGCAGTGGATGGTAATTAAAACAGGAACCAACAGCTAGACAAGCTTTAGGAAGTGATTTTGGATTCTTGCACCATAAATAGGATGTCTGTATCATTCTGCTCCCTTCAAGGCTCAAAGATCTATGTGGAAGAGGAGGCAGAAAGATTCTGGCCAGAGGTGGAAAAGAACTTCCATCAGACAACATTTTTCCAGAAACAACAGAGTAGACAAACTTATGAACTTAGGAAGACTCCAACTGACTGCACAAGAGTAGTATAAACTCAGACCTGACAAATTATCAGCATGGTTGAGGGAAATTGGGCACAAAGTCCCAGTCTTTGCAAACTGATTCACAATTAATAGCTTCTAGGAAAAGAAAATTCAGTTTTCTTCAATGAAGTTAACACTTGGTGTATCAACCACACCCCAAAGTAGGCTTTGTGTTAAAAAATGAATGGCTAACAAAAGTCATATTCTCATTCTTTTATGTTCTTTACATTTTTTAAAAGAGAAACAACATGAAGTTTACTGTATAGGGTGGTAGAAGACAATTTGAGGGGAGTTAGGGTAGAAGGGAAATATGAAAAATTGTATGTAATTTTCAAATAATAAATAAAATAATTAAACACAGAAAAATACTTTTTAACCAAAAGTGCTATGAAATCAAAGTTTTACATATGGTACAATTTCATATAATCAAGGAACAGTCTCATTTTCTAGACTGAAGGGAATGGTCTAATTCTCTCCAAAACGTAGGCTTTTCTTAGAACAAACAACAATCTAGAGTAGCACAGTAAACATTTCTAGCAGGTTATCATTGGACTATTTTCTATATTTATTTCTTTAAAACAGAAAAGAGTCTTTACTTCTGAAACAATATGCCACATTATTCAATATAGAGGAAATAACTTCCAAATCAAAACAGACAAACAAAGCAATCACCTGGGGCTCCTTGGTCATGTTTCCCAGGTGTGGCTTCATCTTTTCCAGGTTTGGTGAATCCTCTGCCCTTGGGTTTTTTCCAACCTTTGTTGGAAATGAGAAGTAATATATAAAAATGGTTCACATTTAAAGTTAAAACACATTATGCTCAAGTATGGATATCAAATAAAACTTCCTATAATGAAACACAGACTCTCTTATGTTGTCAAGAAAAAAAAGGCTACTATGATGCTCACATGATACACAGTTTCAGTTGCTTGGTAAACTAATTTAGACAATTTCAATGCTTAACTTGAAGAATATCTGCCATGTTCATTGTGTCAATCCTCATAATTTTAAATAGAGAGATATTTCAGTATCAACACCTTCAGAACTTGGTTATGAGATAAAAAGTGTTTTAAACAACAAATATCAATTCTAAATAAAAATAGTTTATAGGGTAAGAGATGAAACAGAAATAAACATGTACATACCCTAATATAACTGTGTTCAAAGAGTAACTACTATCATTTTATGGGCTCTATTTCATAAGTTAAAACAATCTGTAATTTTACAGTTGTGCTTAAAGGTATTCATAAACAGGGCAAATAACAACTGTACCATCTTTTTACAGCACTTTTATTGTACTGCTACTCACCAAAAATGATGTAATCTATCCTTAGTTACTAGGACAAATATAAGATCATTTAATTTCAGCCAAAACTGTATACTTATAACTAACTTCAACTCTATATACAAGACTCTTCATATTATATTTCTAACTACCTTACACTCCACATTTAAAACTCCCAATTTAAAGAACTCTCAAAATGTTTCTCATATTATTGACATCATCATTAAAGATTCCAGCTAACACCCTGAAATGGTTATTCTTCTCAATTCCTGAAACTCTTCTATCTCCAAGACAAAGGTGTCTTTTCATTCACTTTCAACTCCCTTACTTGCTATCTTTAGTTTCAGACCAACTGATCATGTTTTACACACTCATTGCAAAGTTTAGCCATGGCTTCCTCTGTTTTCATCTAATCTGTTAGATTTCTTCCTCTATTCTTGATGAAACTTGGATTCAACTGTCCACCTCAAGCAATGCCTCTAAATGATATCTTATCCTTCAACACTCCTGAGCATGAGTCAGCGCTCACCTCCAAGTCATTGCATTAACTTTGTCAAGTCAGAAGCAACAGAATAATGATCAGCAATCTAGTTTAGCAGAGAGCTAGACAGTAAGCATTCTGATGGTTATATACGGTCTCTTTTATACAATCTTCTTTGATTGCTTTAAATAAACCTAGCCAAAGAATATCAAAACTAATTTTATCATATAGCTACGTGGGAGAGATATGGTTCATTCTCTGTAACATACATGGAAATATCAATAGGAGAGTGTCAGTTGTAAGTGATTTCTAAGTAGTTTCATATGTTTTATTCTGGTTAAGTCCCCTTCCTCTATCTCTCTCTTCTCCACTAAGCAACGCATTCAACACCACTCTTTATAGGAAAGTAAACTAAAGGTTGTCTTTGGGAATGACTTGAGTTATTCCAATTATACCATCTTAAAACTCTGCTTAGGGCTGATTAAAATACTAAGAGGTAAGATTACTTGCTTCCCTTCCAGAAGATGAGAGTTCACTTCTAACACCCATACCAAGTGAATCACAACTAACTGAATGGAAGTCCAGCTCCAGAAATAATCAACACCCTCTTCTATCCTGTAGGGATACATGCAACACACACACACACAAACACACACACACACACACACACACACACACACACACACACACACACACACACACACCAAGACCCCAAATAGTTAAATCATAAAAGAATTCAGAAGCCCGGATTAATGATCTCTAATTTGATCCAATGAACAGAAGAATAAATTCACACAGTCTGTTCAGAGATGGGATGAGAAACACAGCAACTTATATAGAAAATAAAACCAAGAGTGATTCTGAATAAAAAATGCCAAGCAAAGTAAACCAAATGAATCAAAATTTAAAACCAAGCTGACAGCAGGCCCCAGGCAGAATGAGGACGATACAGAGATCTGAATGAAGTCCGTGAATGCAGCACGACAGACAAGGACTTTGAGTGTGACACCTCATATTTTTTGGTGGTGAGGGGGTGAATTGAATTACAAGTTCCATAATTCATTTATAAGTAAGGAAAAGAACCTGCAACAAACTCAATGGCCATAGGAATACTTACAAAGATGAATCATGCATACCAACAAAAAATAATACACATAATGAATGGGGTGGAGGTTGGCTTTAAGAAAAGTGATAGCGCCTGGCGTGGTGGCACACGCCTTTAATCCCAGCACTTGGGAGGCAGAGGCAGGCAATTTCTGAGTTCGAGGCCAGCCTAATCTACAAAGTGAGTTCCAGGACAGCCAGGGCTATACAGAGAAACCCTGTCTCAAAAAACCCACAAAAAAGAGATAGAATTGTGGGGGAGGGATATCTAACAAGTAAAGTCTTTACAAATGTCATATGAAAACCTACTGCAAGCCAGGCATGGTGGCGTAGACCTTTAATACCAGCACTCAGGAAGCAGAGGCAGGCGTATTTCTGAGTTCGAGGACAGCCTGGTCTACAAAGTGAGTTCCAGGACAGCCAGGGCTATACAGAGAAACCCTGTCTCGAAAAAACCAAACCAAAACAAAACAAAAACCTACTGCAATAGAAATTCTTGAAAACAGGTATACCAAAATAGTTAACATGGAGTGACTGCATGATAGAGGGACACCTGCCCCCTCCAAGATACCATTTGAAACTTAATAAAATCCAGACTTAGAAAAGGGTTATCACTTTCTAAAGTGCTGGTCAATGGTGCCCCATAGACTTCTTCCCTAACACTATAGGCCACTGGTAATGCTATTGATTCCTTGCTAAAACTTGGCAGTAAAATCTCAAGGTAGTTTAAATTTGGAGAATGCACCACAAGCTTACGTCATACATCATCCAAAAACTTAAATAGTGCTGAACTGGAAGATTTACCCTTACTATGTTTCATAGTGTCATAAGGTGCTACACACTATCAGAAGTCCAAAGGATCCATCAATTTGACTCACACACTAATCTTGTGATGTACAAAATTGAGTTTCCTGCAAAATATACTGTGCAAAAATACCACAGATGTTATGGGATTAACACAGCACTCTTTGACTAGATTTAAAGCTCATGCCATTAGATGGACCCCATACCTGACACTGTTAATCGGGCAAAAAATCTATAGATAGGTCCAAGGCCTTAAGGGAAACCATACTATGATTCTACTGAATGAACATAAACATAAAATGACTCCTATGACAGACTGCTATACTCATTTATCAGTGGTTCATTCAAGCATCACCAGAGACTCTCCTTACAGTGGTTGGTAGTTAAAACAGTGACCTATGAGTAGACAACATACACAGAACAAGAGACTGCAGTGTTCAACCTTAAATGAGATGTCTGTTTCAAAGACCTCCCCTTAAGACTCAGGAATCTATATCGAAGAGCAGGCAGAAAGAGTTAGTTGATCTAGAGCTGGAAAAGGACTTCCATCAAACAACATTTCAAAAAACACA
>NC_034613.1:139402920-139411652 GCF_900095145.1 Mus pahari | reverse complement strand
AATAAAAGCAATCACCTCCTTGGTAATCTTTCAAAGTTCTGTCTTTATTTCCAAAAGTAGATGTACTGGTCCCAGGTTCTGTAGATGCACTGGTCCCAGGTTCTTCTGCAGCGGTCCCAGGTTCTTCTGCAGCTTCTTGGAAGTATAAAATAAAAAAAAATAAAAATGATGTACATTAAAAGTAAGAACACATTATGTTCTTTTATATATGCCAAATAATAAAGCTTCTTATAATAAAACACAGAATCCCCTATAGTGTTTTCAACAAAAGGCTACCATCATGCTCAAGTGATATGGAACTACCAGTCACCTGCTAGTCCAATTCTGACAACTTTAGTATTATCTGCAAGGAACACTTGCCAGGACATTTGTGTCTAATAACAATAGTTTAACAAGAGAAATATTGTACACTCAATCTCTTCACAATTTCAGTATTAGAAAAAACTGATTTTACTTACAAAACATAACTATTTCTAAATAAATTTCTTTGCAGGGTGAGATAAGAAATATACAAATGCAAATATGTGTGTTCAAACCTCAGTTACTAATTTTTGAGGGTTTGTTTCATAACATAAAACAGTCTATAGAATTGCTTCTTCTGGATCAAAATAGCACATATATAATGTGAATAAAAAAAACTGTCCCACTGGGCAGTGACAGCGCACGCCTTTGATCCCAGCACTTGGGAGGCAGAGGCAGGCAGATCTCTGAGTTCCAGGCCAGCCTGGTCTACAAAGTGAGTTCCAGGACAGCCAGGGCTATACAGAGAAACCTTGTCTCGAAACAAAACAAAACAAACAACTGTCCCATCTTTCAGGAACCTTTTTATGCCACTCCTTCTGTTCACAGAAAAGGATGTAGGCTGTATTCAGCTACCAGGGCAAATAAAACATTTTTTAAATTACTGGACAAAACTTAATTGCTACCACAAATTGCCCTTCACTCACCATAGTTCAATTTTACTCACCTGATTATTATTTCACTTTTAACAACTGCCTTACACTCCAGGTTCAAAAAGAAAATTCTTTCAAAAATAAAATCATTTAACTGTCAACATAACTTTACCCTTCTTTAACAACAAGTTCACCCATATAATACAGACTTTTTATTTTTAACAACTACCTTACACTCCTGGTTCAATATGCCTACTTTAAAAACTTTAGTAATGTTATTCACATTAATGTTTTTTACATTGTCTCCCTGTCATTTTCAGGACTTGACCACCAGCAAAAACATACCACTGACATTATCACTGAAGATTCCAATGCTATTCCTGGAAATTTCAGGATCTCTTCTATTTCCAAGACAACAGTGTCCCTTTATCCACACTTCAATTCCCTTTCTTGTTATCTTTAGTTTCACATGATCTGATCATGTTTTATACACTCACTCAGAAGTTTGTCAATTCTATTTTCATTCAATCCATTGAGTTTCTTCTGACTTTGCACTACACCTGATACAACTTTTCACTCTTTACAACTGTTTACCTCTACCAATGAAGTATTCCTTCCTACATCACCCTTGAGCAGTGACTCAATTACTGCCGCTAGCTCACATTTTCATCTACTTCTCTAGTCAGAAACAACAAAATTCAGGTTAGCAAAAAAAAATTTTTTTTAATTTTTTTGGAAAGGAGCTGGACATTCTAGAACTACATAAGATCTCTATGTCTATACATTCTTTCTGTGCTTTAAAAATAAAGCAAAGCCAAACTAACCAATGAATATAAAAAAACAAGTTCATCAAACAGTGGCATGGACTGAATCTCTATGAAAAAAAATCCTAATTTCAACTGATTTCTAAGTATATTCACATGTTACAATGTTTTCTTCTGTTTAAGTTCCCACTTCTATCTCTCTCTGCTCCATTCAGTAAATGTCCCAACCTTCTCCTTTATACTAAGCTTAAAAGCTGTCTCTGGAAGTGAGCTTATATATTCAATTGCACCATCTTAAAACTATTTTGGGGCCTGAGAAAATGGTTCAGCATTTCAAAGTACTTTCACCAGCCCTCCCATAGAACTTGAGTTCAGTTTCTAACACCCATATAAAGTGGCTCCCAACTGCTTGAATCTGCATTTGCTAATTATCCAATGGCTTCTTCTATCTCTGCAAATGAATGAATGTGTGAAAACACACATGCAGACACACATGTACAAATAAATTGTAAAAAATAATTTTTACACTTCAAATTCCTACATAACCATATCCAAGATGTTGAAATGGTAAAAAAAAAAAAATTGACAAAGAACTCAAAAGTCTACTTTTATGAATTATTAATAACCTCAAAGTGGATATAAATAAGCAGGTAAAGAAATTCAGGCAGTCAGTTCAAGTATAGAATGAGATTCTCAGCAACTATGATACAAAATATCAAGCAGAGGTTCTGCAAAGAAAGATCCATGGAAAGAAAAACTGAATAAATCAAAAATTGAAATCAGTGGATCACGGTTCCCAGAAAGGGAGAAAAAGGAAGAATCAGCTTGAAGATGAGAGTTGCAGGTCAGATGGGGGACTGTGAGTATCAGAACTCATCTCGTTCGGTGGGAATCACTGGTTACAAAGCACATAGTTGTGTAATGATGAAAGTCTGTATTACACCCCTACTATCAAAGCTCAGGTATCTATGTGAAACTGCAGAAAAAAATTAGAAGAATGGTAAAAACTATAAGAATTAGAGATGGTAAAAAGTATTCAAGGAGACAGGGTTTTCTAGGCTAAGCAGGAAAGATGCACAAATGAACTCACAAAGATTGCAAAAAAAAAAAAAAAGTATAATTGCAGAAGGTCAAGCCTGACAAAATCCTAGAATGAAAGAGGGGAAATAGTAACTAAGTCCCAGCCCTAGCCAAGTACTGCTCTGAGAGAAGATCATATTTGTTCAGTGGAGTAACACTGTTTATCACTCAGACAGGCCTATTCAAAAGTAGTCTGAAAACACATATAAGACTCGTATTTTTACGTGCTCCTCTTAATCTCCTTTTTTCAAGACATTCCTTTTCAATGTAATAGTACCAGCTGTCCTCAAATTTGTTTTGTAGACCAGGCTGTCCTCAAACTCACAGAGATTCACCTGCCTCTGCCTCCTGAGTGCTAGATTAAAGGCATGCACAACCAGGCTTTCTCTCCTTAATAGCAGGAAAAACAGAAAATCAGGTTAATTGTGAGGCATGGAAAGATACTGGAAGAATTGGGAGCAGAGAGAATATATGATCAAAATAAACTGTATCAAATTCTTAAAGAACCAGGACATCCTGAGTTTTGCAGGCAAATGAATGGAACTAGAAAATATCATCCTGACCTCTGTGTACCTTCCCCGCCAGAGGAGAGTCGGCCTCCAGGAAGGGCTGTAACCCCTGGACTCAGGTGAGAGCGCCATCCTGTATCCTGGGTCTCTCAGAGACCAGTCAGCAAAGGAGGATGTGGAGAAAGAGGAACACTCCTCCATTGCTGGTGGGATTGAAAGGTGGTACAACCACTCTGGAAATCAGTCTGGCAGTTCCTCAGAAAATTAGACATAGTGCTACCAGAAGATCCAGCAATACCTATCGTGGGCATATACCCAGAAGAAGTTCCAACTTGTAATGAGGACACATGCTCCAGTATGTTCATAGCAGCCTTATTTATAATAGCCAGAAGCTGGAAAGAACCCATGTGTCCCTCAACAGAGGAATGGATACAGAAAATGTGGTACATTTATACAATGGAGTACTGCTCAGCTATTAAAAACAATGAATTTATGAAATTCTTAGGCAAATGGATGGATCTGGAGTATATCATCCTGAGTGAGGTAACCCAATCACAAAAGAACACACATGATAGGCACTCACTGTTAAGTGGGTATTAGCCCAGAAATATAGAATACCCAAGATACAATTTGCAAAACACATGTAACTCAAGAAGAAAGAAGACCAAAGTGTGGATACTTCATTCCTTCTTAGAATGGGGAACAAAATACCCACGGAAGGAGTTACAAAGTTTGGAGCTAAGATGGAAGGAAGGACCATCCAGAGACTGCTCCACCTGGGGATCCATCCCATAAACAACCACCAAACCCAGACACCATTGCATGTGCCAGCAAGATTTTGCTGACAGGACCCTGATATAGCTGTCTCTTGTGAGGCTATGCCAGTGCCTGTCAAATACATTAGTGGATGCTCACAGTCAGTTATTGGATGGAACACAGTACCCCCAATGAAGGAGCTGAGAAAGTACCCAAGAAGCTGAAGGGGTCTGCAATCCTATAGGAGGAACAACAATATGAACTTACCAGTACCCCCAGAGCTCGTGTCTCTACTGCATATGTAGCAGAAGATGGCCTAGTCAGCCATCAATGGGAGGAAAGGCCCTTGGTCTTGAAAAAATTATAAGCCCCAGTACAGGGGAATGCCAGGGCCAGGAAGCAGGAGTGGGTAGGTTGGGGATCATGGCGGGGGGGTGGAGGGCTGGGTATAGGCGATTTTTGGAGAGGAAACTAGGAAAGTGGATAGAATTTGAAATGTAAATGCAGAAAATATCTAATAGAAAAAAGGAAGAAAATATCCTGGGTAACATAACTCAGACCCAAAAGGACATGCACAGTATGGACTTCTAATAACTGGATATTAGCCAAAAGAAAAAAAACTGCAGAATATCCAAGATACAGTCCACGGAATTCATAAAATTTAACAAGCCAAAGGGCCTAAGTGAAACTGCCTTAATCCCACTTGGGAGGGAGAAGAAAGCAATCACAGGAAGGGGGGAAGCAAAAGGGACCTGGGTAGGAAAGGGGGCATGAAGGAGAAGAGGGGAACATGATCAGGTATTAGGTGGGGGAAAAGGGCTGAAGCATGAAGGGCCAACAGAAAGAATGGAAACAGGCAACCTCAGGAGGTAGGAGGTGGTGGGACCCTCCAGAATCTACTAGAGACCTGGGAGGTAAGAGACTCTCAGGACTCAAAGGGAGGGACTTTAGATGAAATGCCCTACAAGGTAGAGAGGGAACTTATAGAGCCCACCTCCAGCAGATAGACAGGGCATCAAGTGAGAGATGGGGTTGCCATACCACAGTCAGAAACTCTGACCCATAATTGTTCCTCTCTGAAAGAACTGCAGGGAGAAAAATGGAGAAGAGCCTGAGGAAAAGGAGGTCCAGTGATAGGCCCAAAGTGGGATACAATTGAGGAGGTGGTTCCAAGGCCTGACACTATTACTGAAGCTAAGGGGTATTCACAAAAAGGGGCCTATCATGACTGCCCTCTGAAAGACCCAACAAGCAGCTGAAAGAGTCAGATGCAGATATTTGCACCCAACCAATGGATAGAAGCTGATGTTCTGTGGTTGAATTAGGGAAAAGTTGAAAGAAGCTGAGGAGGAGGGCGACCCTGTAGGAGGACCAGCAGTCTCAATTAACCTGGACCCATGAGATCTCTCAGACCGGGCAGCATATACCAGCTGATATGAGGCCCCCACCACATATACAGTAGAGGACTGCTGGGTCTGAGTCAGTCAGAGAAGATGCACCTAACCCTCAAGAAACCAGAGGCTACAGGGAATAGAGAGGTTTGGTGGAGTGAGAGTTGGGGAGTAGGGACATCCTCATGGAAACAAGTAAGTAGGGAAGGAGATATGGGATGTGGAACATTCAGAGGGAGGACTGGGAAGCAGATAAAATCAGGAGTGTTAAAAAAAGATTAAATAAAATTTTAAACATAAAATAAAAATAAAAAGAACAGCATTTAAAAAGGGAAACAAATAAAACAATAAACAAAGGTGCTACTTAAATTGAAGTTTTAGGTACATCAGAATTTCATATCATCAGGAAATAGTCTAATTTTCTCAAAAGCAGGCTTTCATTAAATAAAAAGCATAATTTACTCATCACAGTGAAAATCTCTAGCAATTTAAAATTGGTCTACCTTTTGTATTTGTTTTCTTAAAACAGAAAAGTCTTTCCTTTTGAAAGCACTACACTATTATTCAATGTACAGAAATCATATTGCGAGACAATCACCTGGGGCTGCTTCTATATTTTTCATATAAATGTTTCTAAATCTCCATTGTCTGGTCGTTCTTCTGCGCCTTGGTCTTCTTTCAGCTTTTTTTGAGAAACAAAATCAGAAATAAAAATTATGGGCACTTAAAAGAACAAATTACATTCCTGTATTATTGCCTAATCTTAAAGAGTCTTATAATGTTTATACACTAATACTGTAATTAAAAGACCACAGTCATTCTCATGTGATACATACATTTCCAGTTAGATACTACACTACTAATATTTTATGTGAAGATAACGTGCCAGATTATGTCTATATTAACAGCTTAAAAACAGGTATTCCAGTAAACATGCTTCAATAATTTCTTTAATAGAAAAACATTTTATACAGCATACATTACCAATTCTAAATACAAAATTTTATTGCTGATGCCACACACATTTTTGATATATGATAGAATTTTATAGATAAGGGTAGCTATATTAAAAATCAGGTATCAAATAATCTAATGATGTTTCTGAAGGTCTTAGAAGAATAAAAACAAGCCAAACTAAATATTCAAAGAAGGGAAAATGACTAGCCCTAAAATTACTGAGGCAGAAAGCAAAATTAAATATTTACTTTTTTGAAATATAAAAACTGATAAACCTTTAGTTACACTAACCAAAACAATACCCAAATCAGTAAAATGAGAGATGAAAATGGTAATATTGCAATATAAAGCAACAAACTCCAAAGGATTGGAAAATACAGAATCAAGTAATGAGGATAAATACATTTTATGTTCACATTTAAGAAGGCTTACAAGTAAACCTCAAAGGACTACAATTTAAAGTAGTGGTGAAAACAAGCATCAATTTGTTCTCAGTAGGCCAATGTTTAGTAATTTAATTTTCCTCCCTGGATTTTGTTGATAAAAACATTTATCTTGGTTGTCCTCAGTTATTAGTGGATAAAAATAACTTGTTTTCAATTTTATAGCCTTCAACCTTGAAGTGAAAAATTCAACCTTTATATACCTTTAAGGGAAAAAAATGTACCAAATATTTGGAAGATTACTTTCTGGCAACTTCCTAGTAATTAGAGTAATAAAAGGATAAGAATATCTAAGTAAATAAAAAAGTCAATACAATTCTATGAACATGAAAACAAAATGGAACGCATGTTCTGTAACATGTCGCCAGTTGGTCTCTATGATTATAGGGAACTAATATTCCAATTATTACTTAAAATATTCTAAAGCTTATATAATAAAATATCAGCAAAGAAAATGTTAAATCTAAAAAAAAAAGTATTCCTCATATAAAACATACAGGAAATCTAGGACACTCTGAAAATTCTTAACCTAATAGGAATAGAAAGCTGAAGAGTCCCAGCCCCAAGGACCAGAAAATAGTTTCAAAAAATATTTAGAAGAAAAATTCTCCAACCTAAATAAACGTTGACTATAAACACACAAAAGGTTTACAAAATACCAATTGGATTGAAAAAGAAAACAAAATTCTCCCACCACATTATATTCAAAACACAAAATCTGCAAAAAAAAAAAGAAAGAAAGAAAGAAACAAACAAACAAACAATCAGTATTAAAAGCAGAATGGGAAAAAGACCAAATAACATCCCAAAGGGAGAGAAGTAACCCCTGACAGTATTAATGATACCTTTAAGGTTGCAGACAGGAACCTAGCATAATTGTCTCCTGAGAGTCAAAATAGATAATCTAATCATTTCTGTAAATAACAGCAAGACTATTTTAGAGGAAAAAAAACTATTTGATATAAGCATAATATTCCACTTACATAGAAAGGAATGTAACTTTTGGAGTAGTCATACAGCCTGCCCTATATCTGTAGATTTGAACACCAATAAACAGATAAGGCTGAGGAAAAAAAATCTGTACCACCAGTGAACATATACAGGCTGTTGTAATTCATTCATTCATTCTTTCTTTCGGTTTTTTTTTTCTTCGAGACAGGGTTTCTCTGTGTAGCCCTGGCTGTCCTGGAACTCACTTTGTAGACCAGGCTGGCCTCGAACTCAGAAATTTGCCTGCCTCTGCCTCCCGAGTGCCACGCCCAGCTTTGTAATTATTTCTTAAATGACACAATACAACTATTTCTGTAGCACTCATTTGGACTAGAATTAAGTATTTTAGTGATGATTTAAAATACAAAGGATGGTATGCATAGATTATACACAAATACTCTACCATTATATATAGGACTTTGTCATCCTTGGAATTTGTTATCTCTAGAGGCCAAAGAACTAGTCCTAGAGACAGAGGGAAGACTGCCTATGAATTAACTAAAACTAACAGCTATATAGTCTCACTGTCAGCAATGAATGTTAGAATCCTCAAAACTGAAACTCATTAATCTATAGCTCAGTCTCAAGCAACCTCAGAATTTAAAGGTATATTATTTTATGTATCACAGGTAGAAGTCCTTCAGAAAACCTGTTGGCATGCCATAATGAAAAGGTCTCTCTGTTGTCCAGGTAGTTAATTTCTGGAAATACACAATGCTACTTACCTCTAGTCACAAGAATAGTCACTGTATGTTTTAGCCATCTGTAGTGGCTATTCCTGGTTGTCAACTTGACTATATTTGAAATGAACTACAATCCAGAATTGGAAGGCTCACCAGTGAACCTAATTTGGAAGCTGGGAGATAGAAGTTTCTGATCTGGATCTTGGTATGGAGATCTTGAGACACAGTGGTGATTGAATCCAGAAGATTAAGACAGGGAGATCTCC
>NC_034613.1:139400087-139402780 GCF_900095145.1 Mus pahari | reverse complement strand
CATTCACAGCTACTACTGAACCATTGTTGGGATTTGGACTGCAGACTGTAAGTCATCAATAAATTCCTTTACTATATAGAGACTATCTGCAAGTTCTATGACTCTAGAGAACCCTGACCTAATACACCATCCATTTACACGTATACCCCACAATTCCACAGATTGTCACATATTCTTTATCATCATCCAAAAGACTTCTAGATACTAGTTTTCCACTGGGTCTTTTCTAGAGTCCTCAACAAGAAAAATTTCTCTCCTACCTTCTTCATTTTCAACTATTTATTATTTATTTACAAACTGATTTTTACAAGGAAAAAGAACTAAGCTACAATGGAAAATAGTTTCTAAAATGTAGTGGTAATTGTCCACGTTTTAAATTTAAGACTTGGTGGGTCTTGTATCAATTTCCCAATTCTAATCAGAAGATTTATACTCACTTCCCACTTGCCTATCACCTATACTCTACTACTACAATAGTAACAAGTCTGGACCTTAGCTCCATTTTGATGATCTATGTAGATGCCCCTCTAGGAACTAGCAACATATTTTCTAATACTGAAAGTATCTTAAATGCATAATAATTATATGCAGTATTTTTTTAATAATCAGATTGCTGTTTGTTTTAAAAATACAAAGATTTTTATGGTTGAAATAAACAAAGACTGACATTTCCCTATATCTTTTAAAAACAACTTTTCAAAGTAACTAATCAAATAATAGTGATAAAAGTTTCAATAAGTGGTATTTAAGGCAGGATTGTCTGGAGTAACCGTAATCTTTGGGTTATCTTGCATAAAAACTAACAAAGCAGACAATAAATGTATTTCACCAGACATTAGTTACAACACAAAGATAATTCCTACCTTTATGAATACCCCAGAAACACAAGCTGTTGCTGTATTTCCCATTAAGGTGCCTGAGGTCCCACTTCATAGCCATACTCCTTCCCAGGATGAAAACTGAATTTCTGGAGAAAGGGACTCAACAACAAAGTCCACGTTGCCTGAGCAAGCCTGAATTTCTAGCAAATGGGGATGGAGCTATTTGCATTGTCGATTTAAGGAAGGGGGAGTGAAAGGAATGGATAAAGGGAGTTGGTAATGTAATTTGTATATTGTCTGTGAGCTGTTGAGACTGGGATCATCAGTCACCTGCTCAAACTCCCTTCATTCTTGCATTCAGAGAAGGATCAAAGGTTACCCTGGGTCAGAGAATTTGGAAGGAAATGAAAAGATACACAAAATCTAACTACCAATCCATTGTGTCTACCAAGAAAGTTACCCCTCCTTAACCACATATTCCCTTAACCAAGATATTTTTAATAGACTTTATGAGAATTTCAATATATCAGAACACAGAACCCAAGTAAGATTTAAAAGTATAGGCACGCTTGTAATTACTTTAATATTTAACTGGAATATTTAAATCAGAGAAGAGCTGTTTTATTTATTACAATCTATTTCTTTGCCTCATAATAGCTATCTTGTTCTCAGAATCACAACACTTGATCCAAGTTATTCATATGAAACAAAAAATACAATGCTTCAAATTTCATGCTTTTTCAGTTAACCATTTGGATTAACTGAAAATTAATTGGATTGATAGTATCTCTAGCAATTCCATTTATACCTAACAAAAAGAATGTTTAATGTACAAAGTATATTAACCTATTCTGAATTACAAATTTGGATGTTTAAAAGTTGTCCAACAAGACTGACACGCTTTAAATTTTGTTTACACATTTTCCTGGGAATTTTAAATTTGCATAAACTGTATTATGATCATATCTGTCTTGAACTTTTTATTGCCTTCATTATATTCAAATCTGCCATTTTCTGATCTACCTTTTAAAAATCCTACTTATTGCAGGTTTTTAACACACATAGTCCTACAGTAATGAAGTTTGTAAAGTCATGCTTTAAAATGTATAAAATCTTGAGCATGGTCTGGACCTAGACCCCGAACACACATGTTGATGTGCAGCTTGAGATTCATGCAGGTCCTCCAGCAACTGGTTCTGGTGTTGTCCCTGACTCTTGTTGCCTGTCTGTAGATCCTGTTCCCCTAACTGGGATCCCTTGTCTGGCCTCAGTGGGAGAGGATGCACCTAGTCCTGTAGTGACTTGATGTGCTAGTGTGAGGTGATAATGAGGGGTGGCCTCCTCCTCAGATGAGAAGGTGAAGTGGGGATAGGGGAGGAGCTGCAGGGGCAGGGTGCACTGGGAGAAGGGGGACTCTTGTAGGGATGTAAAGGGAATGAATGAATAGATGAAGTATATACAAATCTTAATTTTGACATTTAAAGAGCTAAAGCATAAGTTGTAGAACATACACTCTCCCTTGAACAAAGAAAATAGCAGCCACAATTTCTAGGATTTTGCTGAGGGGGGTAATAAAAAAGGAGCAAAGAATAAAGCTGTTTCTTATTTGGAAATTAAAGATGTGAAATACTTCCTGAGAGAAAAAATTTAAACACTTAAGGAGAAAAATGCTAAACGCTACTTTTCCAAAATAGGAAAAGACTACATAAAAGAATCAGCTAACAGAAACAGGACCCAACATTTTGCTACTTACAGGAAACCCACCTCAGGGAAAAGGATAGACACTACCTCAAAGTGAAAGGCTGGAAAACAATTTTCCAAACAAATGGTCCGAAGAAACAAGCTGGAGTACCATTCTAATATCAAATAAAA